>NC_084559.2:28163145-28763145 GCF_033978685.3 Nerophis lumbriciformis | reverse complement strand
ATTTTCACCTGCCTCTGATTGGTGTTCGGGACGCTCACCTGTTCCCCGAGCACTAATAAGAGGCATTATTTAAGCCTGCCTTTGCAGCTGTAGCCACCTTCGGGAATCATTTTTGGTGATTTAACCCCCAATTCCAACCCTTGATGCTGAGTGCCAAGCAGGGAGGTAATGGGTCCCATTTTTATAGCCTTTGGGTTTGAACTCACAACCTCGATCTCAGGGCGGACACTCTAACCCAGACCTGGGCAAATTAAGGCCCATTAAGCTTTTCAATCTGGCCCGCCGGACATTCACACTTTTTTTTTTTAGATCTTTAAGATGCAAACTGTAGCCGCCATTATGATGTGCAGTGAAAGTATTTAAATAGTTGGAATCTGCGATTTTGCATGATGTACTAGTTACTATGGTAATCTAATTAGTTACTATGGTAATCTAAATCACAGCAGCTCAGACGAGGCACCAAGCAGTGAGGGTGGGGAGTGTTTCCACAGAGTGTTTCCAGAGCCTGAAATGCGGGTGTCAGGGACAAACGTGGAAGGAGATTTTTACAACAAAGTTGTAAAGCTTAATGATGTATCAAATATATCAGATTGTAGGTGGGTTTATTTTTACCCTTCGCGATCATATTTCGCTGTTTGTTGCATTATTGTTGTGTTTCGCTTGATTGTAAAATATGTGGATGAGAGGGGGTGTGACGTTCATATGTTGTCAATATTCAGTGTTTTATCCTTCATAGTTAATGTTGTGACATTCTTTATTTTCATGTACATTCTGGGTGTCTCACTCATTAAAAAAATTTAAAATGCCGTTCAATTTTTTAAGGCGGTCTGTCATAACGTTTTTAGTTTTCAATCAGACATTATTGTGCGGTTTTGTATTAGTGCAGTGGTCCCCAACCACCATACTTGCCAACCCTCCCGAATTTTCCGGGAGACTCCCGAAATTCAGCGCCTCTCCCGAAAACCTCCCGGAACAAATATTCTCCCGAAAATATCCCGATTTTCAGCCGGAGCTGGAAGCCACGCCCCCTCCAGCTCCATGCGGACCTGAGTGAGGACAGCCTTTTTTCATGACGGGAGGACAACAGGGTGACAAGAACTAAATCATCCAGACTAAAGATAAATTGTATTATTATGTTTATCTTACCTAAAAAGAAATATATTTATTAATTAAAAAAAAAAAAAAACTAAATACATTTTTACTATATTTTGCTAAAAACATCAAAATTAATTGTATTTTTATTTGTATTTTTTCGTGACTCCTTATTACATCCAGCCATAGAATTATACATTAAAATAAACATATTTGAAATAATTGATTTTAAATTATCATAATAATTCATTTAAAATGACCATATTTAATTATTAAAATAATTGCTTGTTTATCAACAACTTTAGCATTTTATTCATTACATTTTGAAACTCTCAGAAGCCAAGTTATATTACATTCCTTAATATTTATTTATGCAAGTTTGAAGTATCAATTATCTAAACACAGTTTGTTTGCATATTTTCAGGATGTAGATATCTATATCTATATATATATATAGATATAGATATATATATGTATGAAATACTTGACTTGGTGAATTCTAGCTGTCAATATACTCCTCCCCTCTTAACCACGCCCCCAACCACGCCCCGCACCACCCCTGACCACGCCCCTACCCCCCACCTCCCGAAATCGGAGGTCTCAAGGTTGGCAAGTATGCCAACCACCGGTCCGTGGATCGATTGGTACCGGGCCGCATAAGAAATAAAAAAATAAAAATAAATATAATAAATTATTATTATTTATTTTTTTATTAAATCAACATAAAAAACACAAGACACACTTACAATTAGTGCACCAACCCATATAGATCAATACAGTCTGCAGGGATACAGTCCGTAAGCACACATGGTTGTATTTTTTTATGACAAAAAAAAAAAACCAAAAAACATTCCCCCCTTCCTCCCCCGGTCCGTGGGACAAATTTTCAAGCGTTGACCGGTCCGCAGTTACAAAAGGGTTGGGGACCACTGTATTAGTGCTCCTAAAAATAGATATACCAGCCCCCAGACACATTTTTTTCTCTAAATTTGGCCCCCGAGTCAAAATAATTGCCCAGGCCTGCTCTAACCACAAGGCCACTGAGCATAAATGTGGTTATTACTACATTTCAATGTGAAAAAAAGCAGAAATGTGAGTTTACTTTGAAAGCGTGACAAGAATCAAACCTACCCAGGAGGATAATGGAGCAGGTCTGTCCGTAGATGTCGATCACGGCCCACAGAGGTCTGCTGAGGTCGACTCCTTTTAGCAGCTCATGCCGGCGCTTTTTCTGGTCTAAAAAATACACTTTGCCGGAATGGGAGACCCAGAACTGTACTTCTGCACCTGCACGGCAGGAGGCCTCATGCAGGGGGGCGACCCAGTGCCCGGGGGTTTGGACGAGGTCAGGCATGGACAAGCAGGGCAGAGGCAGAGTTCGGGCTTCTGGCGGCACGTTGGTAAAACCCAGCCTCATTGCTCCCTGCCATCGAGCCACGTCTTCCTCCACCCACAGGCGAATCCGCTCCTGGACCCTCACCGGGCGGCTGCTGAACACCAGGCCGTTCTTGAAGGTGTTTTTGGGTCTGTTTGCCTGTCGACAGCCGTAGCTCAGAAGGACCATGTCTCCCACGGCTTTGTGGTGGAAGGTGAGAGGACCGAGGCAAGAACTGCCGCATTTGTGTTTGTGCCACGTCTTGGTCTCGGCATCTGCAAGGTCGGACGGTCCAAAAGTAAACAAGCGGCAGAAAAAAAGGAAACACCTTTTGGCCGCTTATCACAATATGAAAGGAAATAATCAGAGACTAAACGGCAGCTCGGCAATAAAGCTGACTAATAACGAAACTAAAAAACGTTTACTCTGAAGCACGTGCTAACAAGAAGTGCCTTTATCTTAATTTTAATGCACCTGTCGTAAACATAAGTCCTAAAGTTGACATCCTCTGCAGTGCTTTTGGTTTTGGTCTATTTCAGTGATTCTCAAAAGTTTGTGGTACGCGGGCTCCATCTAGTGGTATGCCAAAGAATCACTTAGATTGATATTTAAACACAGTGTTACTGTTCAAACTGTGTGTAATGTTAAAGGCCTACTGAAAACCACTACGACCGACCGACCACGCAGTCTGATAGTTTATACATCAATGATGAAATCTTAACACTGCAACACATGCCAATACGGCCGGGTTAGTTTACCAAAGTGCAATTTTAAATTTCGCGGGACATATCCTGCTGAAAACGTCTCGGTATGATGACGTCAGCGCGTGACGTCGCGGATTGTAGAGGACATTTTGAGACAGCATGGCGGCCACCTATTAAGTCGTCTGTTTTCATCGCAAAATTCCACAGTATTCTGGACATCTGTGTTGGTGAATCTTTTGCAATTTGTTCAATGAACAATGGAGACAGCAAAGAAGAAAGCTGTCGGAGGGAAGCGGTGTATTCAGCAACACAAACACGGCCGGTGTTTCATTGTTTACATTCCCGAAAGATGACAGTCAATCTTTACCATTGGCCTGTGGAGAACTGGGACAACAGAGACTCTTACCAGGAGGACTTTGAGTTGGATACGCAGACACGGTACCGTGAGTACGCTTCCAAACATTTGATCGCTTGCCCGTACGTGCGTGCCGCTATGTGCATGTCACGTACGTAACTTTGGGGATTTTGGGGAAATATATGTGCTGTATCGACTTTGGGGAGGTGAACGGTACTTTGGGCTGTGGGATTGAGTGTGTTGTGCAGGTGTTTGAGTTGTATTGGCGGGTTATATGGACGGGAGGGGGGAGGTGTTTGTTATGCGGTATTAATTTGTGGCATATTAAATATAACCCTGGTTGTGTTGTGGCTAATAGAGTATATATATGTCTTGTGTTTATTTACTGTTTTAGTCATTCCCAGCTGAATATCAGGTCCCACCCGCCTCTCACAGCATCTTCCCTATCTGAATCGCTCCCACTGCCCTCTAGTCCTTCACTCTCACTTTCCTCATCCACAAATCTTTCATCCTCGCTCAAATTAATGGGGAAATCGCTTTCTCGGTCAGAATCGCTCTCGCTGCTGGTGGCCATGATTGTAAACAATGTGCGGATGTGAGGAGCTCCACAACCTGTGACGTCACGCTACTCGTCTGCTACTTCCGGTACAGGCAAGGCTTTTTTATCAGCGACCAAAAGTTGCGAACTTTATCGTCAATGTTCTCTACTAAATCCTTTCAGCAAAAATATGGCAATATCGCGAAATGATCAAGTATGACATAGAATGGACCTGCTATCCCCGTTTAATAAAGAAAATCGCATTTCAGTAGGCCTTTAAAGTGTTCAAAAACATTAAATAAGACTTCCGCCTTGTTCTAATGAATGCTTAGGCCTACTACGCTACTGTATTTTAATATTGGTCAATATTGTGCTACTTTGGGAGCCAAGTGTGTTCTGAGGTGGTACTTCGGGAAAAAAGTTCGAGAACCACTGGTCAATTTATTTCACATGTTATGCAAAACGCAAATGTCCACCGCAATGGACGGTGGTTCTCAGGAGGAGGCGTTTAATCAGGGGTATCTAAACTTTTTCCAGCGGGAGCTGCATACAGAGGGAATTTGGTACATTAAAGATAAGAAGCTCAATCACCGTATTAAGAGTGCGCAAAAAAATCGATTCACATCCAAATCGGAATTTGTATTTATTCTGAAAATAATTGTTAAAAAAAGGGTATGTTTTTATTTTTTTTAATCAATTCTCACAAATTATGAATCGGTTTGAAAAAATATATAAGTACATACATTTGAAAAATAACATTGGGAATGAATGTTTGGCTTAAAAACATTAAACAAATATTGTTGATAATATTATTATTATTACTGCTTAGTTTTCAATCAGACATTATTGTGAGGTTTTGTATTAGTTTTATTTTATAATTTTTTTTAATTTTTTTATATATATATATATATATTGAGTTTGAAAGTTTTCCCATCATCTTAAACATTGTAAAGTTAGATTTGGGTTGGATTTAGGATTGTTCTATTGTATTTTACTAGATTGATTAACATGCTGTGATGTCTGAAAAAAAAAAATATATATATATATTGACATTTTTT
Source organism: Nerophis lumbriciformis (assembly GCF_033978685.3). Taxonomy (NCBI): domain Eukaryota; kingdom Metazoa; phylum Chordata; class Actinopteri; order Syngnathiformes; family Syngnathidae; genus Nerophis; species Nerophis lumbriciformis. The sequence goes on along the minus strand of NC_084559.2, from coordinate 28,758,023 downwards.
ATTTAAATACGTTTTTTTTAGGCGTATAAGTCAGACGAGCTTTAGTAAGCTGTTTTGAAAATGTTTTATTAGAATTTATACAACAAAAAATATATTACGAGAATCGTGTTGACTCAAGAATCGATTCTGAAACCAATCCTCACCCCAAGAATCAGAATCGAAACGTAAGGTGCCCAAAGACTCTGACATCTACAAATTATCCTAAACTATTTGGACAAAGGATTTCCATCTGCGCTTTGTGTTATTGGTTTTTAAAAAAAAGCAATTATAAAATACATAACACACACTGCACCATTGACAATTACAGAACATTACAAAACTTTTGAGTCTGCACACTGGAAAAAAAAACGTAGTTAATGTTTAACAAAACAGTTAAGGCGTGCCTCTCCTCTGCTTAAAGCGGGGGTGTCCAAACTTTTTCCAGTGAGGGCCGCATTCAGTAAAATCGAAGGATGTGGGGGCCGCTTTGATACTACATGTTGTACATTAAAGTAAAAAATAGCAAGATAACATTAAGCAAATAATCACAAAAACATTGCATTAATCACATGTATTAAAAAAAAAAGTGTCATTTTATAGCATTACTAATTACACCTCAATATTGACTTCATTTCATTTTTACAATCTGCTGGGGGCCAATGAATAACTAGCTGCGGGCCGACATTGGCCCCGATCCGCACTTTGGACACCCCTGAAACAAAGAAGAAGTAATAACTTTATCTAATCTTGGCCTGCGCATAATAAAACCAACGTGCGACATGCAGTGACATAAATGCTGCTAAAACCAGCTTTTAAAAAAATGCAGAATCTGAATCGATTGTAGAGTGTGTAGATGTACCTAATGTTGTAACCGGGTGAATCTAACATTTATAACATTTATTTCCGAGCGTGTCTGTGGACAAAATAACGGTGACGACTTCAAGATTTATATTTGAACAGTGTTCATTTACAAAAGATAAATGATGATACTTCTGTAGAGGGTGGGGTGTGGTTTCATTTGCAATCTGGGAACACCTCCAGAATCGAACATTTTGCAGGGAGACTCAAAAAACAGGTTATAAAAGTGACTGTGGAGCAAAATTTATAATCAAAGCATATCCAATGCATATTATTTAGACCACAAAGAAGTGCTTTAAATGTAAATTCAAATCATCATAGGTCCCCTGTAAAGAGAAAAAGCCTGTATCAAAGCTTTATTTCACTTTTTAATTTGTATTTTTTAATAGTATTTGTAGAATGTTCCGCGGGCCGAATGAGGATAAGAAGCACTTCTCAGCACAGGACCGTGCAAGAAGAAATTTTCCCAGCGAATATTGACTAATCTGCTCAAGGACACACAAATGCAGGGGTGTCCAAAGTGCAGCCCGGGGGCCAATTTCAAACTGCAGCTTGTTTTTTCTTGGCCCTCTGCTTATTGTGAAAATAACATTTATTTATCATGAATAAGATTAGTTACTAATAGTTGTTTTTTTTGGTTTCAAAAATAATAAGAATTGCACTTTTGAAATTTAAGCAGTGTTACTTGCTTGTATAAATTAAATGAACCTAAAAAAGACCCCGAGTGCAGTCAAAATAAATAGCGTGATCAATCTGCGTATATGCATGATTAATACAATGGTATCTGCGATTAATCCCATGAGTTACCTCGTTTGACAGACCTAGTTTATTACATATTACACTCATTTTCTTGGTGGCCTCGAACACAAAGCTAACATGTTGACGTTTTGTTCAGCTAGTTTAACTTATATAATAATAGAAATAATGGATTAGATTTTATATCGCGCTTTTCTATTATTAGATACTCAAAGCGCTCACAGAGAAGTGAGAAGCCATCATTCATTCACACCTGGTGGTGGTAAGCTACATTTGTAGCCACAGCTGCCCTGGGGTAGACTGACGGAAGCGAGGCTGCCAGTTTGCGCCTACGGCCCCTCCGACCACCACCTATCATTCATTCATCATTCATTCACCAGTGTGAGCGGCACCGGGGGCAAGGGTGAAGTGTCCTGCCAAAGGACACAACGGCAGCAATTTGGATGTCAAGATATATATACACAAACGTATATTGACGTACATTAGTTTGCTTCTATTTTGCTGAACCCGACCCTCGGTGGAAAAAGTTTGAACACCCCCGCTCTAATGCAATGTTTGCATACATCAAAGAGGAGGAATACATTTTATTAAAAAACAAACAAAAAAAACTTTTACATACATACATACATACATACATATATATATATATATATATATATATATATATATATATATATATATATATATATATATATATATATATATATATATATATATATATTAAATTTGAATGATTTAGTGGTTTTAATGTAACTTTTTAAATGCATATATATATATATATATATATATATATATATATATATATATATATATATACATGTATGTATGTATATATATATATATATATATATATATGTATATTAAATTTGAATGATTTAGTGGTTTTAATGTAACTTTTTAAATGCATATATATATATATATATATATATATATATATATATATATATATGCATTTAAAAAGTTACATTAAAACCACTAAATCATTCAAATTTAATATACATATATATATATATATATATATATATATATATATATATATATATATATATATATATGCATTTAAAAAGTTACATTAAAACCACTAAATCATTCAAATTTAATATATATATATATATATATATATATATATATATGTATATATGTATGTATGTATGTATGTATGTATGTATGTAAAAGTTTTTTTTGTTTGTTTTTTAATATATATATATATATATATATATATATATATATATATATATATGCATTTAAAAAGTTACATTAAAACCACTAAATCGTTCAAATTTAATATGCATATATATATATATATATATATATATATATACACAGTATATACATATATATATATATATACATATATATATATACCAAATGCATATTATGTATATATTAATGTAACTTTTTAAATGCATATATATATATATATATATATATATATATATATATATATATATGCATTTAAAAAGTTACATTAAAACCACTATATATATATATATATATATATATATATATGCACATTTAAAAAGTTACATTAAAACCACTAAATCGTTCAAATTTAATATGCATGATTTAGTGCATATTTTGTGGTTTTAATGTAACTTTTTAAATGTAACTTTTTAAATGCATATATATATATATATATATATATATATACATATATATATATATACATATACTATATATATATATATATATATATATATATATATATGTATACATTTAAAAAGTTACATTAAAACCACTAAATATTACATTTGAACGATTTAGTGGTTTTAATGTAACTTTTTAATTGCATATATATATATACATATATATGCATTTAAAAAGTTACATTAAAACCACTAAATCGTTCAAATTTAATATCATCACATGGAAGAAGCGTACCTAAAGAAGTGGTCAATGAGAGAAAGTGTAGCCTATTAATAATAATAATAATAATAATGTATTTTATTTGTAAAAAGCACTTGACATTGAGCAAACAACCTCAAAGTGCTAATGACCTTTTTAAAAGGTGCAGTATTATTGTTTTCATTTCAAGTTGATAGTAAGAAAAAAAAAAACTCACCATTGTTGCGGTTGATTATCTCCATCTTGTAGTTTGTATGAGGAAGACCAAAGATGAAGAAGTTCACTTGCTAAGTTTCTATCTGGCTTTGTTTAAAATAAAAGCAGGACAAGTGCATATTTAAAGCAAGACTGCATGCGGTCATACATTTAAACCACCCCTACTGTACATCACATGGACCTAAAGGGGAGGGGCCAACTTTTGGAAATGTACTGTTTGAGTGAGTTCGTAGAATGGACATTGTCCATAAAGTACTATCTATCTATCTATTGTCAAGAGCCATAAAGTATGCATATTTCTTCATACAAACACCTCAGTCGTGTATTATCTGATTCATTTGTCTCCTGCATTTAGACACTAACTAGCACACAGCGAGTCGACTTCCTGTAAATGCTCAGTGTGTACGGTAACTTGAGCACACATGTTGCTTGGTGAAAGTGAAAGTGTTTAACTGGCTCCTGCTCTACTGCAATGGTCTGCAAGAACCACATTGGATCGCAGCTCTGAGCACGTGGTTGCGAGACCAGCCAAACACGACACAGCTGGAAAGTTACTAACTGTGATCGTTTGTCACGAGACTGCATCTGGGAATCCCCGCTCCATTCCCACATGACATTATCTGCTACTGTTTTAAACTAAATGGAATATTTTTGGTATGGGTGGCAGAAGGTGTCACACAGGGGTCAAACGCAACACTCACTCATGACTTAATAGTTATTACTCACTAGCATTATTTAAAATAACTTCAAAAAAAGAGGCCAATATTTGTAAACAAATGCAATTTTATTGTCAGAATGTCGCTCAGGAACACTCAGGGGGTTCCCACTTCTGCGGCCCCCTCCAAGGTTTCTCATTGTATCCCACTGGGTTGAGTTTTTTCTTGCCCTTATGTGGGATCTGAGTCGAGGATGTCGTTGTGGCTTGTGCAGCCCTTTGAGACACTTGTGATATAGGGATATATAAATAAACTTTGATTGATTGATTGATTGATTTTTTACAGCCATAATTAACATTCAAATATATTTACTTTTACAAGCCACGGCTGCGATGTTTGGCAATCCTGCAAGCTACTTGTCAGCACACTTGTGCATGCGGGGAATTTGTGTTCCGTCATTGGAAATTCAAAGGGGTTGAGGTCAGGGTTCTGTGTAAGTTCTGACTAACACAATCCAGCATGTCCTCTGTTTTGTGCACAGAAATCCCCAAACGTTCCCCCCCCAAAGTTGGAAGCAAAAGTGTCTTTCAGAGAAAACAAACCCGACTGCTGGTCCAACATCTAACTGATTAGTAATGACTGTTTTTTTGGTCTACGTAGGGCAGGGATGTTCAACTGGCAGCCCATACCGGCCCCCTCGTTCAGTTCAAAACTTGGTAGACAAACATTTTTGCAGGTTCAAACACCTGCCGCCTCTCACTCTGCTCATCCGCGCGGCTGCACTCACACTTTAATCAACCCACATGACGCTGATGAGCATACTTGCCAACCCTCCCGGATTTTCCGGGAGACTCCCGAAATTCAGCGCCTCTCCCGAAAACCTCCCGGGACAAATTTTCTCCCGAAAATCTCCCGAAATTCAGGCGGAGCTGGAAGCCACGCCCCCTCCAGCTCCATGCGGACCTGAGTGACGTGTCAACAGCCTGTATTCACGTCCGCTTTCCCACAATATAAATAGCGTGCCTGCCCAAACACGTTATAACTGTAGAATGATCGAGGGCGAGTTCTTGGTTTCTTATGTGTTTATTGTTAGGCAGTTTCATTAACGTCCTCCCAGCGCGGTAACAACACACAACAACAGCAGTCATGTTTTATTCTACCGTAAAACAGTTCGTCTGCCGTAAACAGCAATGTTGTTGTAATATATTGAGTTGGAGGCAATAACCAGGCGAGGTGATGAAGTACGTCTCTTTACTGTAGACTTCAGAACAGACTCACACACTTGACGTCAGGTGCGCAACACCACGTAAATCGTTGGCCAACCAAAAAGTAACCCCAGTACGCTATAGCCAACATTCACCATGAGATGGCAACAGACAAAAATAGATCACTTTATTACATTCCTCCCCTTTTAGAATTGTAGAAGTTACTCAAAATAAATAAACAACCCAACCAAAAAATACAGCAGCTCAATTAAAAAACTGTACTTAAGCCACATTCTTTTTTTTTTTTTTAGTACAGAACTCTTAACCCTCATTTGTAAACAATGACATGCTTATTATACAAACAGTATTTGTACACCTTTAACACAGATTTTTATACTGTCTTCAGAGATTCAGTTTTTTTGGTGGTACTCAAAACCTTTCTGGGTACCTGCATGGTTAGAAAAATAGTGACAGAGAATAGAACAAGGATGGACAATTCAACCCTTAACTCAACAATGAGTAGATGAGTGTTATGTGTGTGTGTATATGTGTAAATAAATGAACACTGAAATTCAAGTATTTCTTTTATTTACATATATTATATATATATATATATATATATATATATATATATATATACATATATATATATATATATATATATATATATATATATATAATAAAATAAATATATATATATAGCTAGAATTCACCGAAAGTCAAGTATTTCTTATATATATATGAAATACTTGAATATATATATATATATATGAAATACTTGACTTGGTGAATTCTAGCTGTAAATATACTCCTCCCCTCTTAGCCACGCCCCCGCCCCACCCGATGACACCCAACTCTACATGCCCCTAAAGCTGACCAACACGCCCGATTGTAGTCAGCTGGAGGCGTGTCTTAATGAAATTAAACAATGGATGTCCGCTAACTTCTTGCAACTCAACACTAAGAAAACGGAAATGCTGATTATCGGTCCTGCTAAACACCGACATTTATTTAATAATACCACCTCAACATTTGACAACCAAACAATTACACAAAGCGACTCGGCAAAGAATCTGGGTATCATCTTCGACCCAACTCTCTCGTTTGAGTCACACATTAAGAGTGTTACTAAAACGGCCTTCTTTCCTCTCCGTAATATCGCTAAAATTCGTTCCATTTTGTCCACTAGCGACGCTGAGATCATTATTCATGCGTTCGTTACGTCTCGTCTCGATTACTGTAACGTATTATTTTCGGGTCTCCCTATGTCTAGCATTAAAAGATTACAGTTGGTACAAAATGCGGCTGCTAGACTTTTGACAAGAACAAGAAAGTTTGATCATATTACGCCTATACTGGCTCACCTGCACTGGCTTCCTGTGCACTTAAGATGTGACTTTAAGGTTTTACTACTTACGTATAAAATACTACACGGTCTAGCTCCATCCTATCTTGCCGATTGTATTGTGCCATATGTCGCGGCAAGAAATCTGCGTTCAAAGAACTCCAGCTTATTAGTGATTCCCAGAGCCCAAAAAAAGTCTGCGGGCTATAGAGCGTTTTCTATTCGGGCTCCAGTACTCTGGAATGCCCTCCCGGTAACAGTTAGAGATGCTACCTCAGTAGAAGCATTTAAGTCCCATCTTAAAACTCATTTGTATACTCTAGCCTTTAAATAGCCCCCTTTTTTTTAGACCAGTTGATCTGCCGTTTCTTTTCTTTTCTCCTCTGCTCCCCCCTATCCCTTGTGGAGGGGGAGACACACAGGTCCGGTGGCCATGGATGGGGTGCTGGCTGTCCGGGGTCGGGACCCGGGGTGGACCGCTCGCCTGTGTATCGGTTGGGAACATCTCTGCGCTGCTGACCCGTCTCCGTTCGGGATGGTTTCCTGCTGACCCCACTATGGACTGGACTCTTACTGTTATGCTGGATCCACTATGGACTGTACTCTCACAATATTATGTCAGACCCACTCCACATCCATTGCATTCGGTCTCCCTAGAGGGGGGGGTTACCCACATATGCGGTCCTCTCCAAGGTTTCTCATAGTCATTGACATCGACGTCCCACTGGGGTGAGTTTTTCCTTGCCCTTATGTGGGCTCTGTACCGAGGATGTCGTTGTGGCTTGTGCAGCCCTTTGAGACACTTGTGATTTAGGGTTATATAAATAAACATTGATTGATTGATTGATATATCAATCAATCAATACAGCAAATTCCAGAAAACACTCGAGTGCTCCGGTCATGTAAACACATTGGCAGATCCTCACATTGACATTTTAACCTTGCTAGCAAACACAAAACACTGGGGTTCAAACGTGTGTGATTTACATAACTGAGGCGTTCCTCAAGGCACCCCTTTAAGTCCTCTCCTTGTTGACAAATTATCCAACTAAGGTGTTGCTGTAGCTTGTTTACCTCACATGTGGTCAGTAGTCATTTGTTTACCTTCTTCAGTATACTAGCGGTGTTCCTCAAGGTTCCATTTTAGTTCCATTTTAGTTCCCCTCTTATTCATGTCAAAAAAACTTGTGAGAGACAACATCTTAAAAACACTAGAGCGCTAACATTTAGATGATGTTTGACTAGCTTTTTTGCACAAAGTCCTTAAAAACAACTCAATTTACCTGTGGGGCACTGGAAGTAGAAGCTTTGAGACCCCTGCCTTAAGTTATTATAAGGTAAAAATTCTACATTTTGACATTGTTCACCAGGAGATAGTCAGAGGCATTTCTGCTTGCTCGCAGGAAGTTGCTTGTCTACACAGTTATTATATTTAGTTAGTCGGATTGCCATAAAATATCTAATTAGTGAATTATATTTATATAGCGCTTTTCTCTAGTGACTCAAAGCACTTTTACATAGTGAAACCCAATATCCAAGTTACATTTAAACCAGTGTGGGTGGCACTCGAAGCAGGTGGGTAAAAGTGTCTTGACCAAGGACACAACGGCAGTGACTAGGATGGCGGAAGCGGGGATCGAACCTGCAACCCTCAAGTTGCTGGCACAGCCACTCTACCAACCGAGCTATACCGCCCACTATTAGTCCATTATTAGTGTCAGGTTCAAACACTGGTGATATCTATTAAACAGACAAAGAAGCAAGGAATTAAACAGAGACATAATTAAATGTGGCTCAATGAGGAGAAACGCGTAGACCTGTACCCTTGTACAGTGTCCCACCACGCTCTGACGAAAGATTGTACGCCTCCTCTTTTATTTGGACATTCCCTGATTACATGGCAACAGCTGTTTCTAAAGGAAGGGGGTCGTAAACAGCCGCTGCCTTTGGTCACAAAACAGTTCAAAGAAAAGGTGCCTGGAGGGGAGTCAGGTCCTGCTTCCTCTCCGCTTTGTAGATCTAGGGTCAAGACAAAATCTTCCTGTGGATTACAATATATCAAAGGAACCGACACCTTCATGTCGCTTCCCATACTACACAGTGGAGTAGATTGGTAAGATCAAAGATAGCTTTTGTCTGCTTGCCGGGAACTCATTGAAACACAAAGTTCTGTGATAACTTAGATATGTCATGACTTGGACTTTGGCTTGGTTTGTTCTCCCGTGGTGCAAATGAACTGGACTGGTCAAGGCTTGAAGGTGGGTACATGATTTATTTTAAACTATCAAAAAAGGAATAAACAAAAGGCGCGCACAGTGGCGGAGAATAAAACTAGACTTTAAACACAAAACTTGCACATTGGCAGAAACTATGAACAATTAAACAAAACACTAACTGTGGCTTAACGAACAAAAACTTACTTGGCATGGAACCGGCATGAAAAAAAGAGTAGCAAGGGTCATCAGGGTGTGGAGAGTGTGCAGGAGCATAAATGTGGTGATGTCGTCAGAACGAACAACAGAAAATGAATGAACTTAAATACTATGGACATGATTAGTGAAAGCAGGTGCGTGACTCGAAACGTGAAACAGGTGCGTGACGTGACAGGTGAAAACGAATGGTTGCTATGGTGACAAGAGTGCACAATGAGTCCAAACGTGGAACAGGTGCGTGACGTGACAGGTGAAACTAATGGTTGCTATGGTAACAAAACAAAACAAAAGTGCACAAAAAGTCCAAAATTTAAACCGAACATTACTAAAACAAAACATGATCACACAGATATGACAAGATACAATTATTCTGACAATTACCGTATTTTTCGGACTATAAGTCGCAGTTTTTTTCATAGTTTGGCCGGGCTCCAGTGCGACTTATATATGTTTTTTTCCTTCTTTATTATGCATTTTCGGCAGGTGCGACTTATACTCCGGTGCGACTTATACTCCGAAAAATACGGTAGACACCGAGGCAGCGAATGGGAGACTTCCTGATGTACGTTCTGTGTGAATAAGTAGTAATATTAAACCCAATTCAAGTTGCTATGTTATATAAAATAAATACTTTCATCAGTATGCTTAAAGAAGAAAATGAATAGAACAATTGCTCACAACAACACCATACACATTTTGTGTTGTGCTTACTGAGCTATTTCTACACATTATGCACGTTACACATATTTGGTTATTCTCTTATATTCTTCATACTTTTTTTTCCTCTCTTAAATGGAAGAAAAGCTTTCATTTTGTCCAGCTCACGTTTTATTAGACCAAGCCTATCTGTGACTGATAAAACCAAACACTTCACGATCATAAATGTTTATGGCAGAATTATAAACATACTGTACATCCTTCTTGTAAATGATGGCCTCAAACATTACGCTAAACAAGGATGATGTGATGTGCGGGCACAAACCAACCTCCCAGAGACATTTCTGTTAATGTTCAAATGCAGCAGCGTTGGTTTATTTATTCAGTCATTTTTCTGAATGCAGGTTAACTTAAAGTTCTCCCGATTGGGGCTTCCATTGAAACAAACAAATGATCCCATTTTTTATTCCTTGATCAGGTCTCCTAAATTGCCTGGAACACAGATCAGAGAAATCTCTGATCAGCACAAAGTTCAATAAATCACATCATTCAATGAATCCAACATATTACACCTTTAGCAGACTAATCTATAAACTACAATTCAGTGGAGCAACACACTTACCGCCCGATGGGAGCAGACCTTTCCCAGCAGGGAGCCAGCCACTCAATGAGTCATACACTGAGGTGCTATTTAAAGGGGAACATTATCACCAGACCTATGTAAGCGTCAATATATATCTTGATGTTGCAGAAAAAAAGACCATATATTTTTTAACCGATTTCCGAACTCTAAATGGGTGAATTTTGGCGAATTAAACGCCTTTCTGTTGTTCGCTCTCGGAGCGATGACGTCACAACGTGACGTCACATCGGGAAGCAATCCGCCATTTTCTCAAACACATTACAAACACCGAGTCAAATCAGCTCTGTTATTTTCCATTTTTTCGACTGTTTTCCGTACCTTGGAGACATCATGCCTCGTCGGTGTGTTGTCGGAGGGTGTAACAACACGAACAGGGACGGATTCAAGTTGCACCAGTGGCCCAAAGATGCGAAAGTGGTAAGAAATTGGACGTTTGTTCCGCACACTTTACCGACGAAAGCTATGCTACGACAGAGATGGCAAGAATGTGTGGATATCCTGCGACACTCAAAACAGATGCATTTCCAACGATAAAGTCAAAGAAATCTGCGAGCGGATGAGGGTATGTCTACAGAATATATTAATTGATGAAAACTGGGCTGTCTGCACTCTCAAAGTGCATGTTGTTGCCAAATGTATTTCATATGCTGTAAACCTAGTTCATAGTTGTTAGTTTCCTTTAATGCCAAACAAACACATACCAATCGTTGGTTAGAAGGCGATCGCCGAATTCGTCCTCGCTTTCTCCCGTGTCGCTGGCTGTCGTGTCGTTTTCGTCGGTTTCGCTTGCATACGGTTCAAACCGATATGGCTCAATAGCTTCAGTTTCTTCTTCAATTTTGTTTTCGCTACCTGCCTCCACACTACAACCATCCGTTTCAATACATGCGTAATCTGTTGAATCGCTTAAGCCGCTGAAATACGAGTCTGAATCCGAGCTAATGTCGCTATTCCTTGCTGTTCTATCCGCCATGTTTGTTTGTATCGGCATCACTATGTGACGTCACAGGAAAATGGACGGGTGTATATAACGATGGTTAAAATCAGGCACTTTGAAGCTTTTTTTTAGGGATATTGCGTGATGGGTAAAATTTTGAAAAAAACTTCGAAAAATAAAATAAGCCACTGGGAACTGATTTTTAATGGTTTTAACCATTCTGAAATTGTGATAATGTTCCCCTTTAAGCAAACACTGATTGCCAACCTGACACAGCTGCCTTGGGGCAGGTGGCCCACACATCAACCTGATTGAGAATGGAGTTAGGGATGTACTTGCCTTCAATAACCACACCCAGAGGTTGGTGTAGTTTGACCGCCTGGTGCATACTCTCACTGTGATATCTGGCCCACTGCCTGGTCTCACCTGTTCGGGGGTATTGTGATGCTCCACAATGAACATTTGCATCAAAACCAAATCTTGCTTTTTGTCTGCAGAAATGAAATCCCAGTCTCTTTGGTGGAGGCAACAAAGGGATAGGGTTGTATATAATGCAGAGCAATGCGCTTTAAAACCATATGTCCTCTGTAGTGGACATTTGTGTTTTTTAGTTGAAAGGTTAGGTTATGTAGTACTTTGGTCATTTTGAAGGAAAATAGGAGGTAGTCTGTTGCTCTTCTATAATTATTAATATCCACATAGACATGTTATAAAAAATATCAACATTAATTAGGACTTCCAACGTAATTTTCACCAATCGAATTTGTTTCTGTCTTATCAAAGTTTCTGTTTGTTTATTGTGTAGACCAGTGATTCTCAAACTGCGGTACGCAGGCTCCTTCTAGTGCGGGGGTCAGCAACCCGCGGCTCTCTGTATGGAAATGTAAAAATAATGGGGTGAAAAACATGTTTTTTGTTGTAATATGGTTTCTGTAGGAGGAAAAACACGACACAAACCTTCCTAATTGCTAGAAAGTCCACTGTTTAATGTGTTTGTGTTTATGCTTCACTGATGAGAGTATTTGGCGAGCGCTTTTTTGTCCTACTAATTTCAGCTGCCCTTGAACTCACTGTTATGTTCACTGTGACTCAACAGTTTGTTTACATGTACAACTTTCTCCGAGGCTGCCACAGAAAGAAGTGTTTTATGCCACTCCTTTGTCTCATTTTGTCCACCAAACATTTTATACTGTGCGTGAATGTACAAAGGTGAGCTTTGTTGATGTTATTGACTTGTTGGAGTGCTAATCAGGCATAGTTGGTCAGTGCATGACTGCAAGCTAATCAATGCTAACATACTATTAGGCTAGCTGTATGTACATATTGCATCACTATGCCTCGTTTGTAGGTATATTGAATATCCTTTACTTATGTCCTCTGTGTATTTCGTTTATTTTTCCATGTGTCATGACACATTATCTGTGTGTAACATTGGCTGCATGTCTGATAGTTGTTTGTGTGCCATGTTGTTCCAGACCACAGCAAACGTTACCCAGCTTGCAAAGATTGTAATAAATCCATTAGAAGAAGACTGCCTGTTGTTTCCTTTAACTTGGACACACACATCTATACCTTTGGTCATTCTAAGACAGTCATTTCCAGGAGTTATCTCACCCTCCGAGGCTTTTTTACTAATGTTTTCCAATGTTGTAAAAATGTGTAGAATAAATATTACATTTCTACATTTGCGTCAACGAAGATTTGCGTCAGCCTGTGACACATAGTCATTTTGATAGTAGGCTAATATAGCTAATTACAGTAGCTACTTACATCATGTGTTGCCATCATAATAATACTTATATAAGTCTTTTAATTTTTAGCGGCTCCAGACAGATTACTTTTTTGTATTTGTGGTCCAATATGGCTCTTTCAACATTTTGGGTTGCGGACCCCTGATCTAGTGGTACGCCAAAAGAATCAATTAAATATTCAAACACAGTGTTACTGTTCAAACTCCGTGTAATGTTACAGTGGCCACAAATATTAAATGTACTTGTTAAATAAAACCTCTGCCAAGTTTTTAACAATATTTGGGCCTACTACGCTACTGTATTTTGGTCATTAGGGTGGTACTTGGACGGCCAAGGGTTTTCTGAGGTGGTACTTGGTGACAAAAGTTTGAGAACCACTGGTGTAGACTTAGCAATAACCGCATCATGTAACAAGGGATTAACTATTTATTGTTATTATTGTACAACTGTCGTCATACCTTCTTCCTGTTACCATCTACAGCACGGGTGTCAAACTCAAGGCCCGGGGGCCAGATCTGGCCCGCGACATCATTTTATCTGGCCCGCAAACACCTGCAAATGATTTGTGTCAATAAAGTACTTAATATTTTCTCACTAATTGTAATAGATTTTTTTTCATTCTGACAGAAAAAATATATGTACTGCTTGCAATTGCATACCTTTTAAACTTTAGTAGTATCCATTATTGCAACAAATATTACAGTATATGTTTCCAAACATTTTTTGTCTAAATGAAAATATATACTTAAATATCTGCTTGACTTGTAATAAAAAATTACAATGAATTATACGGTGTTCTTTAAAGAATATTGAAAATTAAATAGAAAAAAACTAAAACATTAGTAGAAATACTTGACTTTCAGTGAATTCTAGCTATATATATATATATATATATATATATATATATATATATATATATATATATATATATATGTATGTATATATATATATATATATATATATATATATATATATATATATATATATATATAAATAAGAGAAATACTTGAATTTCAGTGTTCATTTATTTACACATATACACACAGTATTTCTCTTATTTATATATATATATATATATATATAAATATATATATATATATATAAATAAGAGAAATACTTGAATTTCAGTGTTCATTTATTTACACATATACACACACATAACACTCATTTACTCATTGTTGAGTTAAGGGTTGAATTGTCCATCCTTGTTCTATTCTCTGTCACTATGTTTCTAACCATGCTGAACACCCTCTCTGAAGATGCATTCTGCTTCGTCTCCTTGTTGTGTGCGCAGTTGTGCACTGCACTCTCTAAAAGCCCTAGATGTTAATGTCGCATATGCATGTACAGTAGATGGCAGTATTGCCCTGTTTAAGAGTGTCACAACATTGCTGTTTACGGCAGACGAACTGCTTTACGGTAGACGAAAACGTGACTGCTGTTGTTGTGTGTTGTTGCCGCGCTGGGAGGACGTTAATGAAACTGCCTAACAATAAACCCACATAAGAAACTAAGAACTCGCCCTCGATCATTCTACAGTTATAACGTGATTGGGCAGGCAGGCTGTTTATATTGTGGGAAAGCGGACGTGAAAACAGGCTGTCGACACGTCACTCAGGTCCGCCTGAATTTCGGGAGATTTTCGGGAGAAAATTTGCCCCGGGAGGTTTTCGGGAGAAGCGCTGAATTTCGGGAGTCTCCCGGAAAATCCGGGAGGGTTGGCAAGTATGCTGTAAAATCTTGTTTTTAACGGAATTAAAAACAAGATTTTTAATGGAAAAAAACGATACATTTGTTTTTACAGTAGAAAAACTGGCAGCTAAGTTGCCAGAATAAAAAAATAACTTGTACTGTTTTTCCAATTACAATATAGTGTTGTAAAAACCAATGTAAATTTAACACAAAAATTATATCAAATAAGTTGCCAGCTTTTTCCGTAAACGCCCGACCCCCCAAAAAAGAACAGTGGTACTGTTTTTCCATTTACCGTAAAATGTTGTTAAAATGGGAAAAAAAAAACGCTATATTCTTTAGTAAAATTTTGTAAATGTAAAGTTTTTACTGTAAAAACTGGTATGGTATGGTATGGTACTATGATTCGTGGATTAATATTGGTATCAACCAACACCCAAGGCTCCAATATCCATATCGTACCGTAAACTCCTATTGAAAACAAACTTATAAATACACCCACAAGCAGGATTATTTAAAAAAAAATACTCGTATTACAAATATTACTAAAAGTTTCACAAATAAAATGTGTATGCCTGACAAAACAAAGTATGTATAACATATAGAGAAAGAGATCTTGATCTCAATGGGTTTCTCATCTGGTTAAATAAAGGTTCTAACATACAGCACACGTCCAGAAAGGCAAACCACAGTTTAGACGTTCCTCCCCCAGCACAATTGGTCAAACAAGAAAAATCAACCCGTTCCCTCTCCACCTGTTCAAAACCTCATTAATCTGCAGCCGTCCAATAACCGGCCCGGCTCTCCTAGACGAGCCGCTGGCCGTGACCAATCGCAGGCCGCATGGTGATCCTGATCAAGGTGCTGACGTCTGGTGTGTGACATGTGAGGGGAGCATCAGTGTCACATGTGGCCCTCTTGTCCCATGGCCGCCAGCCTATGGAGCCCGCAATCCCAGCACAACACCTGAAGGGTGCTGCACCCCAAACACCCTGACTGGATCTATCTGAGACCTCATACTTTCCATGGATCCAAACATCCAAGGTTCTTTCCTCTTCAACAACCAGTTTTCCACCGAGTTGAAGGCACCGATGTGTCAGTACTCGGTCCCGAACTCCTTCTACAAGCTGCCTGCAGGGACCCCGCATGGCATCAGTGATATCCTGAGCCGCTCCATGATGGGGATGGGGGCCCCGGGCACCACCGCCGCCACCACCCTGCTGTCCGGTTACTCCGCCGTGGGGGGGTTCGGCCCTCCGGTCTCCAGCACGTCTTTGTACTACAACCGAGACTACAGCTCCACGCTTAACGGGTTCGCCAAGTCGGGTGCCGAGTGTCCCATGAAGGGGCGCAGCAGTGTCAGCTGCTGGGCCGAGAGCGGCTGCGACTGGAGAGGAGGCAAGCAACAGTGCGCCAACAGTAAGTACGAACACTTTCTAAACCACAACTTTTGTGTTTCTTCTTTTATACAACAAGACACGCACACTATTGAAACTTAATAACCCAAGAGCTGTATCAAAATTCTCATTTTTGATACAATCTGACTGACAATTGTTTCATTTCAAATATTGAAATTAATAAACGGAAGAGATGGTTTGATAAAAAAAAAGAAGTAATTATTAACCAAAATAATGCTTTTCGGCAGTACTAGAAAACACCACAGTGATCAATACTATGTTTAGGACCTAAAGTTAGTATTTTTTGCAAATAATACAACTTTTTCTTCAGGAGAGAACACGCAGAAGCTGATACAAATAATAACAGAAAAAAAAAATGAAAAGATAATTTGACAAAAAAAAGTGATTATTAACCAAGATAATGCTTTTCGTTGATACTAGAAAATTCCCAGGGATCGATACTGGGACCAAATTTGTTCAATCTCTATACCGGTACAAACAACATTTGTAAACGTAACAAGGGACCTAAAGTTAGTATTATTTGCAGATAACACAGCTTTGTTTTGTTCAGGAGAGAAAACGCAAAATAAATAACAGAAAAAAATAATAAATGGAAGAGATGGTTTGACAAAAAAAAGTAATTATTAACCAAGATAATGCTTTTCGGTAATACTAGAAAATTCCCAGGGAGCGATACTGGGACCAAATTTGTTCAATCTCTATACAAACAACATTTGTAAATGTTACAAGGGACCTAAAGTTAGTATTATTTGCAAATAATACAACTTTTTGTTCAGGAGAGAACACGCAGAAGCTAATACAAATAAAAACCGAAAAAAATTATAAATGGAAGAGATGGTTTGACAAAAACAAGTGATTATTAACCAAGATAATGCTTTTCGGAAATCCTAGAAATGACACCCAGGGATCGATACTGGGACCAAATTTGTTCAATCTCTATACAAACAACATTTGTAAACGTAACAAGGGACCTAAAGTTAGTATTATTTGCAGATAATACAGCTTTGTTTTGTTCAGGAGAGAAAACACAAAAGTTAATACAAATAATAACAGAAAAAAATAATAAATGGAAGAGATAGTTTGACAAAAAAAAGTGATTATTAACCAAGATAATGCTTTTCGGTAATACTAGAAAAGACCCCAGGGATCGATACTGGGACCAAATGTGTTCACTCTCTATACAAACATACAAACAACATTTGTAAACATCGCAAACATTTTTTGCAGATAATACAGCTTTGTTTTGTTCAGGGGAGAAAACGCAGAAGCTAATACAAATATGAATAGAAAAAATTTACTCATTTAGGAAACAAAAACAGACTATCTTTGAATCTCAGTTACACTATAATAGTGTTATTTGTTAAAAGTATAAAAGAAAGTCAAACACAAATAAAAATAGGCGGCGTAGATGTTGACAGGGTAAAATAAACACAATGTTTGGGTGTAATAATAGATGATTAAATGAACTGGAAATCTCATACAGCATGAAATAATGAACAAAGCTAAATATGTTCTGGAACAAAAAATCACTTCATATTCTCTACTAGTGCTCACTAGTGTTACCATGTCTGAGTAATTGTGTAGAAATATGTGGAAAAAGTACACTTCATCCACTAACCGTGTTACAAAAAAGATCAATTAGAATGATAGATAATGTTGGATGTAAAGAACATACAAACCCTTTATTTATTGAAACACAACCAAGGTGTATTTGCAAACAGCTAAAATAAAACACAAAGCAAATTAGAACCTGCTACCTAAGAATGTACAACAATTCTCAATACAAGAGGAAAATTCAACATAAAAAATGTGTATGCAAATACAACACTTCAGACTTTAGTATATCATTATGTGGAATTAAATTATGGAACTGATTAAGCAAAGAAGCTAAACAAAATACTAATATGATCCATTTTAAGAAAGTGTTCACAAAGTACAAAGAAGAATTCGTATGAACATCATGAACCTTTTTGATAAATGAGACATAATATATCATCTGTTATATATTTAGCAAATTATGTGAACCATAATTTGTTATTTGTAATTTGTAACCCAAACTGGGACAGGAAGTAAATGTGTCATGAATTAAAGTAGAAAAAGGTATGTTTATATAAGCTCGGTTTCTTCTTACTCCTTTTCGGACATATTATACAGAGAGACTGTATATATGTGACCTACTATACTGTAATATGCACCTTCAAAATTAACTCAACTAAATATGTGGATTCTTAGTACACTGCACATATTTCATGTCGTTATGATGCACACAAGTGCACTTATGTGTGTGATATCAATCGGGGTGGCGGGAGGTCAGTCTGTAAGTGTCACGACTTGGACTATGGCTTGGTTTGTTCTCCCGAGGTGCAAGTGAATTGGACCAGATGTGGCGTGAAGGTAAATACATGATTTATTTAAAAACTATAACTACAAAAAAAGGATCAAACTAAAAGCGCGCACAGGGGCGGAGGTACAAAACTAGACTATAAACACAGAACTTGCACATTGGCAGAAACTATGAACAACTAAACAAAACTTGCAAACTATGGCATGAATAAAGAAAACTTACTTGGATGAAAAAATGGCATGAAAAAGCGCAGCAAGGGTCATAAGGGGGTGTGGAGAGTATAAATGCGGGATGTCACCAGAAAGACAAACTGAAAACAATGAACTTAAATACTACAGACATGATTAACGAAAACAGGTGCGTGACTCAAAACGTGAAACAGGTGCGTGACGTGACAGGTGAAAACTAATGGGTTGCTATGGTGACAAACAAGAGTGCACAATGAGTCCAAACGTGGAACAGGTGAAACTAATGGGTAATCATGGAAACAAGACAAGGGAGTGAAAAGCCAGAAACTAAAGAGTCCAATAACTAAACAAAACATGACTAAAACAAAACATGATCACACAGACATGACAGTAAGGTTGTTGGAGAGACGCTCGTCTGCCTCCTGACCACGTGCAAGGCACCAAATCCCACAGGGACACCTTTTGCGCTCATTAGGTCGCCACATCGCTCTGATTCGGCTGCTTGCGTGACTAGTGCGGTTCTCTGTGTGCTCTGCAACACACCCGCACAAAAATAATAGATGCATTTTATTTCCCTTCTGGAATTACACTGGGGGGAAAAAAACAATAATAATCATAACAATTAAATGTAATATAATACAATTGAATACGTCAAAAATAATGAGTTAATGCGAATAACTGCAAAAAATGATCACATTAATCATGCCGATTTCAAAAGGCCACGGCCCCCTGACACCCCTTCTCAACTGTCTATGCGACATCAAGGCTTGGTTAGCCCAGAATTTTTTAATAACGAATGAGGGAAAAACGGAAATTTTAGTTTTTGGTCCGGCACTCACTGACTTGGGACCATTGCAAAATGATGTGCGTCCCAAAGTCACCAGCCTTGGCGTCACTACAGACAGCGATTTTAAACTTGACAAACAAGTCAATGGCATTTTAAAATCGTGTTTTTATCATCTTCATCTTTTAGCAAAGGTAAAACCGCTTTTTATCTTTTAACCTTTTTGAACAAGTCATGCATGCTTTTATTTCAAGTCGCCTGGACTACTGCAATGCACTTTATGCTGGCATTAGCCAAAAAGCTCTCTCCCGGTTGCAGTTAGTCCAGAACGCGACAGCACGACTTTTAACAGGGGCCAGAAAACCCCAATTCTTGAGACTTTGCACTGGCTCCCTGTTCATCTTATAATTGATTTTAAAACCTTGCTGTTTGTTTTTAAAGCTTTACATGGACTGGCACCTCAGTATATCTCGGACCTCATCCAAATTTACACTCCTGCGCGCGCTCTGAGGTCCGAGAGCCAGCTCCAGCTCGTGGTGCCCAAGACCAGACTTAAAACCAGGGGAGACAGGGCCTTCTCTGTGGTCGGCCCTAAGCTCTGGAACACTCTGCCCCTCCATGTTCCAACTGCTCCCACAGTGGAATGTTTTAAGTCTCGTCTTAAAACCCACTTTTATTCTTTGGCTTTTAACACTACGTGAGTTGTGTGGTCCTCTGTTGTCCTCTGTGTTTTTAAAATGTTGATTTCTATTTACTGTTTTAATTGGTTTTACCCTTTAAAATCGTTTTTAATGATATTTATTTTATATAGTTTTTTATATGTATTTATTTTTTGTTTTTATTCAGTCATTGGTGGAGCTAAGGATAATATTTGAATATTGTTTTTAATATTGTTGTGCAGCACTTTGGAAACATTTTGTTGTTTAAATGTGCTATATAAATAAAGTGGATTGGATTGGATGTTTAGACGCAAATTAGTCACACACTTAATTTTGATGATCCTTTACCTCTGCATTTGTGTCAAAATATTGTTTTTTTTGTTGTTTTTTTACCCATCCATACATTCATTTTCTACCGCTTGTCCCTTTCGGGGCCGCGGGGGGTGCTGGAGCCTATCTTAGCTGCATTCGAGCGGAAAGCGGGGCACACCCTGACAAGTCGCCACCTCATCGCATTTTTATTTTATTTTTTTTATATATTCAATTTTTTATAAGAAAGTCAATTTAAAAAATATTCAAGCAAGTAATTTACCGTACATGTTCATGATTAATTACATCTCAAAAGTGCAATTAATCTAATAAAAAACATTTGACAGCACTAAAAGAGATACAATATAGTATAATATAATATAGTATAACTTAATTAGCATGTTAACGCAAAAGTTTGTTACGTTCGGGTCACATTGTAGCGATAGTTTTGTTCCCAGGATGCAGAAGGACAGGCAGAAAGTAGCGTTCCTGTAAGTCTTTTTAATCCTTTAAGCGAGACAAAATACCATAAAGAGACCGTGCGGCTGGGGAAAGCGCACACGAAGCTCGAGGCGAACTTAGCACAGCAGATTTGAGCAAAGACTTAAACCTAAGTCGCGGCTTGAACAACAACATAACAGTCGCACGTAACGAACGACGGACCTGCGAGGAAGGCAGGGTGACGCTCGCATACTAAGCTCTCTGATTAGCGATCAGAAGCAGGTGAGCCTCCAGATCACTAATCAGAAACTGGTGTGACAAATCAGCGCCCCTAGCAACTAGAAGTAACCAAGTGAGAGAGTGCTCAAACAGAAATATGACCTCCAAACACAACAGAGGCAAAACAAGGCATGACCGACAAAGTTAACAATTAACACTGGTGGTTAAAGCAAATCAAATAATTCGATAAGAAACAGCTAATAACAAAAATGAATAAAATCTAGACCACAAGAAGTACCCTTAAAAACTTATTTTTAGTATTGCAATTAATAAAAGAATGAAAGTTATGGCAAGCAGAAAAAAACAAGAATTTGATTACTCCAAAAATCAAACAAACCAAATGATGGATTACTCGATTATTTAAAAAAAAAAAAAAAAAAGATAGCTGCCTGACCAGGGCTCAGAAAATCTGCAGAGACTCCTCCCACCCCCACCAAAGACTGTTTTCACTGCTGGACTCTAGAAAGAGGTTCCGCAGCCTCCGTAGCAGAACCTCCAGGTTCTGTAACAGCTTCTTCCCTCAGGCCATAAGACTCTTGAACGCATCATAATAATCCCCTCAATTCACCCCCGAAAACGGACTAACTCGCTGGAATATAAAGACAAAATAACATACATTCATAAACGTGGATGCATATGCAAAAGTGCAATGTTATTTATCTGTACAGTAATCTATTTATTTATATCTGCACCTTATTGCTCTTCTATCCTGCACTACAACGAGCTAATGCAACGAAATGTCGTTCTTATCTGCACTGTAAAGTTCAAATTTGAACGACAATAAAGGAAGTCTAAGTCTATAATAAGAGTATTTAATTTATTTATTTTTGTATTGAACTTGCAAAATAAACATTTGTGCAACTAATTTTTTGAGACGTAATCCAAGTGTCAAACAATCAAAGTGAAATTGGGGAATTTATCTGTTTGGTATGAATAATATTATATATAATAATCATATTTTCCAGTTTCATTCCCACAAAAAGATTTCGCACTTTATTCCTCCTTAAAAACGTCTTAAGGCCCAAGCTGTTTGTTTACATGCTTTTTTTGGGGATTATTGGACCCTAATTAGAATAATAACTAAAAATCATCTTTTCATATGATGTACTTAGTCCATAAGTACACAAACGTGTACTTAATGTGTAGTGCCATGCTAATTTTTATTTTTACACTTTTTTTTTCCAACTTCCATTGTATGTTATACTCTTCTGACACCACCAGATAGCAGTATAAGTGTCCATATGTCGGCATAAGACCCCAATTCAGTAGTGTACACCATTTTGGAAATAAGAGCTAAAAGGTGATGTCCATGCATGTGGCCAACTAAGGCCTTTAGAGGTTTAATGCTGCGGCACGAGCCATTCAGACGTATTGATGTATTATGATTTCAGGTGGTTCGCTGGGAGACATGTCAGGTGGCAAGAAACACACCAGACCGACCTTCAGTGGACATCAGATCTTTGCTCTGGAGAAGACCTTTGAGCAGACTAAGTACTTGGCCGGGCCTGAACGAGCAAGACTGGCGTATTCTTTGGGCATGACTGAGTCTCAAGTGAAGGTAAACACGGAAAATTTAGAAAAATAAGTTTGGTACCACTTAATGCAGTGTTTTTCAACCACTGTGTGCCGTGAGATACAGTCTGGTGTGCCGTGGGAGATTATCTAATTTCACATATTTGGGTTAGAAATATTTTTTGCAAACCAGTAATTATAGTCTGCAAATTATGTGTTGTTGTTGAGCTCGGCAGAGTTATGGTGTAATACTCTTCCATATCAGTAGGTGGCAGCCGGTAGCTAATTGCTTTGTAGATGTCGGAAACAGCGGGAGGCAGTGTGCAGGTAAAAAGGTTTCTAACGCTTAAAGCAAAAATAAACCAAAGGTGAGTGCCCCTAAGAAAAGGCATTGAAGCTTAGGGAAGGCTATGCAGAACGAAACTAAAACTGAACTGGCTACAAAGTCAACAAAAACAGAATGCTGGACGACAGCAAAGACTTACTGTGGAGCAAAGACGGCGTCCACGATGTACATCCGAACATGACATGACAATCAACAATGTCCCCACAAAGAAGGATAAAAACAACTGAAATATTCTTGATTGCTAAAACAAAGTAGATGCGGGAAATATCGCTCAAAAGGAAGACATGAAACTGCTACAGGAAATTACCAAAAAAAGAGAAAAAAGCCACGGAAATAGGAGCGCAAGACAAGAACTAAAACACTACACACAGGAAAACAGCAAAAAACTCAAAATAAGTCATGGCGTGATGTGACAGGTCGTGATAGTACACCTACTTTGAGACAAGAGCTATATTGATGCATGCTTGGTTATGGTTTAAAGTCATATCCAATAATTGCGACGACTTTTTACTGTCAACTGAGTTTCGTTTTTTTAAATGATTTCTGCTAGTGGTGTGCTTCCGGATTTTTTCAACGCAAAAAATGTGCCTTGGCTCAAAAAAGGTTGAAAAATATTGACTTAATGAATAAGTTGGGTAATTAATTATCAATGAATATTATTTCAATAAATGGTAGTCATGCTCTTGCCGAATAGTGAGCCCAGGTGTGTTCCACTAATGCAGGTTTGGTTCCAAAACCGGCGTACCAAGTGGAGGAAGAAGAGCGCCTCTGAGCCTAGCTCCAGCCAGACCCAGGCGGGGCCGGGCGGCGAGGCCTCAGACAACGAGGTGGAGGACGAAGAGTACAACAAGCCTCTGGACCCGGACTCGGATGACGACAAGATCCGGTTGCTGCTACGTAAACATCGCCGAGCTTTCTCGGTCCTGCGCCTCGGCCCTCACCATATGTGACGCCTACTTTTTATCTGACCTGCATGCACGTCGGGAATGAACGCACGCACGCTCATGCAGGAGGTTGCCTGCAAGATGACCACACAGTAAATATGTTGACTATATTATTAGCAAGGGTTTCCATATGTGAAGGAGTATGTTACAATAAAAATATTTCACTTATTTTCTGCTTGTTTGCTCTATTTTGTGTGCCAAGTTTTGCAACCCAAGGCGGCTTTTTCATCTTCCAATAACGTATTTGTTTCAGATACGCTGAACAAATGACATTGAGGAACATCACATGATTTAATTTTCACACAACCCATCAGTCCGGGTGCATTTGTGCACTTTTTTTTAAACATTTGTACCACTTAAAGTACAATCGTTATAATCCACATACCAAACTTTTACAGGCTAATGTGCCTCACAAGAACCTCTTTAATAGGTGACAGTGCCAGCGTGACGTAAACGTGCGCTTGAACCCATAATTAAAAAGAATAAAAGTTCAATACGTGACAAAAAGTCAAATCTTGAAAGATACATTTGACATTAAAAACTAGATCATGTATATTGTATTGTGCACTTATATTGCCATATATCAGCTATTGTGTGGAAGTGTGGGGGAACACATATAAGAGTAACATAAAGGCATTGTATCAACTACAGAAAAGAGCTATAAGGATTATTCATAAAGCAGATTACTTAGAACACACTAACATATTATTTATTAATTCGGGTTTATTGAAATTACAGGAGATAGTAAAGTTAAAGACATTATGTGTCATGTTTAAGGCTAAAAGTAAAACATTACCAGCAAATTTACAAAAAATGTTTGTCCTCAATTCTGAGAATGAAGAGCATAGAAGAAAAGGTCATTTCCAACATCAGTATTCAAGGACAACTTTAAAACAAATGTGCATATCAGTGGTGGGGGTTAAACTATGGAATTCTCTTTACAATGAGATAAAAGATTGTAAAAACATATTCCAATTGAAAAAAATATATTAAGACAGAACAATAAGATCATATGGACAGCCATAAGTGTTTACATTTTGCTTTATATTTATTATTTTACTTATTTTTTGCCTGGTTTTGTATTTGTTTTGTATCATCCCGTAAGGTGTATATTACTTCTTTTGTTTTTTTTGTTCGGTTTGTACTTCATGAAGTTTTGCACTCGTGTTTTTTTTGTTGTTGTTTTCGTTATATTTGGATGTAATTGTTGGTTTATAAATCATTAAGACTACGTATTATGTTGAAGGGGGCAGGAAAATATAAGATTGTTTCTTCATCCTGCTCCTTCTCAGGCATTGGTGTGTAAATGTATAATTGAATAATTGTGGTATAATTGTCCATCAAAGATGCACATCAATGAAGGAGATAAATAAAAATGAAATGAAATGAAAATGAAAATGATGAATACAAGTTCTTAGAATAGAGATGAGAATAAACAAAGTTGATAAAAAAAAATATATTAAGAGTATGTATAATAATCGCTCAGAATGCCTTAACTACAGCTATATATAAATATATATATATATATATAGGACATATATATATAAACACATACATATGTGTGTGTACATAGAAACAGTATATATACTGCATATAGATATATATATAGAAATATACATATGTGCATTTACTGCATTTATGTGTGTGTATATATATATATATATATATATATATATATATATATATATATATATATATATATATACTGTATGTGTATATATATGCAGATATTATCGGCCGATAATATCGGCCGATAATATCTGCAGTCCGATATTATCGGACATCTCTAGCTGAAACCCTTTTAATTCCCCAGGACCTATACAAGTACCACATTTGGGGGATTCCCAAGGGGTAAAGGAGTCAATATAGGCTAAGCAATCTGAACAAAATGCAAATTGGAGCAACATCTGATAAATAATGGATTAATGTCATTTCTACAATATACTGGGAGCCAATAAAAGAACCTTATGTGGGCTGGAAACGTCACCCAGGATGCACTTTGAATACTCCTGTAGTCGAGCGTCTGAGCTGTTTGTTATGAGGATGTAGTTTGTCCACTGCTGCTGTAGTAGCTACAATCAATATTTTCGTGGCACTCATTTTGGTTAAAGATTAACCCTCAAGTGTTTTTCGTATTTGATTTATGCTGTAATTGCTTCGTTTCCTCTGACTGTCACGCTCTGCTAGGCGCGTCCTATGTGGACCAAAGTCATGTCTTAGTTTGTGAGTTTACTTTTCCTAACTTAGAAGTGCTCGTTAGTCTCCAATCCTTCCCCGTGCATTCATGAGCTAAGATAAAGCGTGGGGGTCTTTTTTATTTGTCTTCTCTCACTGTCTCCCGTCAGAAAGCCCCGGAGGGGGACTCTGTGCTCTTTGCAGAGTGCATTTATTTGAGATCTAAAATAAATGCTTAAAAGACTTATCAGTATTCTCTGAATGTTTCTTTATTAGAGAACAAATCCAAAACACTGCCAAAAGGTTTCCATTTTAATCAATGTGCCAATTTCCACAGCGCAAAAGTAGCATTATATATTGTACACCCTTCACAAACTACTGTCTAAGTATTATATATATATATATATATATATATATATATATATATATATATATATATATATATATATATATATATATATATCCATCCATCCATTTTCTACCGCTTATACCCTTTGGGGTCGCGGAATATATATATATATATATATATATATATATATATATATATATATATATATATAGGCTCGGGATCTTTCTGTGTGGAGTTTGCATGTTCTCCCCGTGACTGCGTGGATTCCCTCTGGGTACTCCGGCTTCCTCCCACCTCCAAAGACATGCACCTGGGGATAAGTTGATTGGCAACACTAAATTGGCCCTAGTGTGTGGATGTGAGTGTGAATGTTGTCTGTCTATCTGTGTTGGCCCTGCGATGAGGTGGCGACTTGTCCAGAGTGTACCCCGCCTTCCGCCCGATTGTAGCTGAGATAGGCTCCAGCGCCCCCCGCGACCCCAAAGGGAATAAGCGGTAGAAAATGGATGGATGAATGGATATATATATATACATACATATATATCAATCAATCAAAGTTTACTTATATAGCCCTAAATCACGAGTGTCTCAAAGGGCTGCACAAGCCACAACGACATCCTCGGGTCAGATCCCACATACAGTACATATACATATAGATGTACATACACATATATATACATATATTTATATACATACATATATGTATATATATACATATATGTATATATATACATATATATATACACACACATATATGTATATATACATATATATGTATATATACATGTATATGTATATATATACATATATATGTATATATACATGTAAACGTATGTATGTATATATATACATATATATGTATGTATGTGTATATATATATATATATATACATATATATATATATATATACATATACATATATACATGTATATGTATATATACATATAAATGTATATGTATATATACATATATGTATATAGGTGCGGCTAATTTATGGACAATAATATTTTGGATTCAACAAATGTTTGTTTAAAACCAACAGAGACACTGAAAAGGTGTGATATTGTTTGTGCCACCATGTCGCAACTCTTATGGACGAGTTTGGTCACTTCAGGTGTAGCGGGTTGAAAATGTACTTCCTGTTTCGTGCCTTGAACCGGAAGTATATCCCCTTTTGTCTAGTATTCGTCCGTAGCGTTACTGCTTGAAATGATTCTTCATTCATCACTCCAAGCAACGTTTGTGAGCAAGGGATGGCGTGGCTCGGTTGGTAGAGGGTTCCTGGTTCGATCCCCAGCTTCTGCCATTTGAGTAACGTCTGTAAATCCTGATGGGTCGGGGTTAGGGCCTTACATGGCAGTGTGTGAAAGTGTGTTTGAATGGGTGAATGTGAAAATAGTGTCAAAGCGCTTTGAGTACTTTGAAGGTAAAAAAAAGCGCATTTACCATTTACAATATAACAAAAAGTATTCATAATTACTAAACCGTCCCATGTGTGATGTCTGTAGGAGTGTTTTCATGCATATTTGTACGTGCTATCGTAATTAATTCAAGCTAGCATTGTTAACATTAGCAAATATGCTCATTTTCAAGTGTCTGTGTTAGTATTACTAATTTACAATGGCATACTTTTTGTATTGTTTCAGTTTCGTAAATTCACCAAAATGTCACCATGGAGTTATTGAGTTGAATTAGCTGAATGGCATACTTGCCAACCCTCACAGATTTTCCGGGAGACTCCCGAAAATCAGCGCCTCTCCCGAAAACCTCGCGGGACAAATTTTCTCCCGAAAATCTCCCGAAATTCAGGCGGAGCTAGAGGCCACGCCCCCTTCAGCTCCATGCGGACCTGAGTGACGTGTCGACAGCCTGTTTTCACGTCCGCTTTCCCACAATATAAACAGCGTGCCTGCCCAATCACGTTATAACTGTAGAATGATCGAGGGCGAGTTCTTGGTTTCTTATGTGGGTTTATTGTTAGGCAGTTTCATTAACGCCCTCCCAGCGCGGTAACAACACACAACAACAGCAGTCACGTTTTCGTCTACCGTAAAGCAGTTCGTCTGTCGTAAACAGCAATGTTGTGACAGTCTTAAACAGGACGATACTGCCATCTACTGTACATGCATATGTGACAATAACATCTACGGCTTTTAGAGAGTGCAGTGCAGAACTGCTATACTATATATATATACATATATATATATATATATATATATATATATAATAAAATAAATATATATATTTAGCTAGAATTCACTGAAAGTCAAGTATTTCATATATATATATATATGAAATACTTGAGTATTTCGTGTGTATATATATTTATATGTATATATATATATATATATGAAATACTTGAGTATTTCGTGTGTATATATATTTATATATATATATATATATATATATGAAATACTTGAGTATTTCGTGTGTATATATATTTATATGTATATACATATACATATATATATACACAGTATATATATATATACATATACATATACATATATATATATATACACAGTATATATATGAAATACTTGACTTGGTGAATTCTAGCTGTAAATATACTCCTCCCCTCTTAACCACGCCCCCGCCCCAACCACGCCCCCCTCCCCACCCCCCACCTCACGAAATCGGAGGTCTCAAGGTTGGCAAGTATGTGAATGGGGACCTAGCTTCCGCAGCCAGTGGGTCTATGATGATGACTTCTGTTTTGTTTGCTCAGCCGTTTTACTGCCATGTGACAGGCACCGTTTGGAAAAAGTAAAATCTTTCGTATCGGTATATATCTGCAGGTTATGGGCCGGTACAGCTAAAAAATGTAGAAACAGGTATTTCTTCTAAAATTTGGTGGGTGCGGCTTAAATACCAGTGAGCTCTATAGCCCGGTATTATTATTATTATCAAACAGCTCAGTGTGTATGAAACAAAATAGCAAATTCCTCCTCTCATGCAAACTCAGTGTTGTTTATTGCTTTGTAGCTGCATTTGTTGTGTTTAAATTGCATTAAGTCACACGCGTGTACATACAAGTCAATCCATATATCAAAACTTATGCACAAAAAAACATTCTGGTGTGAATAAACGTGTGTTACAGCAGCACAGTGTCCTTGGGATCAGTGTCATTGAACACCCAGCCCTTTTTCACATCATTAAAGCCAGAACAGAAACACATGCAAAGAGATGAAATATACAATATCTGACTATTAGGAAGAAAAAATCTAATAAAATTAATGACGACTGTATGACAGACTGTACAGTACACAAGGAGAGTGCAGTACGGGATTAGTTTGGCAATGATGTAAGGAAAGAAGTAAGGACGGAAGGAACGAAAGTGTGACTGATTCTAGGTTCCAATTCAGCTGCTGCAGCCTTCCTAGGCAGCATTTAAAGACGTGCAGTTCCACTCAAAAGTTTTGTAAATCATATTTATTTGCAACGACTACAAATGTAAAGTGTCTTTGCCTTTTTGTGGCAAAATACCAAAGCATTTTTTTATTAATTTTTTTTAAATCTGAGGACTAGTAAAAATAATCGCTGCAAAAATGTAAATATATGCAAGAAAAAATACCTTCCTATTATTGACTAACAATGTAGTTTTCAGATATTTTTTGTGGGACCAATTCGTTCATCTTAAGTTGAGAAAATCAACTTTAAAGACCATTTGAGGCAGATCACTAAAGAATACAGTAAACCCTCGTCTACTGTAATTACCGTATTTTTCGGACTATAAGTCACAGTTTTTTTTCATAATTTGGCCGGGGGTGCGACTTATACTCAGGAGCAACTTAATGTGTGAAATTATTAACACATTACCGTAAAATATCAAATAATATTATTTAGCTCATTCACGTAAGAGACTAGACGTACAAGATTTCATGGGATTTAGCGATTAGGAGTGACAGATTGTTTGGTAAACGTATAGCATGTTCTATATGTTATAGTTATTTGAATGACTCTTACTATAATATGTTACGTTAACATACCAGGCACGTTCTCAGTAGAGATGTCCGATAATATCGGCCTGCCGATATTATCGGCCGATAAATGCTTTAGAATGTAATATCGGGAATTATCGGTATCGTTTTTTTTTTTTAATTAAATCAACATAAAAAACACAAGATACACTTAGAATTAGTACACCAACCCAAAAAACCTCCCTCCCCCATTTATACTCATTCACACAAAAGGGTTGTTTCTTTCTGTTATTAATATTCTGGCTCTACATTATACATCAATATATATCAATACAGTCTGCAAGGGATACAGTCCGTAAGCACACATGATTGTGCGTGCTGCTGGTCCACTAATACTACTAACCTTTAACAGTTAATTTGACTCATTTTCATTAAATTACTAGTTTCTATGTAACTGTTTTTATATTGTTTTACTTTCTTTTTTATTCAAGAAAATGTTTTTAATTTATATATCTTATTTTATTTGTATTTATTTAAAAAAAAGGACCTGATCTTCACCATACCTGGTTGTCCAAATTAGGCATAATAATGTGTTAATTCCACGACAGTATATATTGGTATCGGTTGATATCGGTATCTGTAATTAAGGGTTTGGTCAATATCGGAATATCCCTAGTTCTCAGTTGGTTATTTATGCGTCATATAACGTACACTTATTCAGCCTGTTGTTCACTATTCTTTATTTATTTTAAATTGCCTTTCAAATGTCTATTCTTGGTATTGGGTTTTATCAAATAAATTTCCCCCAAAAATGCGACTTACATGTTTTTTTCCTTCTTTATTATGCATTTTTGGCGACTTATACTCCGAAAAATACGGTATATGTTCAATATTATTAAATGATTTGATCATTTAAAATGAGGGTTGAATAAATTGGAGTGTATAAATCTATTCATCTGTGCTGCACACCTTTTGTAGAAAACCTATTGTAAAATTAATGTTGTGTGGAAAGAATCTCGTAAAAGTTATTTTAAATGACTACAAACGGTATAAAATGTCAACAAAATCACACCCACAGAAACAAGTTAGTAAAACAAATAAGTTGGCAAGACAGAAATAAAGTCGCCAGGCTATAATAACAAACATTTACAGCTGAAAGTGGATTCATTGGTGTCTATAGGGAAAAAACATCTCTTGATGATGCATAAAAATCAAATAAAAAAAGTTTCTATTAAAAAGTGAAAGGTTAGTTTGTAGGAAACGATAGGGAAGGTTTGTAACTTCCCAACGGAGGACATCAGAACTTTCAAGTCACTGGAGCTTTTTTCGGACAGTTTGTTTCGTTTTCCCTTTGATGCTGCGCCAGTTTTCCCAGGCCGTTGTGGTTGCACGTACCTGCACCGGGCGAAGAGACGCACACCCACAGAAAAAAAATACAAAAGTCAATTACAGTTAGTTGACTTTTGAAAGTTCCATGCATCCATCCATCCATTTTCTACTGATTGTCCCTTTCGGGGTCGCTGGGGGCGTTGGAGCCTATCTCAGCTACAATCGGGCGGAAGGCGGGGTACACCCTGGACAAGTCGCCACCTCATCGCAGGGCCAACACAGATAGATAGACAACATTCCCACTCACATTCACACACTAGGGCCAATTTAGTGCTGTTAATGACTGAAAAGACTTGGAGCCAAAAATACATCTAGTTGATCCGGTTCATGCAAGACATAATTGTCTTACGGGAACTATATAGGTTTTCTTTAAACAGTAGTCATCCTCATTAAAGTCCATTTAAATGGCAGCAAAACCAAAAAATCATGGCCATAAAAATGCCAATATCCTGTGTGTGCACACTGTGGCTACACAAGAAGCACACCTGTCCCAAACCTGACTAAATAACAAGTTCAATCTTCATCCATTCATCCATTTTCTACCGCTTGTCCCTTTCGGGGTCGCGGGCGGTGCTGGAGCCTATCTCAGCTGCATTCGGGCGGAAGGCGGGGTACACCCTGGACAAGTCCCCACCTCATCGCAGGGCCAACACAGATAGACAGACAACATTCTCTTATTATTATAATCAAATGACAGCAGTCATTTCCATGAGGTTATTTTCTAATATAAGTGTTTAGGCCCACTCACAATGACAATAACAAAAAATATTGTTTTTCATGAACTGTGTACTTGTATTGTTTGTCTGGGTGGAGGTCCTGCTTTGGAAATAATTTGTACCCCTTTCAGACATTGCATTTAGTTCCCATTAAAACATTCACTTGTTGCACAATGAGATGTAAGCAGGGGATCATGTGTACATTCCTGCAACTTCCTGTTTGTAAAAAATATATTTTTATTAGTATTTATTTAATATACTAACAGCATTTCATGATTAATATTTATAAATTAAGATTCCTAATAAATGACACTAGAATAAGCACACATTTGATTGGTAAATCATAGTGTAACGACCTGGAATGACACTTTATGTGTGGTGTTGGAGTTGTCCGACTTTTAGTGTGGCTGTAAACGCATTACTGGCTAAGTGCCATATGTGCATGTGTTGGCGCAAATGAGAAAGAGCGAGTGGCTGCTGTTGATATAACAAAGTTGCTTTTGGTCTGGTTTGTACTGCAGAAAATGACCAGTTTTGATAGATATCATTTTTTTTACTAATGTTTTGGTGATGTGTTTATGGCCAACAATAAAGAGTTTTGCTCAGTAAAGTGATGGATGGAATTCATGTCCTCAAAGCGTCTCGACAGATGTTACAATATTTGAACAATGATGACGAAAACTGTTTTCTCTGCCGTGTCCGTGTTGTGTCAAAAATTGTTATGCGCTTATCTTTTTTATTTGATTTTGTGCGTGGCATAGATTTGCCGTGCGCAGAGGACGCTTGAGCAGTGCGCAATTGCACAGGCGCGCACCTTAGAGGGAACATTGGCTACAATGTACTTCTCCCTAGTCGCCATAGTAACGCGCTGTGATGAGTGACAGTAGAGAGGATGTAAAAGACATAGATCAGGGAAAGGTGCTGATGGCACGTGGACACAAAGGACAGCGCCTGTCCCGCTGGTGCTTCATCTTAGTTCATACGACGACTCTGCTGGCTGTAATGTCTCTCTGGGGATTACAACAAGATTGCTGCTTTCCCACTGAGCAGCCCACTTCCCGCTTCCCCTACACACACACTCTCCCACAACCAGTACCAATACGGACACTCACTGGTTCACCGTCGAGAAGACGCCCAGTCAATGTTCGTTTGTCTTCAGTGCAAAGAACAAGAAAACAGGCTGTGGGGGAGGGAAAGAGCAAGGTTAAAGTCCAGTTAATGGCTGCTTGGTTTGCCGTTACAGCATGGAATGCTGCATGGAGTGTTACCTTATGATCTCCCATACAGACATTAGGACCCAGTGTGTCGTATGTGACACGCCTCTCACCGTCAGCGCCCTGGAAGGAGAACATACTCTCATGGTCCTTTGATTTATTACTCACTTGTTTCAGTTCTTTACATGGAGGTTTTTTTTTCCAATTGTAGCTAATTAAAATCCAAACTGTAATCGGTAATCAGCCTTAGAAGACATTAAGTTCGCAGGCAAAATATCTGCATCTCACCTTCTCACCCACAAAATATAGTGGAACATTGATTTACTCACCTCTCATGGTACGAACGTTTTGATTTACAAATCACAGACCAAATAAAAAAAACGTTTCTCCCCCCTGAAAATAATTAGTCGGCTCAAACATAGTGGATTTAATTATTTATTTGAATTAGATTTGGTTAACTGTTTAGTAGGGATGTCCGATAATATCGGACTGCCGATATTATCGGCCGATTAATGCTTTAAAATGTAATATCGGAAATTATAGGTATAGGTTTCATAATTATCGGTATCGGTTTCAAAAAGTAAAATGTATGACTTTTTAAAATGCCACTGTGTACACGGACGTAGGGAGAAGTACAGAGCGGCAATAAACCTTAAAGGCACTTCCTTTGCGTGCCGGCCCAGTCACATAATATCTACGGCTTTTCACACACACGAGTTAATGCGAGGCATACTTGGTCAACAGCCATGAGGGTGGCCGTATAAACAACTTTAACACTGTTACAAATATGCGCCACACTGTGAACCCACACCAAACAAGAATGACAAACACATTTCGGGAGAACATCCGCACCG
Source organism: Nerophis lumbriciformis (assembly GCF_033978685.3). Lineage (NCBI taxonomy): Eukaryota > Metazoa > Chordata > Actinopteri > Syngnathiformes > Syngnathidae > Nerophis > Nerophis lumbriciformis. Next base: position 28,723,210 of record NC_084559.2, on the reverse strand, counting down.
TAACACAACATAAACACAACAGAACAAATACCCAGAACCCCTTGCAGCACTAACTCTTCCGGGACGCTACAATATACACTCACCCCCCCCCCACCTCAACCTCCTCATGCTCTCTCAGGGAGAGCATGTCCCAAATTCCAAGCTGCTGTTTTGAGGCATGTTCAAAAAAATATTGCACTTTGTGACTTCAATAATAAATATGGCAGTGCCATGTTGGCATTTTTTTTTCCATAACTTGAGTTGATTTATTTTGGAAAACCTTGTTACATTGTTTAATGCATCCAGCGTGGCATCACAACAAAATTAGGAATATCGGATATCGGCAAAAAAGCCATAATCGGACATCTCTACTGTTTAGTTCTACTTCGAAAGACACTCATTCAATTTGATTTGTCTTTTTTCCACATTTAGAGATTATTGTTTATAAACTAAGCAAATCGTTTATTTGCTTAGTTTATCGTACAGTACTGCAGTAAATCAGTTTTTGGAACTAAGTTACTAGGGGTGTCAAAAAATGTTTTGTTTTTTTCAAATGATTCGCAATTCCTAATTGTAACAATTCTTAATCAATTTAAAAAAAATTAAGAATAATAATGATTTTATATATATATATATATATATATATATATATATATATATATATATATATATATATATATATATATATATATTTATCTGTCCTGTCCAGTCACTCAGGCAAATCATATTGTTGATGTAAATGCCCATATCTGCTGTACAGATTTACTTTAGAAAAAAGAAACCGTGGGATACTTCTCTTGTTGCCTTATTTGTATTTGACTTTATTAAATGTTTGGATAGAATTTTAGAAACAAAACCAGTTTTTTTTTTTAGTTATATTGACATTTATCACAGCTGTTTATCTATTTTATGGAAGAATGTACTTAATCATAGAACTGGCATCTAATGTTATTAAAAAGTAATTATTTTAAATCGAGAATCGTTTTGAATTAAGAATCAATTCTGAATCGAATCGTTACCGAAGAATCAATTCAGTTCACAGCTCTATTAGTTACTTGTTCCTTTCAATTAGTTTAGTTACGAGTTTCTTCTTACCTTGTTTGGTTTATTGTTTGTTTAAATTAGTGCATTCAAACAATAAATTATTAAAATATGATTATTCACACTTTGAATTGTAATTAATCACAGTACATGGGCTTTAAAAAAAACTCCAATATTTGGACATAAATGCAAATTTTATTGTCTTTCAAATGTTTTACTTAAACACACGTCCTTTATTTGCTCAAAACTTAGTAACATTTTTGTCTAAAGTCCAGTCTGGGTGTATTTTGATACAAAATGTTCCAGTTATTACACGTCTCCTCCTTAATCTTTGCACTGACACCTAATCACTGACCGTTTAAAAATAAAGGAGCATGTGACGTCAAAATAAAAAATGTGATTAATCCGCATTTATACATGATCAAAACATGCTTTAACAACGAACTTAGAAAACCATAAATTGTTCGATTTTGTCTTTAATCAGGCCTGAGTGGACACAATCACATTGATATCGAGGGAAGGACAGCATGTGGGCTCACAACTTACACAATGGATGAACTGTTGTGCAGTGTGCGACATCAGGATGCGATCACACCATGCAGGACAGCGAGTGTTCATGTACTGGGTTGGCTTAGTGTACTCTTCACTGTAGGGGTAGCTGGGAGAGAGAGCGAGAAAGAGACCAGTGTCATACACTGAAGTTCTTTTTAAATAAATAAAAAAACGCAGCAGTAAGCTTGAAATCTCACCTAGGTGGAAACTGGATTCCCTCTTCTCTAACAACATCGTGAAAGGCTCTGACTTCTTTGTCATATTTCAGCAGCTGGAAGCAAGGGAACGTCATTACATATTATCTCCGCACAGGTACAAGACATTTTGTGTGGCAGGATATCAAGCGAGAAAAAAGTGCACACACCGTGAAAATTATTCATAAAATAATCACTATTATCAATTATGATGACAATCACAGCAGAATATTTCCAATTTACAATTGTCCCTTGTTTATGGCTGTTAATTGGTTCCAAACAATATTGCAATAAATACATTTCCGCAAAGCATACTTGCCAACCCTCCCGGATTTTCCGGGAGACTCCCGAAATTCAGTGCCTCTCCCGAAAACCTCCCGGGACAAATTTTCTCTCCTAAATCTCCTGAAATTCAGGCCGAGCTGGAGGCCACGCCCCCTCCAGCTCCATGCGGACCTGACCTGTTTTCACGTCCGCTTTCCCACAATATAAACAGCGTGCCTGCCCAATGACGTTATAAACTGTAGAATGATCGAGGGCGAGTTCTTGGTTTCTTATGTGGGTTTATTGTTAGGCAGTTTCATTAACGTCCTCCCAGCGCGGTAACAACACACAACAACAGCAGTCACGTTTTCGTCTACCGTAAAGCAGTTCGTCTGCCGTATACAGCAATGTTGTGACACTCTTAAACAGGACAATACTGCCATCTATGTCACGGCCCAGACGCACACCAGTGCGCAATCATCTGGGAGCCGCGCTGAGCGCACCTCCAAGCGCGCTCGCGCGCGCGTCACTCAAGCTGCTGCAGGCAGCTGCGTTCCATCTTCAATCATCACACCCTGATGAGAGGGACGGCTACTTAAACAACCGCCACCAGAGATCCTTTGCCAGAACGTAGCAATCTGTACATCGTACCCTCCCTGTGTGCGTCCCCGAGAGTGCAGTGCACAACTGCGCACACAACAAGGAGACGAAGCAGAAGAACGAGGAAGATACAGCCGTGGCGACGCCGACGACGAGTAAGATGAAGAAAAACGCTTGTAAGTTCCAAGCCGCAGCTGCGATTGGACCTGGATAGACCGGTTTTGGGCCATGCTAGGGAACGATGGAAGATTCCAGACTCTAGTGCATTTGCTGAAAGAATTTTTGTGCGTGCCACACAGCAATGCATCATCAGAGATGGTGTTCAGCATGGTTAGAAAAATAGTGACAGAGAATAGAACAAGGATGGACAATTCAACCCTTAACTCAACAATGAGTGTTGTGTGTGTATATCTGTAAATAAATGAACAATGAAATGCAAGTATTTCTTATATATATATATATATATATATATATATGTATACTGTATATATATATATATATATATATGAACTACTTGACTTGGTGAATTCTAGTTGTAAATATACTCCTCCCCTCTTAACCACGCCCCTGCCCCTCCCCCTTCCCACCTTCCCACCTTGCCAACCTTGAGGTCTCAAGGTTGGCAAGTATGCCGCAAAGCCAGAATCAATACTTATGAATCAAATATTTTCATAACTAGAGCATATAAAAACTGTCTACAACCTTCTAAATACATTTTTCAACATTATGAGAGCACTCTAGACATGAAAGAACACTATTTAGTCACCTTTACACTCTTTTAATCCATATAGGGACAACATCTTTTGCACAACGAACGACCTCACAACAAACTTGAAAAGTCTAACAGATTACTCTTCATTCACAATTGAAGTTAAAAAGTGGCTATGGAGCAATCAAAGCTGCTCACACGGTCACTAAGGTGGGCACTATGTTTGACACATCAACTTAATGTGTATTATATTTATCCATGAGAGCATTTTTGTTGTAAATTGTGAGGTGTGTCTGTTAAAATCATGGTTGTTTTTACAAATGATGACAGATGTGAACAAGAGCATGTATTGTCTTTGTGTGATGATGTAAATGAGGTGTGGGTGTATTGTATATTAAACATGTGTCCATGAAAGGGCATTTTATGACTTTTCTTAATTTGATTGCATGCTATAGTATGATTTTATTGTTTTCATTCTCAATGTATTTCATCCATACATTCATTTTAATGAATTTTAATGAATGAATGAATGAATGAAATAAGTTTATTTCGGTCATATAATCAACCATCAACCATTAACCATTTTGTGTGACCAGTTTAAAAGTACAGATATATATATAATATAACAATCATACACATTTACACACAAAAGGAAAAGAAAAGAAAAGAAAAAGCATGACCGAAAAAGGAATAGGCTGAAGCCAAAGCTTATATTTGCCTATCCTATACCTTCACTGAAAATAAGATTACCTGGAACATCAATGTTAAAAAAAAAAAAAAAATCAATGGGATGAAAGTAATTGTTACTATATTTTATAATTTTCAACTATCTCACCTTTCAATGTTTTCTTAAACCTTAACAAAGAAGTACATGTCTTCAACTCATCACTGAGCTTGTTCCACCATTTAACTCCTAAAACTGAAATACATTTGTATTTAATATTCGTTCTTGCTTTACCTATTTCAGAAATCAATACCCCCCGTAAATTATGGGTTTCTCCTCTTAATTGAAATAACCTAAGCATACAAGCTGGAAGGCTGTTGTTCTTTACTCGAAACATAATTTCCATTGTTTTTAAAAACACAATATCTGAAAATTTTAACACATTAGAACTTATAAATAATGGATTGGTATGTTCATAGTAGCACGCTTTGTGTATTATTCTTATTACCCTTTTTTGAAGTTTAATTATTGGGTCTATGTTTGTTCTATAAACATTTCCCCAAACTTCAACACAATATGTTAAATATGGAAAAATAAAAGAATAATATAACATATGCAAACATTTCTTATTCAGCATGTGTTTTACTTTATAAAGAATGGCAATGGATTTGGATATTTTTCCCTTTATATATTCAATATGCGGTTTCCAACATAATTTATGACCAATTATTATTCCCAAGAATTTAGTTTCATATACTCTATCAATTTCCACTTGATTTAATTTTAGTTTTACTTCACGATTTGTTCTTGCACCACTAAACACCATAAATTTAGTTTTCTTATCATTTAATGATAACTTATTGATATCAAACCATTTTTTTAGCTGAATCAACTCAACCTCTATTACCCTCAACACTTCCTTCAAGTCTTCTCCTGAACAATATACATTTGTATCATCTGCAAACATAATAAATTTCAATTTATTAGATACTGAACAAATATCATTTAAATATAGTATAAATAACTTAGGTCCCAATACCGAGCCTTGTGGAACCCCACAAGTTACTCTTCTTGGCTGTGATTTAGTCTTATTGATTTCCACATATTGAGATCTATTACTTAAATAACTACTTAACCACTCTTGTGAAACACCTCTTATGCCATAGTTTTCCAATTTTTGCAGAAGTAAGGAATGATCGATTGTGTCAAAAGCTTTACATAAATCAATAAATACTCCAACGGTGTGTTGCTTTTTTTCTATTGCTGTAGCTACGTTTTCTACAAAGTCCATCACTGCTAGGGATGTAGATCGATTACTCCTGAACCCATACTGATGGTCATTCAGTAGCTCATGTTTGTCAATGAACTTATCAAGTCTATTTACAAATAATTTCTCAAGAATTTTTGCAAATTGAGGTAGTAGAGACACAGGTCTATAATTTGAGACCATATGTTTATCACCATTTTTATAAATCGGAATAACTTTAGCAATTTTCATTTTGTCAGGAAAAGTTCCAGTTGATAAAGATGTATTACATATATAAGTAAACGGCTTCAGGACACAATCCATCACTTCTTTAACAAGTGACATATCCATGTTGTTACCATCGACAGATTTTTTGTTTTTAAACTTTCTTACCACTTCTAACACATCACTTTCACAAACTCCGCCAAGAAACATTGAATTTTTAATGTCAGATACACGCCTTAACTTTTTCTCATCATTCATATTAAACTTAATATTTTTTGCCAAATTTGGGCCAACATTCACAAAAAATGTATTGAATTCCTCAGCTATTTCTTCTATATTTTCAATAATTGAGTTGTCATCTTTTACCAGATAAGCTGTAAAATCCTTTTTGCTAGATTTTTTAATCATAGTATTAAGCACATCCCAGGTTTCAATAATGTTATTTTTATGTTTATGCAGCAATTGTTCATAATAGTTTTTTTGTTGCAGCCTCATGATACATGTCAATCTGTTTTTATACTTTTTATATTTGTCCTCACTTTCCTTTGTTCGATGCTTAATAAATTCCTTGTAAAGCCTTTTTTTTTTTTACAGGCTTTTACTAAACCCCTTGTTATCCATGGTTTCTCCCTCTTTTTAGTATTTTGCTTATATTCTCTTAATGGACAATGACGGTCATAAAGTGTCAGAAATATATCCAGGAATGTATCGTATGCTTCATTAGTATCCTCCACAAAAACATTTTGCCAATCCTGATTTAAAAGATCCGCCTTGAATGCCTTAACTGCTTCTGGTGATTTTATTCTAACAAAGTTATTTATTTGTCTTTTTGTTTGTAAGTTTTGCTCCTTGTTCATTTGGATCACTGTAAAGACAGGCAAGTGATCACTTACATCAGTCACCAAGAGTCCACTTTTTCTATTCCCATCAAATACATTTATAAAAATATTGTCAATCAGTGTTAAGCTGTCCTTTGTTATTCTGCTAGGTTTTACAATTAGTGGAAAGAAACTCAAGCTAAACATAAGATTAACAAAATCAGTAGTTTTCATGTGATCATTAAATGTCATCAAATCAATGTTGAAGTCACCACAAATCAAGATCACCTTATCATTAAGTCTTTCATATAACTCAAACATTTTCTTATTAAATTGATCAATGCATGATCCTGGAGTTCTATAAATACAACTAATGAATATGTTTTTGGATCTTTCAACACTGATTTCAATAGTTACACATTCCATCATATTGTCAATAGCAGTTGTCATGTCAGCAATCAGCCTACATTTGAGAGAGGACATCACAAACAATACATGTTCATCCTGTTTTTCAAAAACATTTCATATCCCTCTAACCCATCCAGTAATTCCTTACTATCACTCAACCAAGTCTCTGAAATTGCTATTACAGTAAACCTTTGCTGTATATGTTTAAGATACTCTTTAATTTTGGAAAAGTTACTGTAAAGACTCCTGCTGTTGAAATGAATCACAGAAAAGCCTTCCATTTTAACATTTGAATTAAACTGTTCTTCAGTATAATACTCACAGTCCACATTAGAGTCCTGATAGAAGTGAATATCTGGGTCAATGTTATTTTCTAACTCATAGCATTTATGATCATGAAAGTCAAAAGACTTGAATTTTGTGCAGCTCATTTGTTCTTCCGTCATGTTGGTTGTCCACACTGTTTCTCTGCACACAGTACATAGCCAACAAGCAACTTTTCCCCACTATTCCACTTGTTTATCATCATCATCTTTTTCATTTATATTGTTCAAGTTCCTTCATGTCTCTGACCACTAATACCCTTGCTTGTTCTGGTGGACCATTCAATCTGATCATTACTTTACAGTTCCTTGTCCATGTATCCTGAATTCGCTTTCCCTTTTTCAAGATCCTGGCTTGTCTTGCAATTTCTGCGTTTCTCTTTGTGAGGTGCTCATTTACATACACTCCAGTGCCTTTCAAATTTTTTCCCAGCTTAAGCATTTCAATTTTATGTTTTCTACTCACAAAACGGATGATGATGTTGGATCTGTTGTTTTGTTTCAGTGGAATGGTGTGGCATGCAGCTATACTTGAACTGCATACAGGAATTCCTTTGTTATTGAAGAAGTTGATGACTTGCTGCTCAAGCGTGTGCAGTTCACCTCTTGGTGCACCTTCTCCCTCCTTGTCACCTGCTGTGATCCGAGCATAGGAGCGGTGGCTTGTCTCAAGCCCAGAAATCACCAGGTCATCCATCCTGGAGTACTGCTCTAGATCGTCCACTCTTCTTTCAAGCTCTTCAATCTTCTTGTCTTTGTCTTTGATTATTGCCTTCAGCTGCTTAATTTCATCAATTAAGTCCAGAAGGCCCGTTTGCTGTTTTGCTACTTTGCTCAGTTCCTCTGACATGAAATTCAGAGACTTTTTCACCTCTTCCATTTCTTCTGCCAACTTCTTAGTTGCCATTCTTTAGAGAGGAAAAGTACTTTTAGAATCCAGTTGATCTTTCAGAATACTTTCTGATTCCAGGCAATCCAGTATTGATGGCTTGTCAGTGCATTGAAGCACATGTCATCAAAAAGTCTCCAACAAGTCCAAAATCACAAAATTGATCCGGCAGTTCAATGTTTATCTTCCTTATAAACATGAAGATGTTGCTCTGCTGGATGGATGTCAACTTATATTCAAGATTTTTCATGAATTGTTGGAGCTGTATGACTCAGTGCATCTAGCCGGCAGCCATCTTGGATCTGAGCTTTTTGAATGATGACAGATGTGAACAAGAGCATGTATTGTCTTTGTGTGATGATGTAAATGAGGTGTGGGTGTATTGTATATTAAATATGTGTCCATGAAAGGGCATTTTATGACTTTTCTTAATTTGATTGCATGCTATAGTATGATTTTATTGTCATAATTTTATTGCATGATTTTTGTATCCCTTTAACTTAGGTAGCCAGGGACTGCAGATGGAAATTAGCTATTTAGCTATATTCTGGTACAGAACATATCTGTCCATCCATCCATCCATCTCCATCCATCTTCTTCCGCTTATCCGAGGTCAGGTCGCGGGGGCAGCAGCCTAAGCAGGGAAGCCCAGACTTCCCTCTCCCCCAGCCACTTCGTCCAGCTCTTCCTGTGGGACCCCGAGGCGTTCCCAGGCCAGCCGGGAGATATAGTCTTCCCAACGTGTCCTGGGTCTTCCCCGCGGCCTCCTACCGGTCGGACGTGCCCTAAACACCTCCCGAGGGAGGCGCTCGGGTGGCATCCTGACCAGATGCCCGAACCACCTCATCTGGCTCCTCTCGATGTGGAGGAGCAGCGGCTTTACTTTGAACTTCTCACCCTATCTCTAAGGGAGAGCCCCGCCACCCGGCGGAGGAAACTCATTTCGGCCGCTTGTACCCGTGATCTTGTCCTTTCGGTCATAACCCAAAGCTCATGACCATAGGTGAGGATGGGAACGTAGATCGACCGGTAAATTGAGAGCTTTGCCTTCCGGCTCAGCTCCTTCTTCACCACAACGGATCGATACAGCGTCCGCATTACTGAAGACGCCGCACCGATCCGCCTGTCGATCTCACGATCCACTCTTCCATCACTCGTGAACAAGACTCCGAGGTACTTGAACTCCTCCACTTGGGGCAAGATCTCCTCCCCAACCCGGAGATGGCACTCCACCCTTTTCCGGGCGAGAACCATGGACTCGGACTTGGAGGTGCTGATTCCCATCCCAGTCGCTTCACACTCGGCTGCGAACCGATCCAGCGAGAGCTGAAGATCCTGGCCAGATGAAGCCATCAGGACCACATCATCTGCAAAAAGCAGAGACCTAATCCTGCAGCCACCAAACCAGATCCCCTCAACGCCTAGACTGCGCCTAGAAATTCTGTCCATAAAAGTTATGAACAGAATGGGTGACAAAGGGCAGCCTTGGCGGAGTCCAACCCTCACTGGAAACGTGTCTGACTTACTGCCGGCAATGCGGACCAAGCTCTGGCACTGAGCATACAGGGAGCGGACTGCCACAATCAGACAGTCCGATACCCCATACTCCCTGAGCACTCCCCACAGGACTTCCCGAGGGACACGGTCGAATGCCTTCTCCAAGTCCACAAAACACATGTAGACTGGTTGGGCAAACTCCCATGCACCCTCAAGGACCCTGCCGAGAGTATAGAGCTGGTCCACAGTTCCACGACCAGGACGAAAACCACACTGTTCCTCCTGAATCCGAGGTTCGACTATCCGGCGTAGCCTCCTCTCCTGTACACCCGAATAGACCTTACCGGGAAGGCTGAGGAGTGTGATCCCACGATAGTTAGAACACACCCTCCGGTTCCCCTTCTTAAAGAGAGGAACCACCACCCCGGTCTGCCAATCCAGAGGTACCGCCCCCGATGTCCACGCGATGCTGCAGAGTCTTGTCAACCAAGACAGCCCCACAGCATCCAGAGCCTTAAGGAACTCCGGGCGGATCTCATCTACCCCCGAGGCCTTGCCACCGAGGAGCTTTTTAACTACCTCAGCAACCTCAGCCCCAGAAATAGGAGAGCCCACCACAGACTCCCCAGGCACTGCTTCCTCATAGGAAGACGTGTTATACATATCTGTCTTTGAGCTTAATGTTTCTGTGCATTGTTCCTTCAAATAAAGACTAAACTCAACTAAACTATAGTAATGCTGTCTGAGGCTGAGCCAATCAGTGGCCACGATACTGAACAGCCCACTCTGATTGGTTTGGTCTCATCTAGTGGACAATATTACAGTAGTATTGATATGTTTAGTTTATTTAGCCATTTTAATGTGTATGGCTGGTAATTGGTTCGAAACAATATCGCAATAAATACATTTCCGCAAAGCATACTTGCCAACCCTCCCGGATTTTCAGGGAGACTCCCGAAATTCAGCGCCTCTCCCGAAAACCTTCCGGGACAAATTTTCTTCCGAAAATCTCCCGAAATTCAGGCCGAGCTGGAGGCCACGCCCCCTCCAGCTCCATGCGGACCTGACCTGTTTTCACGTCCGCTTTCCCACAATATAAACAGCGTGCCTGCCCAATGACGTTATAACTGTAGAATGATCGAGGGCGAGTTCTTGGTTTCTTATGTGGGTTTATTGTTAGGCAGTTTCATTAACGTCCTCCCAGCGCGGTAACAACACACAACAACAGCAGTCACGTTTTCGTCCACCGTAAAGCAGTTCGTCTGCCGTAAACAGCAATGTTGTGACACTCTTAAACAGGACAATACTGCCATCTATGTCACGGCCCAGACGCACACCAGTGCGCAATCATTTGGGAGCCGCGCTGAGCGCACCTCCAAGCGCGCTCGCGCGCGCGTGACTCAAGCTGCTGCAGGCAGCTGCGTTCCATCTTCAATCAACACTGATGAGAGGGACGGCTACTTAAACAACCGCCACCAGAGATCCTTTGCCAGAACGTAGCAATCTGTACATCGTACCCTCCCTGTGTGCGTCCCCGAGTCATGCTGTGTGTCGTGTGCTTCTGGATCTTCCCTGTCTTCCTCGTGCTTCCTGGTTCTCGACTGCTCGCTCGCCCCCGGACTACGATGACTCGCTCCTGCCTCCCGACCAGGCTTCCGCCCCTGGACAAGCCCTGCCTGCCTCGCCCTTGTCTGACAGCACCGCTCCTCTCAACACGCACCTCCAACACTTACGGTAAAACCCTCAAGTTAAATTCTACACATTGTCTGACATCCATTTCCTGTTTGGTTACATACACATCTAATGTATACATATATTGATATATATAATATAATATAATATATCATATAATATATCATACAATATAATATATAGTATATATATATATATATATATATATATATATATATAGATATATATATATATATATATATATATATATATATAGATATAGATTTTCCTTTTGAATAAAAACGCCCCAGGCTAAACACTCTCCCAGCCTCAGTGCCGTCTCCTTCTACCCGGTATCATCAAAATCTCAAAATCTACTGTACATGCATATGTGACAATAACATCTACGGCTTTTAGAGAATGCAGTGCACAACTGCAAACACAACAAGGAGACGAAGCAGAAGAACGAGGAAGATACAGCCGTGGCGACGCCGACGACGAGTAAGATGAAGAAATACGCTTGTAAGTTCCAAGCCGCAGCTGCGATTGGACCTGGATAGACCGGTTTTGGGCCAAGCTAGGGAAAGGTGGAAGATTCCAGACTCTAGTGCATTTGATGAAAGCATTTTTGTGCGTGCCACACAGCAATGCATCATCAGAGAGGGTGTTCTGCATGGTTAGAAAAATAGTGACAGAGAATAGAACAAGGATGGACAATTCAACCCTTAACTCAACCATGAGTAGATGAGTGTTGTGTGTGTATATGTGTAATTAAATAAACACTGAAATTCAAGCATTTCTTTTATTTATATATATATATATATATATATATATATATATATATATATATATATATATATATATATATATATATATATATATATGAACTACTTGACTTGGTGGATTCTAGCTGTAAATATACTCCTCCACTCTTAACCACGCCCCCGCCCCTCCCCCTCCCCAACTCCCGAAATCGGAGGTCTCAAGGTTGGCAAGTATGCCGCAAAGCCAGAATCAATACTTATGAATCAAATATTTTCATAACTAGAGCATATAAAAACTGTCTACAACCTTCTAAATACATTTTTCAACATTATGAGAGCACTCTAGACATGAAAGAACACTATTTAGTCACCTTTACACTCTTTTAATCCATATAGGGACAACATCTTTTGCACAACGAACGACCTCACAACAAACTTGAAAAGTCTAACAGATTACTCTTCATTCACAATTGAAGTTAAAAAGTGGCTATGGAGCAATCAAAGCTGCTCACACGGTCACTAAGGTGGGCACTATGTTTGACACATCAACTTAATGTGTATTATATTTATCCATGAGAGCATTTTTGTTGTAAATTGTGAGGTGTGTCTGTTAAAATCATGGTTGTTTTTACAAATGATGACAGATGTGAACAAGAGCATGTATTGTCTTTGTGTGATGATGTAAATGAGGTGTGGGTGTATTGTATATTAAATATGTGTCCATGAAAGGGCATTTTATGACTTTTCTTAATTTGATTGCATGCTATAGTATGATTTTATTGTCATAATTTTATTGCATGATTTTTGTATCCCTTTAATTTAGGTAGCCAGGGACTGCAGATGGAAATTAGCTATTTAGCTATATTCTGGTACAGAACATATCTGTCCATCAATCCATCCATCTCCTTCCGCTTATCCGAGGTCGGGTCGCGGGGGCAGCAGCCTAAGCAGGGAAGCCCAGACTTCCCTCTCCCCAGCCACTTCGTCCAGCTCTTCCTGTGGGACCCCGAGGCGTTCCCAGGCCAGCCGGGAGACATAGTCTTCCCAACGTGTCCTGGTTCTTCCCCGCGGCCTCCTACCGGTTGGACGTGCCCTAAACACCTCCCTAGGGAGGCGTTCGGGTGGCATCCTGACCAGATGCCCGAACCACCTCATCTGGCTCCTCTCGATGTGGAGGAGCAGCGGCTTTACTTTGAGCTCCCCCCGGATGGCAGAGCTTCTCACCCTATCTCTAAGGGAGAGCCCCGCCACCCGGCGGAGGAAACTCATTTCGGCCGCTTGTACCCGTGATCTTGTCCTTTCGGTCATAACCCAAAGCTCATGACCATAGGTGAGGATGGGAACGTAGATCGACCGGTAAATTGAGAGCTTTGCCTTCCGGCTCAGATCCTTCTTCACCACAACGGATCGATACAGGGTCCGCATTACTGAAGACGCCGCACCGATCCGCCTGTCGATCTCACGATCCACTCTTCCCTCACTCGTGAACAAGACTCCGAGGTACTTGAACTCCTCCACTTGGGGCAAGATCTCCTCCCCAACCCGGAGATGGCACTCCACCCTTTTCCGGGCGAGAACCATGGACTCGGACTTGGAGGTGCTGATTCTCATCACAGTCGCTTCACACTCGGCTGCGAACCGATCCAGCGAGAGCTGAAGATCCTGGCCATATGAAGCCATCAGGACCACATCATCTGCAAAAAGCAAAGACCTAATCTTGCAGCCACCAAACCAGATCCTCTCAACGCCTTGACTGCGCCTAGAAATTCTGTCCATAAAAGTTATGAACAGAATGGGTGACAAAGGGCAGCCTTGGCGGAGTCCAACCCTCACTGGAAAAGTGTCCGACTTACTGCCGGCAATGCGGACCAAGCTCTGGCACTGAGCATACAGGGAGCGGACTGCCACAATCAGACAGTCCGATACTCCATACTCCCTGAGCACTCCCCACAGGACTTCCCGAGGGACACGGTCGAATGCCTTCTCCAAGTCCACAAAACACATGTAGACTGGTTGGGCAAACTCCAATGCACCCTCAAGGACCCTGCCGAGAGTATAGAGCTGGTCCACAGTTCCACGACCAGGACGAAAACCACACTGTTCCTCCTGAATCCGAGGTTCGACTATCCGGCGTAGCCTCCTCTCCAGTACAACCGAATAGACCTTACCGGGAAGGCTGAGGAGTGTGATCCCACGATAGTTAGAACACACCCTCCGGTTCCCCTTCTAAAGAGAGGAACCACCACCCCGGTCTGCCAATCCATAGGTACCGCCCCCAATGTCCACGCAATGCTGCAGAGTCTTGTCAACCAAGACAGCCCCACAGCATCCAGAGCCTTAAGGAACTCCGGGCGGATCTCATCTACCCCCGGAGCCTTGCCACCGAGGAGCTTTTTAACTACCTCAGCAACCTCAGCCCCAGAAATAGGAGAGCCCACCACAGACTCCCCAGGCACTGCTTCCTCATAGGAAGTTATACATATCTGTCTTTGAGCTTAATGTTTCTGTGCATTGTTCCTTCAAATAAAGACTAAACTCAACTAAACTATAGTAATGCTGTCTGAGGCTGAGCCAATCAGTGGCCACAATAATGAACAGCCCACTCTGATTGGTTTGGTCTCATCTAGTGGACGATATTACAATAGTATTGATATGTTTAGTTTATTTAGCCATTTTAATGATTGAAATGCTTAATTTAGCACCAAAAATAGTATAATATGCTTTAAAGAAATAATAATATCTTCAAAAATCCAATGTGGAGACAATGCAATATTAGAGGTGCGACGTGGCGAGGGACGACTGTATACACCGTAGTAACAAATACGAACTCAAATGATCAAACTGATTGAAATAAATGTGCACAATTCACACAATATTTTTTTTTTTTACTGTTTTCTGAGTTTTCTGAGCTGAAGCATAATATACCAATATATACCTCACCAGATTCATAGCTCAACTTAAGACCCACCTTTTATCTCAATAATTAGGATTTTAAATGAAAAAAAAAATAGAGAACTTGTCTTATTTGTGGAGCAGTAAACCTGGCTGGCTCTTGCAGGCCCTCGGGCGTTTGGGGAAGAATTTTCACAAGAACATATTTGGGCAATTCATTACAGAGACCACCACTAGGGCCCTTACTGTGCACATGTCTGTCCCCACATAGTCAAATGATGATTGAAGTAAAATTGAAGTTGTTCTGACCATAAAGCATTTGACATTCAACATATAATTAATAATTGTGTGAGTTCTGCTCTCACCGCTTTGCCATTGTCTTCTCGGAACAAGGCCTGGTGCAGGTAGGTGAAGAGCTTGTCCTCGATTAGCAGAAGCACCTGTCAATCAAACAGGAGCCGGATAGTAAAAATGAATCCTCGGTGACTGTGGAAATGTATATATATATATATATATATTTTTTTTTTTTTAAATACCTGGCGGTCAGCTTTCTCCTCGCATATGATTTTCTGCACTTCATCCGTGCTGTCCTTCTTCACCGTCTGGACGTCTGCTGAGGTAGACAGATACTGCTCACGTGCACACACACACACACACACACACACACACACACACACACACACACACACACACACACACACACACACACACACACACACACACACACACACACACACACACACACACACACACACGAGTTTTGGTCAAAATGGGGGAATAACACAGACGCAAAGCTAGTAATAATGTTTGATTGTATACCTGCACCAGACTCTGCGTGTCCAAACGGAAGTTAAAATCTCCAAACAGGAAGAAAGGCATCGGAGTGTGGCAGTTGTCAGATATCCTGGAAAAAGACGAGGGGATAAAATTCACTCAGCATGATTTTTTTGGATTAGGACTCATTTTAGCAATAGTTTTAAAAATTCCCAGCCCAATTCAGAAGTCAAACAATATTTAGAAAAATACACCTCAGGCACAGCGTGACTCAAAATCCTATTAAAAATGTTGTTGTTTACATTTTACCAACAACTGTGGCTAACTTCTTTTTACATTTGTGTCACATTTGAAAAGTTTGATTTACAAAACTTAACTATGCAGTAAGTACCAACTTGAGGAGGGTTTTCGACATAAAATGTACTGTACATGTGCCATTAAAACCTCTAAAGGCTTAGTGGCCACATGTGTGGACAGCACCTTTTAGCTTTTTTTTCCAAAATTGTGTACACTACTGAATTGGGGTCTTATGCCGACATATGGACACTTATACTGCTATCTGGTGGTGTCAGAAGAGTTTTTGATTGATTGAAACTCTTATTAGTAGATCGCACAGTACAGTATATATTCCGTACAATTGACCACTAAATGGTAATACCCGAATAAGTTTTTCAACTTCTTTAAGTCGGGGTCCACGTTAATCAATTCATGGTAACATGAACATATAACATACAATGGAATTTGGAAAAAAAAAAGAGTAAAAATAAGAATTAGCATGTCACTAAACATAAAGTACACATTTGTGTACTTATGGACTAAGTACATCATATCAAAAGATGATTCTTAGTTTTTATTCTAATTAGGGTCCAATAAGCCCAAATAGCAAAGAGAAATTAAAAAAAAAAAAGCATGTAAAAAAAAAAAAAAAACAGCTAGAGCCTTAAGAGGTTAAAGGGGAACTGCACTTTTTTGGAAATTCATTCGCAATCTTTATGTAAGACAAGCACACATATATTTTTCTTTCTTTATGCATTCTAACTAGTAAATAAATGCACAAGCAAAAGTCCACTTTCAATGGAGTCAATAGGAGTCACTCTATTCTGCCAAAGCGCTTAAAATACATCCAAACACTTCCATCAACATTTTATATACACGCTGTAAGTGTATATGTAATGTAGTAACAGGTACATTCATAATAACATGCAATATTTACGCATTTTGATCATTTTAAGCATACGGCGGCGCATTCATTTCATGGGACGCATCACGTTTGCTTTTTCCTTCAACTACAACACTGACTAAAACTCATGCAGACTTCATGAGAGCAAACAAACATAATTAAATAAACACTTACTGATCAATGTCTGCTCTCACTTGGATGCTAAATTGGCTGTCAAAGTTTACCAACCTCTCAGTTTATGTCCACACCATTTTACTGTCAGAGTGAGAGGCATGGTTTTTATAATCGAGAATAAACTTCCACGAGCAGAGGCAAGAAAGCAGCTCACCAGCTGATGACGTCAATACAGCAACATAGAGACGTTGCCTCTCTGTGATCGATGCGCCACTGAATGTAGGCCCTTAACATTATGGCTATGGTTTGAGTTTACTACGAACATGCATACAATTACAACATGATATGTCACAATTTCCAGTTTCTCTTTGTATAGGGAGCAGAAAAAAGCAGAGCTTATATAATCCTAACCCTTTTCCATTACATGGCAATTAGAGATGTCCGATAATATCGGGCTGCCGATATTATCGACCGATAAATGCATTAAAATGTAATATCGGAAATTATCGGTATCGGTTTCAAAAAGTAAAATTTAAGACATTTTAAAACACCGCTGTACGGAGTGGTACACGGACGTAGGGTGAAGTACAGAGTGCCAATAAACCTTAAAGGCACTGCCTTTGCGTGCTGGCCCAATCACATGATATCTATGGCTTTTCAGACACACAAGTGAATGCAATCATACTTGGTCAACAGCCATTCAGGTCACACTGAGGGTGGCTGTATAAACAACTTTAACACTGTTACAAATATGTGAACCCACACCAAACAAGAATGACAAACACATTTCAGGAGAACATCCGCACCGTAACACAACATAAACACAACAAAACAAATACCCAGAACCCCTTGCAGCACTAACTCTTCCGGGACGCTACAATATACACCCCCCTCTACCCCCCAAACCCCGCCCCCCCCAAACCCGACCACCTCAACCTCCTCATGCTCTCTCAGGGAGAGCATGTCCCAAATTCCAAGCTGCTGTTCTGAGGCATGTTAAAAAAAATAATGCACTTTGTGACTTCAATAATAAATATGGCAGTGCCATGTTGGCATTTTTTTTCCATAACTTGAGTTGATTTATTTTGGAAAACCTTGTTACATTGTTTAATGCATCCAGCGGGGCATCACAACAAAATTAGGCATAATAATGTGTTAATTCCTCGACTGTACATATCCGTATCGGTTGATATCGGAATCGGTAATTAAGAGTTGGACATTATCGGAATATCGGATATCGGCAAAAAAGCCATTATCGGACATTTCTAATAGCAATTGCTAAACCTTTTGTTCGCTTCCTGTTCTCAATTTATTCACAATATACTCCATAAAGAATAACGTTAAAATAAATAAACAATAAATAGTGAAGTAAGTTGTATTTCAATATGTTGAGATGAATAAGATTATCAATAAATCCACAATGTTTATCATGGCTCTTCTTCTTTGTCCTTTGTTTGTTGGTGCTTACAATAACAATATCGCTAATAGTTGGTTAATATTAAGGTCACGAGATGTAAATGGAGTATTGTTGGCCCTTTTTGATGGTTATCTATTGGGTTTAATGGACAGAATAGATGCAATGACACAATGACAATGAGGTATACATTACCTTTTGGACTATATTAATTTATATTATTATGTGTTGTCAATTTTGTACTTTTTTTTATGTCATTGCCTGAAATAAATAAATACCGGTAAATGAAAAATGAAAATGAATGAATGACGTCAAGGCTTCCATTGGCTCCATTGTAAGCAGACTTTTATTTGTGTAAGTAAGAGCGCATTAAAAAAAGATATATGTGTTCTCGTCTCTCATAAGGATTGTGAATTTTAGGCAAAAAAAAAAAAAAGAAAGAAGTGCAGCTACCCTTTAAATAAGTTGCTCAATGAAGCACTTTGACTACAGTAACAAAGCTATTGATTTCTCAATGTTGTATAAGCTTGTATCTATCTCTACAAGTGCATTCTGGTTCAAGTAGTTTATAATGTACACTATTGTCACCTGTGACTATACTTGTATGACATTGAATGCTGAATAAAAAGTCAAAATTGAAGGAAATATTATTTTTAGCTATTGTGAGGATCTCGAGTCTAATTATTAAAAGGACAAACCTTCAAATCAAACTGTCTGTTTTTATGTATTAAAATAAAAGCTTTTATCAGGTGGTGGAAAGATTACAAACAATGTATCCAACCCTAGTAGGACATAGACATTTTTAAAGATCATTTTCCACTTGGTGTGGATTCATTGTTGGTGCGTTTTTTAGTACAGCTGCAATGCAGACCTGTTGATGACATATCGCAGTGCATTTTTGCGGTTTGCGGAGTAAATTGAAGGACTGGCGTTGCAGGCAATGAGGTTGGAGGCATCGTGAAAAAGGTGGACGTTGACCAGGTCCAACCCTCTGGGAAAACAGAGCACACAAACACAAAATGAGCAAGCATGCGAATAAAAACAATAAATAGTTAATGTCACGTCTCGTCATTGGCTCAGTATTTTGTTTTGTTAAGCATTGGTTTGCAACACATTGTACAACAAACAGTAAACTGTTGCACAAGGACCATTCTGACATACTGACACCAGGTTCTCACTTAGCAAAACAAAAAGAAAAAAAAAAAGCTTTAGTCAATAAAACACAACTGTAAATCTGGAAAATATTCATAGCGCTTTCTTTTTTCCACACTTTGTTATATGACGCCTTTATTCCAAAATGGAATGTACTTTTGTAATTGATTTTTTACCAACACTCCATAATGACAGCACAAAAAAGGGTGTGTGGCTTTAAGAGATTGATTTATGTTTTGGAGTAATATGAATGGGAAACAAACTGTTCAATAATTTATTGTTTGTACGAAAAAACAAAATTATCATAAATAAATAAATAACTTTACTTTTTGTTACGTCTTCATTATGTTCTGTGTTTATTAAAGTAAGAGTAGTAGCAGATCAAACCACTGCTCATTTAATCTAAAAACAATTAGTTGCACTTAATTTCTCTGGTCAATCTAATGCAGGGGTGTCAAACGTACAGCCCGAGGGCCGAAACAGGCCCGCGAACAGGTTTTATCCGGCCCGCGGGATGATTTTGCTAAGTATAAAAATAAACCTGAAATCTTTTAATGAAAGAAACAGCAGTTCTTAATGTGTCCACTGCATGTCACAATAGCAATTATTTGTATCTTTGTAGATGATGCTACATTTCTACAAAATAAACCACACCCACACTGGTTTAAATGTAACTTAGATATTGGGTTTCACTATGTAAAAGCGCTTTGAGTCACTAGAGAAAAGCGCTATATACCGTAAATATAATTTGCTTCATTTCACTTCGGTTATTCAGGATTGCATTATGATTTTGTGTAATGTTTACCTTGTATGTCCTAGCTGGGAATCAAACCATGCCCGCTGAACAAAAAAATTACACCAAAGCCAATGCACTATCAATAGACACCTTTTGTTTGGAGGTTTTTTGGTGTAGAACTCGTTCGTGATTCATATTGCCATGTAGAGGCTCCTATAAATCGCTCTCATCTCGCATTTGACTGCTGATTGGCCAGCTGCTGCATCCTGTCAATCACTGTCACATTGGAACAACGGCCCCAGAAAGCCAATCAGTGAGCTTGTGAGCGGGTTTAAAGGGACAAGCCTGGGCAGCCGTTTTCCACCTGGCGCAAGTGTTTGACTTGTCTTCATTTATTTGCGCAAGATCATTTTTGGACGTTAAACAGTGCAGGGGACAATAACTGATTTTTGAAAAAGTGCACTGCAAAAAGTCAGTGTTCAAAAACAAGAAAAAAAATACAAAAAGTTAGGGGCATTTTACTAAGCAAAATTATCTGCCAATAGAACAAGACAATTTGGCTTGTCAAGACTTTCCAAAACAAGTAAAATTAGCTAACCTCAATGAACCCAAAAATACCTTAAAATAAGTATTTTCTCACTAATAACAAGTGCACTTTTCTTGATAGAAAAAACAAATATGAGACCTTTTTTGTCAATATGTTGAAAAATATTCTTAAATTAAGTAAATGCTAGCGCCATTATCTTGACATAATGATATGCGCTCGGCATTACATTTCTTGCATTTTCCCATCGATACCATGACATCATCGCGCCAAGTGCGTGTTCTTTCAGTCAATTATATATATATATATATATATATATATATATATATATATATATATATATTTACAGCCCGGCCCTCGACCAAATGTTTTTTTTATTATAATTTTGAAGAATTTATCTGAATGTGCATGAACTATTTCTGTTCAAAATTGTTTGGAAAGTCACATGTTAAATGTTTAAATATTAACTGTCAGTTTGCTGTACTGTGCCAACTGTACTACTATATGAGTACGTATGTTCTATTGTTTCATTGAAAATAAAACAGCAAAGTCCATTTGGCTGTCATCTGTTTTAATTATGAGACGCAATTGTGTCAAAGTCATGATTTTTTATTTCATGCTTGAAATAAGAAATTATTACTTTGAAAAAGCAGTTTTATACTTGTGAGTGTTGATGACACAGCTTTTCAACAGTTGTTATTCTAGTTTCAAGCATGTTTTACTCAATGTAAGTCATAAAATCTCAGCAACAAGCTGTAATATCTTACTGAGATATTTTAGGACCAAAACACGTAAAACACTCTAACATAAAATCTGCTTAGTGAGAAGAAGTATCTTATCAGACAGAAAATAAGCAAATATCACCCTTATTTGAGATATTTAATCTTACTTAGATTTCAGTTTTTGCAGTGTGCAGGGGACATTATTAGGGTTCAAAGAAGCTCATGAGGCTGCTCAAATTGTAACGACTTAAAACTCACTGGACAATCTACTAAGATTTAATACAAAAGCTGTATTAAAAATGATGCCTTTATAATTATAACAATGCTCAATGAGCGATATTACTAGACAACATGATTGTATTTTAATCGAATACAAAAAAAACCCATCACAAACAGAAGTGTTATTCCTTTCTCTTGCAGCTAAATCAGAATCGGAATCAAATGGGTCTTATTCAAGTGTAACTGCAAATGTAAGTGTAAATGTGCCAGATCGGATTATCTTAGGTAAGTCGGTTTGATGTATGTACCGCTTGTGGATGATCCAGCGGGTCCTCATGAAGCCCTTCCTGGACCACTTGAACTGCAACACAGACAAATTAGAGTGAGTCACTAAATAGCAGTTAAACTGATCATTATTGATTCATTCACATAATTTGTCTCGTCTCTCTGTCAGAGCAGGCAGACAGCCCCCTCCGACCCAGTAGACTCATTTGTCCAAGCATCTCCCTTTGGTGCAAACATTACCATCCCACACACGGACCCAAACACTCACATCAGGCCAGAAATTCTTTGGAAATTTTTCTTTTTCCACGCTGGTGACCCCGTCCAGAGAGCCCACATGCTTGTTCAGTCCCGACACTGCTTTAAAATCCTTAACTGTGAGGGGCAGGCGGATGTCATGTAAAAGAGTGAGAAAACATGCAAAGAGCAATCAATAAACTGGTGTTAACCTCATCAGCGCGGCATACATGATGGGGGGATCCATAAAGGGGCCATTAGACTGTGTTTGGTGAGCGACTATCACTTTTGGGCCAATCAGCGAGTGGCAGCTCCTTGTTGTTTATGGTTCTTCCATAAGCTTTTCGGAAGAGCTTTTTCAGGCCTAACGTGACTGGACTATGCAGGGGGGAAAATGACTGGCTCTTTGCAAACGTGTGGCCAGAGAGGTGGAGTGGTAGCGATTAGCGAGTAGATTTGTACTCATACATACACACACACACACACAAACGGGAAGTCACCAATGCAAATTTCAAACATAATCAAGTTTGTTTTACCGCTGAAGTCATACTGGCAGATGTTCTTTAATGTCTTGTGGATGAAGTACATGCTGCCCAATGCCTGGAGGCAAAAAGGAAGAGAGAGGGAATTTACACAGCCTGAAAGTACAAATATTCAATAAATATGTCTCACAATTTAGTTTAGAGAAAAGGATTATCCTGGGCCAGTACCTGGCATAAAAAACTCCATCCCAGGGGTCCCCAACCGTTTTTGCACCAGTAGGCATTATTTTTTACGGACTGACCTTCCACGTGTGGTCAAATAAATACAGCAAAAATAAGTGAATGATAAAAATACAAGTCACCATAAAGCTGAAATAATGATAGTCCTGGGCTTATTTCTTTGTGATGAGATTGTCCCCGACACCTTGATAAATAAATAAATGATAAATGGGTTGTACTTGTATAGCGCTTTTCTACCTTCAAGGTACTCAAAGCGCTTTGACACTACTTCCACATTTACCCATTAACACACACATTCACACACTGATGGAGGGAGCTGCCATGCAAGGCGCTAACCAGCACCCATCAGGAGCAAGGGTGAAGTGTCTTGCTCAGGACACAACGGACATGACGAGGTTGGTACTAGGTGGGGATTGAACCAGGGACCCTCGGGTCGCGCACGGCCATTCTTCCACTGCGCCACGCCGTCCCTTGATGGTATACACCAGGGGTCGGCAACCCGCGGCTCTGGAGCTTTTTCAGAAATGTATGAAAAATGGAAAAAGATGAGGGGGAAAAAAAATATTTTTTGTTTTAATATGGTTTCTGTAGGAGGACAACCATGACACAAACCTCCCTAATTGTTATAAAGCACACTGTTTATATTAAACATGCTTCACTGATTCGAGTATTTGGCGAGCGCCGTTTTGTCCTACTAATTTTGGCGGTCCTTGAACTCACCGTAGTTTGTTTACATGTATAACTTTCTAGGACGTGTTTTATGCCACTTCTTTTTCCGTCTCATTTTGTCCACCAAACTTTTAAGGTTGTGCATGAAAGGTGAGTTTTGTTGATGTTATTGACTTGTTGGAGTGCTAATCAGGCATATTTGGTCACTGCATGACTAATCGATGCTAACATGCTATTTAGGCTAGCTATATGTACATATTGCATCATAATGCCTCATTTGTAGCTATATTTGAGCTCATTTAGTTTCCTTTAAATCCTCTTAATTCAATTTATATCTCATGACACACTATCTGTATGTAATATGGCTTTTAATTTTTTGCGGCTCCAGACAGATTTTTTTTTGTATTTTTGGTCCAATATGGCTCTTTCAACATTTTGGGTTGCCGACCCCTGGTATACACTATATTATATAGTAATAATAATATAGAGAAATTATATGGTATACTCTATATTATATAGTATATACCATCAACCTGCCGGGGACTGCAGATTAAAAATTAGCCTTTGGCTACAATCTGGCACTTTTATATTTTATACAAACCCCGTTTCCATAGGAGTTGGGAAATTGTGTTAGACGTAAATATAAACGGAATACAATGATTTGCAAATCATTTTCAACCCATATTCAGTTGAATATGCTACAAAGACAATATATTTGATGTTCAGACTGATAAACATTTTTTTTTTGCAAATAATCATTAACTTTAGAATTCCACTTTCAAAGCTTCAACAATTAGTTTTCTCAGTTCCCAATCGTTTATTGAGTGTTGTTAAAAGAAAAGGTGATGTAACACAGTGGTGAACATGCCCTTTTCCCAACTACTTTGGCACATGTTGCAGCCATGAAATTCTAAGTTAATTATTATTTGCAACAAAAAAAATAAAGTTTATGAGTTTGAACATCAAATATCTTGCCTTTGTCGTGCATTCAATTGAATATGGGTTGAAAAGGATTTGCAAATCATTGTATTCCGTTTACGGTATATTTACATCCAACACAATTTCCCAACTCATATGGAAACGGTGTTTGTATGTGCATTAATATGCTATGTCACAAAGATATACAAAATATAACAAATGGTGACTTTCTTCTAAGAGTTTTATTATACATCTGTGAAGAAGCTGGTGCACTGCAAAAACTGGAATCTAAGTAAGATTAAATATCTCAAATAAGGGTGATATTTGCTTATTTTCTGTCTGATAAGATCATTCTTCTCACTAAGCAGATTTTATGTTGAGTGTTTTACTTGTTTTAAGGGTTTTGGTCCCAAATGATCTCAGTAAGATATTACAGCTTGTAGCTGAGATTTTATGACCTATATTGAGTAAAACATGCTTGAAACTAGAAAATTATGTTGCAAAGCTGTGTCATCAACACTCACAAGAATAAAACTACTTTTTTAAAGTAATAATTTCTTATTTCAAGCATGACAAAAAAAAACCATGACTTTGACACAATTGTGTCTCATAATTAAAACAGATGACAGCCAAATGGACTTTGCTTTTTTATTTTCAATGAAACAATAGAAAATACGTACTCATATAGTAGTACAGTTGTTATAAGTGAGAATATACTTATTTTAAGGTATTTTTGGGTTCATTGAGGTTAGCTAATTTTACTTGTTTTGGAAAGTCTTGACAAGCCAAATTTTCTTGTTCTATTGGCAGATAATTTTGCCTAGTTCAAATAAACTACCCCTAATTTTTTGTTTTCCCTTGTTTTGAACACTGCCTTTTTGCAGTGTGGGTCTGTATAACAGGACGGGCAAAAGTAAAGTCGGTGAAAATGCGGTCGTTTATAAATTATATAATGTTTTTTGTGTCACAGACCGGTACCGGTCCCTTGGCCAGTGGTTGGGTACCACTGGTCTATGTTTGTTGTTCAGGGCCAAAACGTCTAAGGGAGCCACAAGGGGGAAATACAAAATGTGCGACATGGACATGATTAGGTCCGAAGTTTGGAAGACATTTGGTTTGTTTATGAGTAACAATAAACTTGATAAAACTGTGATACATTTATGTAATAATAAGTGATATTTTGTCCCTGATAAAAGATCTTAAAGTGTTGTACAAACCCCGTTTCCATAAGAGTTGGGAAATTGTGTTAGATGTAAATATAAATGGAATACAATGATTTGCAAATCCTTTTCAATCCATATTCAATTGAATGCACTACAAAGACAAGATATTTGATGTTCAAACTCATAAACTTTATTTTTTATTTGCAAATAATAATTAACTTAGAATTTCATGGCTGCAACACGTGCCAAAGTAGTTGGGAAAGGGCATGTTCACCACTGTGTTACATGGCCTTTCCTTTTAACAACACTCAGTAAACGTTTGGGAACTGAGGAGACACATTTTTTAAGCTTGTCAGGTGGAATTCTTTCCCATTCTTGCTTGATGTTCAACAGTCCGGGGGTCTCCGTTGTGGTATTTTAAGCTTCATAATGCGCCACACATTTTCAATAGAAGACAAGTCTGGACTACAGGCAGGCCAGTCTCGTACCCGCACTCTTTTACTATGAAGCCACGTTGATGTAACACGTGGCTTGGCATTGTCTTGCTGAAATAAGCAGGGGCGTCCATGGTAACGTTGCTTGGATGGCAACATATGTTGCTCCAAAACCTGTATGTACCTTTCAGCATTAATGGCACCTTCACAGATGTGTAAGTTACCCATGTCTTGGGCACTAATACACCCCCATACCATCACAGATGCTGGCTTTTCAACTTTGCGCCTATAACAATCCGGATGGTTCTTTTCCTCTTTGGTCCGGAGAACACGACGTCCACAGTTTCCAAAAACAATTTGAAATGTGGACTCGTCAGACCACTTTTCCACTTTGTATCAGTCCATCTTAGATGAGCTCAGGCCCAGCGAAGCCGACGGCGTTTCTGGGTGTTGTTGATTAACGGTTTTCGCCTTGCATAGGAGAGTTTTAACTTGCACTTACAGATGTAGCAACCAACTGTAGTTACTGACAGTGGGTTTCTGAAGTGTTCCTGAGCCCATGTGGTGATATCCTTTACACATTGATGTCGCTTGTTGATGCAGTACAGCCTGAGGGATCGAAGGTCACGGGCTTAGCTGCTTACGTGCAGTGATTTCTCCAGATTCTCTGAACCCTTTGATGATATTACGGACCGTAGATGGTGAAATCCCTAAATTCCTTGCAATAGCTGGCTGAGAAAGGTTTTTCTTAAACTGTTCAACAATTTGCTCACGCATTTGTTGACAAAGTGGTGACCCTTGCCCCATCCTTGTTTGTGAATGACTGAGCATTTCATGGAATCTATTTTAATACACAATCATGGCACCCACCTGTTCCCAATTTGCCTGTTCGCCTGTGGGATGTTCCAAATAAGTGTTTGATGAGCATTCCTCAACTTTATCAGTATTTATTGCCACCTTTCCCAACTTCTTTGTCACGTGTTGCTGGCATCAAATTCTAAAGTTAATGATTATTTGCAGAAAAAAAAAAGTTTATCAGTTTGAACATCAAATATGTTGTCTTTGTAAGATATTCAACTGAACATGGGTTGAAAATGATTTGAAAATCATTGTATTCCGTTTATATTTACATCGAAGACAATTTCCCAACTCATATGGAAACAGGGTTTGTAGATCAGGGCTTTTCGGGGCATAATAAACACATTGGAGCCTCAGTAAAAGGTACTAAGTCGCCAGCATTTTACCGACAAATGCATACCAGAGTTGTTTGTATAAAAAATAAAGGGATGAAGACAATTTGTGCCAATAGGTAATATTGGTCCGTTCAACTTTTTGTTAGAGGGGCTTTCCAAAGTGCTTTCAGTGTAAAGCGTTGCAGTAATAAAGGCAATGAAATTGGGCCTTATGTATTAAACGTGCGTATGCACAAAGACCTGGCATACACCCTTTTTCACAACAAATGTATCAAGCGTGAACTGAAGGTGAAAATGTGCGATATTTCACGCCAGCTTCATGAACTCACATGTCTACATGCTGTGGATACTTTGGCGACACACAGAGGTGGTCGTTCGGGCTTTGCCAACATTTGATTTCAACGATGTAAAAAATCGTGGAAAAGACACAAAATTACTTTTTCGCCAATTAATTTAATGCTTCATATTCATATTCATATTTGTGAGGACTGCTAACGGACAGTATTTAGGCAATCATGTTGCCACTAATCGCTGTCACTATGTGTTCCTGTGACTGCAGCACAGCTTGGCCAGTAGGGCGGACATTTGCAGCCACCGTTGGTTGCGTCACATTATTGGCACCAGAGACGGTGGAGGATTCGCCCGACTTTGCGTCACGGGGCTGCTACCGCAAGTCACTCTCCCGTGTTATAATAATAAATTGAGTAATCAAACAAGAGTCAAAGTCTTCCGTATCCTTTTTGATACACTGGCATTTTTACATTTAAAAGATGTAAAACCAAATATTACATCATTTTTACATGAAACACTAATCTGGCTGTTAGCGGGCTACTGTTATATAACATTTTGTTGCAAGTAACACAAATTATATTTATATTGGGGTGTAATCAGAGTCACTCACATGTGCTCCCACCTCTTCTAAAGTTTTACGTATCATTGCAGCGATTATCTTTTCAAATGATCTTATCTCCGGTCCCCTGGGCCTGCTTTGGCCACATCCATCTTCTTCATCACCTTCTCCATGATGTAGTACCACTTATTTCTTATTTGTTCCTGTGTGCGGTTGTCTGACCCCTCAGCATTGACAGCCTCGCACACTTAATCCCACCTAAACCTCTTTTATTCGCTGGAAACGCCAAAAAGAAGCACCTCCTACTCCTTGTTTGTGAATTCTGATTGGGCAGAGTGTGGGATTACAGGCACATGGCTAATTTAAATATGATTTCACATTTAAATGAGGGCTTCGATAGGGAGTATCGAGCTGCATGCCAACATGAATGGTCAATTCCACATTGATTGGGAAGTAAAAAAGAAATATGCTTGGATAAATGTGTGCGCTCGCTATAATACATATGAAAATGTGTGTATGACCTTTTCTGAATTTGAGCGTGTACCATTTTTAAATAGGAAATTCACACAACTTTTACTCTATGAGGTTCATGGTCATGTCAAACGCAACACAAATACTTTGTAAAGTATATATTAGAGATGTCCGATAATATCTGGCTGCCGATATTATCGGCCGATAAATGCTTTAAAATGTAATATCGGAAATTATCGGTACCGGTTTATGACTTTTTAAAACGCTGCTGTGTACACGGACGTCAGTGCGTGCCGGCCCAGTCACATAATATCTACGGCTTTTCCCACACACAAGCGAATGCAACGCATACTTGCTCAACAGCCATACAGGTCACACTGAAGGTGGCCGTACAAACAACTTTAAAACTGTTACAAATATGCGCCACACTGTGAACCCACACCAAACAAGAATAACAAACACATTTCGGGAGAACATCCGCACCGTAACACAACATTAACACAACAGAACAAATACCCAGAACCCCTTGCAACACTAACTCTTCCGGGACGCTACAATATACACCCCCACTACCCCTCCCCCACCCCTCCCACCTCAACCTCCTCATGCTCTTTCAGGGAGAGCATGTCCCAAATTCCAAGCCTGCTGTTTTGAGGCATGTTAAAAAAAATTTTGCACTTTGTGACTTCAATAATAAATATGGCAGTGCCATGTTGGCATTTTTTGCCATAACTTGAGTTGATTTATTTTGTAAAACCTCCTTACATTGTTTAATGCATCCAGCGGGGCATCACAACAAAATTAGGCGTAATAATGTGTTAATTCCACGACTGTATATATCGGTATCGGTTGATATCGGAATCGGTAATTAAGAGTTGGACAATATCGGAATATCGGATATCGGCAAAAAAGCCATTATCTGACATCTGTAGTATATATATTTGAATATAAACAGTGCTACATTTATAGAACTGACTTATGGTCATTTTAAGTCTTCTTTAAACAAGGAAGTGCACCAAATTGCATAATATTGCATCAGATTGAAATCCTACCAAATTGAATTGAATCAATACATTTTACAATGTATCATTTCTGAATCATTCATGTATCTAGATACATACCGAATTGTCTATAATTACTTCTTAGTACAGACGAACTGGTTGTTTAATAGATTGCAACAAATAGTAGCATCACATGCATTTATTTGTCTAAAAGTTACTTTTTTAATGGTTAAGAAGCTAATAAAGTGATTGAAAAAGTTGAGCAAATGTACTAAACTTAAGACTTAACATGAACATTGCACATGTGCACACAAGTGCCATTTCTTTTCTGCTGTCTTCAAATAAAAACTGAGCAGGATTGTATATGTGTTGCGTGGTAAATTATTACGCAAAATAAATGTAATTATTGTGTATTGTGTACATACTGTACTGCAGTATTATGTGTGCATATTAGGTCCAATTATGGTTTACTTCACATCAAGGTATTCTAACTAGCAACAACTACACAATGAGTGTTAATATGAGAGGTTGGATATGCAAACTGGATGAAACGATATGCCTGTTCGAAGACTTTTGATAGGCAGAGTGATATCATGATATTTTTGTTATTGTAGTTTGGTGTGGAATTTTGCTGCATCATCTTGGTTATCGAACAAGAGACGAGTACCGGATTTTTCGGACTATAAGTCGCAGTTTTTTTCATAATTTGTGCGACCGGGGGGTGCGACTTATACTCAGGAGCGACTTATGTGTGAAATTATTAACCCATTACCGTAAAATATCAAATAATATTATTTAGCTCATTCACGTAAGAGACTAGACGCAGAGGTGCGTAGTAACACGCTACATTTACTCCGTTACATCTACTTGAGTAACTTTTGGGATAAATTGTACTTCTAAGAGTAGTTTTAATGCAACATACTTTTACTTTTACTTGAGTATATTTATAGAGAAGAAACGCTACTTTTACTCCGCTACTTTTATCTACATTCAGCTCGCTACTCGCTACTAATTTTTATCGATCTGTTAATGCACGCTTTGTTTGTTTTGGTCTGTCAGACAGACCTTCATAGTGCCTGCGTTTCAACAAATACTGTCACTGGTGACGTTCACTCCGTTCCACCAATCAGATGCAGTCACTGGTGACGTTGGACCAATCAAACAGAGCCAGGCGGTCACATGACCTGACTTAAACAAGTTGAAAAACTTATTGGGGTGTTACCATTTAGTGGTCAATTGTACGGAATGTGCACTGTACTGAGCAATCTACTAATACAAGTTCCAATCAATCAATCAAAAGTGTGAAGGAAAAAAGACCATTTTTTATTTCAACCGTACACCCCGTCAAAAGCCTAAAGACTGACTGCACAGTTCCTGTCTTCACAATAAAAGTGCCGCTCCATCGCGCCTGCGCTTTCAAAATAAGAGTCTCCGAAAGCCTGCGCTAACAAGCTAGCAAGCTACGGAGTTTGCCGCCAATGTATTTCTTGTAAAGTGTATAAAAACGAATATGGAAGCTGGACATATAAGATGCCAAAAACCAACCACTTTCATGTGGTATTAGACAGAAAGGAGGAACTTTTTTTCTCCTCCATTTGAAAACGTGGACGTTTGTCATCACTACTGTCTGATTCCAATCAATGCAAGTCATCAGAATCAGGTAATACACCAACTTATATTCTTGTCTTCATGAAAGAAAGGAATCTATATGTGTTAAACATGCATGTATATTCATTAAAACACTATTAACATGTAAACAAAAACGGCAAAAAAAAAAAAAAAAAATTATATACTGTATATATCTATGTATGTATATATATATATATATATATATATATATATATATATATATATATATATATATATATGTGTGTGTGTGTGTATATATATATATATATATATATATATATATATATATATATATATATATATGTATATATGTGTGTGTGTGTGTGTGTGTATATATATATATATGATATGTGTGTGTATGTTACTCATCAGTTACTCAGTACTTGAGTAGTTTTTTTACAACATACTTTTTACTTTTACTCAAGTAAATATTTGGGTGACTACTCCTTACTTTTACTTGAGTAATAAATCTCTAAAGTAACAGTACTCTTACTTGAGTACAATTTCTGGCTACTCTACCCACCTCTGACTAGACGTATAAGATTTCATGGGATTTAGCGATTAGGAGTGAAAGATTGTTTGGTAAACGTATAGCATGTTCTATATGTTATAGTTATTTGAATGACTCTTACCATAATATGTTACGTTAACATACCAGGCACGTTCTCAGTTGATTATTTATGCCTCATATAACGTACACTTACTCAGCCTGTTGTTCACTATTCTTTATTTATTTTAAATTGCCTTTCAAATGTCTATTCTTGGTGTTGGGTTTTATCAAATACATTTCCCCAAAAAATGCGACTTATACTCCAGTGCGACTTATATATGTTTTTTTCCTTCTTTATTATGCATTTTCGGCCGGTGCGACTTATACTCCGAAAAATACAGTATAAGGTCAGAAACACAAAAAACACATTGTTAAATTAGTATTTGTCTGGCGCTGTCATTTAAAAGTGAGCATCATTACACAGTGGTATCTCGGTTTACGTAGCCCCCACTTTTCATAGGATTCTGGGTTTTTTTGGGTGCCGTTTGCAAAAAAAGAGGTTTCTTAATGAAGTAATTCATCAGTGTCAGGCCTTCACCGTGTTTTTATTCGGCAGCACAAACTACAAAAGCATTGCCCCGCAAACAAACTGCGAAAAGTTTACTGAACGTGGCGACAAAAACAGCAGAAATCATCCTGACCCGACAGTCGAGCTGATGAACTGAGATGTTTGTTTCGCCATCATGTGCGTTCAACTGCGAGGCTGCCAGTGAATGATACTCTAACATTGTTTGTTACTCTGCCAAAGACACATACAACTTACTATAAGGGACTTCAACAAACACCCCCTACCCTCCTCCGCTTCGCCACCCAATCATCCTTAACACGGTCTGACAATTTTTAATGTACTAACTGCCTGCTCCACTGATCTGATTAATCATGTCCCGCGAGATCAATAAAGACAGAAGATTAAAACTATTTAAAAGGTATTAGGCAGTGGGCCTGCTGACTGCCAACACTGCTGCGGCGACTGGCAGCGAAGAAAAATCATCCCTTCCACTGGGGGGCTTAGGGCGTGACGGACCACTGTGCAAGGGAGGGTCTTGCACAACCCCCGCCACTCGCCTCAGTATGAGAGATGTCTCCCTGAAGACATCATTTCTCTTCAGGGCCAAAGCCCTCCTTGTTTGACAAAATAGAGGTGTCTGTGTGCTTTGCCTCAGTGAGCAGCAATTAAAGGGGAACATTATCACAATTTCAGAATTGTTAAAACCATTAAAAATCTGTTCCCAGTGGCTTATTTTATTTTTCGAAGTTTTTTTCAAAATTTTACCCATCACGCAATATTCCTAAAAAAAAGCTTCAAAGTGCCTGATTTTAACCATCGTTATAAACACCCGTCCATTTTCCTGTGACGTCACATAGTGAAGCCAACACAAACAAACATGGCGGAAAGAACAGCAAGCTATAGCGACATTAGCTCGGATTCAGACTCGGATTTCAGCGGCTTAAGCGATTCAACAGATTACGAATGTATTGAAACGGATGGTTGTAGTGTGGAGGCAGGTAGCGAAAACGAAATTGAAGAAGAAACTGAAGCTATTGAGCCATATCGGTTTGAACCGTATGCAAGCGAAACCGACGAAAACGACACGGGAGAAAACGAGGACGAATTCGGCGATCGCCTTCTAACCAACGATTGGTATGTGTTTGTTTGGCATTAAAGGAAACTAACAACTATGAACTAGGTTTACAGCATATGAAATACATTTGGCAACAACATGCACTTTGAGAGTGCAGACAGCCAAATTTTCATCAATTAATATATTCTGTAGACATACCCTCATCCGCGCTCTTTTCCTGAAAGCTGATCTGTCCAGTTTTGGAGTTGATGTCAGCAGGCCAGGGAAGCTAGGGTGGATAGGGGGTTTAGCTCGCTCGTCTGCGGGAACAAACTGCTGCCATTGCTTGCCGTGCTACCGAGGTCCTTTGTCCCTGAATTGCTCACACACTCCGGCAGATTCAATGGGGGTCTGGCGGCAGATTTCTTTGACTTTATCGTTGGAAATGCATCTGCTTTGAGTGTCGCAGGATATCCACACATTCTTGCCATCTCTGTCGTAGCATAGCTTTCGTCGGTAAAGTGTGCGGAACAAACGTCCAATTTCTTGCCACTTTCGCATCTTTTGGGCCACTGGTGCAACTTGAATCCGTCCCTGTTCGTGTTGTTACACCCTCCGACAACACACCGACGAGGCATGATGTCTCCAAGGTACGGAAAACAGTCGAAAAAACGGAAAATAACAGAGCTGATTTGACTCGGTGTTTGAGAAAATGGCGGATTGCTTCCCGATGTGACGCCACGTTGTGACGTCATCGCTCCGAGAGCGAATATTAGAAAGGCGTTTAATTTGCCAAAATTCACCCATTTAGAGTTCGGAAATCGGCTAAAAAAAAATATGGTCTTTTTTCTGCAACGTCAAGGTATATATTGACGCTTACATAGGTCTGGTGATAATGTTCCCCTTTAAGGACCTACTTGTCCAAACTAAGGCTGCACAAATGAGGGCTGTTGACAGTTACTAAAACACTAGGACAAAAGTAGCTGTATAAACATTGCAGTCCATAATTACAGCAAGAAATTTGTTTTGCAACAATCTGGTTGCGTAACCTAAATTTGCCTTAGTTGACTTTAACAGTGCAGAAAAGCACGTTTCTCCACATACTCCGGCCAACACCTATCTTCATCAATCAGGTGTGTGCAGTTTAATAAAAAAAATATTGACTTGCAAGTGATTTTTTATCAAAATACCATTTGTACTGAAAATGCATGCAAGTCTGCCCCATTTACTTTTGCAGGAGACCCCCTCCCACCCCCAAACGCTTTCTCTCTCGGCTGTATAACTGATGATCTGTAGCCGTGGAGGAACAAATTGAAAATCAATGCAGGTGGCAACGACAAAATGAGAATAAGGCACACGGCCAGGCGGGTGGGGACGCACGATCCCTCTCGGGGGCAAAGAGTGGAGGGTGCTAACATGGGCAAACTTAGTCCCAGCTGTTCCGGCTTCCAACCCGTTCCCACACACACTTTACTTATTGTCCACAAATGGGCTGGGATCAATAGTTTTAATCTAGACTTAAATGTATTGACTTAGCCCTGTCAGCCGCACACCTGACCATTGACTTTCTCCTTCAACCCTACAGGAGCAGCCAATGACCTCTGCTGTCGGATGACAGGGCAAGGGGGATCACCTGAGAGGAGTATGGGTTAATAGTTTATGAATGACACGGCCACTGTTTATCCAATGAGTGTGTGCAGGATCAAGACTCTTAAATTAAGTTAACCATGTGACCAATGTTCCCTCTAATCTTTCATGTGTGTGAGCAAACGCACAAACACCCTGAGCATTCAGTGGAATACAGACGTACACACTGTGGTCATACCAGCAGCACAATTGTCTCAAACCTGAAATAACAATTTAAATGTCTTATTATTATAATCAAGTGACAGTAGTCAATTTCAAGAGATTATTTTCTAATATATGTGATTTGTGATTTTTTAATCAGCTATGCACTATAGTATTTTATGCCTGGGTGGGGGTCCTTCTTTGGAAAGATTGTGTACCCCTTTCAGAGATCACATTTAGTTCCCCTTAAAACATTCACATGTTGCATGAGATGAAGTGTTTATTAACTTTCTGTCCTTAAAATAAATATTTTTATTAGCAATTATGTAGTCCTGTAACATCATTTCATGATTAATATCCAAAAAACAAATGACAGTAGAATAAGCACACTGATTGAGGAGTCATAGTAAAACGACCTGAAATTTACACTTTACGTGTAGTGTTGGAGTTGTCCAACTTTTTGTGTGGCCATAAACACACCAGTGGCTAATTGCCATAGTACATGTGTTGGTGCAGGTGAGAGAGAGAGCAAGCGGCTGCTGTTGATACAACAGATGACAAAGAGTTGCTTTTGGCTTGGTTTGTACGGTAGACAACAACCAGTTTTGCTAGATAAAAGTATTTTACACATTGTTTTGGTGTGGTTATGGCCGACAAACAATTTCGCTAAATAAAGGGACCAATGGAATTCCTGTCCTCCTTTAAGTGTCTCCACAGACGTTACAATAATTTAACAGTGTTGACAAACATTGTTTTATCTGTTGTGGCCGCCTTTCGTCACCTGTTACTCACAGTTGCATTGCAAAATCATACAAAACAAACAATTTGTTTATTTTGTTTAGAGCAGGGGTCTCAAACTCAATTTACCTGGGGGCCACTGGATGCAGAAACTGGGTGAGGCTGGGCCGCAAGAAAATATTTCTTTGCACTTTTTAATGAATTCACCTTCTTTGAATGGCTTTCCCGCCCTAGCAACCATCTCACTCACCATGTAGCTAGCTTTGACTGCTGCATCGCTCTTTTCGCTTGCTTTCTTGACGAAATCTTGTTGCCTCAGTAGACTGGTTTTAAAATTTGCAACCTGGTTCACTCTCTCATCTCCCTGGTATTTTGCACACTCTTCAGCATGTCTAGTTGTATAATGACGTTTCAAATTGTATTCCTTGTGCACCGCAACTTTCTCTGTATAAACAACAAAAAAGAGCTATAAGGATTATTCATAAAGTAGATTACTTAGAACACACTAACATATTATTTATTAATTCGGGTTTATTGAAATTAC
This sequence comes from Nerophis lumbriciformis, assembly GCF_033978685.3. Classification (NCBI taxonomy): domain Eukaryota; kingdom Metazoa; phylum Chordata; class Actinopteri; order Syngnathiformes; family Syngnathidae; genus Nerophis; species Nerophis lumbriciformis. Next base: position 28,686,868 of record NC_084559.2, on the reverse strand, counting down.
AGGAGCTAGTAAAGTTACAGACATTATGTGTCATGTTTAAGGATAAAAGTAAAACATAACCAGCAAATTTACAAAAAATGTTTGTCATCACTTCTGAGAATGAAGAGCATAGAAGAAAAGGTCATTTCCAACATCAGTATTCAAGGACAACTTTAAAACAAATGTGCATATCAGTGGTGGGGGTTAAACTATGGAATTCTCTTTACAATGAGATAAAAGATTGTAAAAAATATATTCCAATTGAAAAAATATATAAAGACAGAACAATTAGATCATATGGACAGCCAAAAGTGTCTACATTTTGCTTTATATTTATTATTTTACTTATTTTTTGCCTGGTTTTGTATCATCCCGTGAGGTGTATATTACTTATTTAGTTTTTTTTGTTCGGTTTGCACTTCTTGTGTTTTTTTGTGTGTGTGTTTGTTTGTTTTCGTTATATTTGGATGTAATTGTTGGTTTATATGATATCATTAAGTAAGACTACATATTATGTTGAAGGAAGCAGAAAAATATAAGATTTTTCTTCATCCTGCTCCTTCTCAGGCATTGGTGTGTAAATGTACAATTGAATAATTGAGGTATAATTGTCTATCGATTAAAGATGCACATCAATGAAGGAGATAAATAAAAATGAAATGAAATGAAATGAAATAAGACACGTCGGGGTGTCCCTGTGCTCAACAAAGAAATATTGCATCAAAAATCGTCTCTGTCTGCAGTCACACGCAATAACTTGCGTGTGACTGCAGAAGCCTCATACAACATGTGTCAGGGCCGGCACGCTGTTAGTATGGAGAAAAAGATGATGCGGTGACAGCTCTCAGAGGACATTAAAGGTAGTGTCATCACGTCATGCCCTCGATATTGTCGAGAGTCTTATACCACACAGTGATTGGTAGATTCCTTCAGCTCCGCACACAACGCTGTCAAGCGCCATTCATTTAAAACTCGCGGGCCGCACTAACATTAAACTTTCATATTAAGGTGGGGGCCACAAAAAAAACGTCTCGCGGGCCGCATGTTTGAGACCCCTGGTTTAGAGTGTTATTTGATTTTTTGCGCGGCATATATTTGCTGTGTGCAGAGGACGCGTGAGCAGTGCGCAATTGCGCAGGTGCGTACCTTAGAGGGAACGTTGCATGTGACTCTTGAAACAGGTTTTTATGTTTTACTGCCATGGCGGTGAGATGTTTTTCATGTAAATAATAGCGAAGGAATTCTGTTTAATGTTAAGTTTGTTTAAACCATATTGTTGGCTGGTATACTGCGCTACCTCAACTTAAGAGTAACCCAATTTACATATTGTTTTGAGATAAAAGCTGTTTTATGGCTAATTGTTATGCTTTTAGTTGCAAGCACAAATTTGAGTTACAATTAACATCCATTAGTTGGCGTAGCAAATGTCACATTAAAACCCGTAAGATTCACCCAGAATATATGGTCTTTCTCGTCCGCATTAGCGTATAGTTAAATATGGATATAACTTTGTTTTCCAACCATGGGAAGAAAGAAGGTGAGTGTGAAGGACAGTACTGAGAAAAAGAAGTGGATGATATTCATTGACTTAAAGAAATAAATGATCAAAAACATGACAGAAAGTCTTGCCAACTCGGTAAATAAATTTGAGATGATCACTGCTAGTCTGCACCAAAACTGAAGAGGGAACCAAGGATGTTAAAATAATAAACCAGTGATGTCAAATATGCGACCTGTGGGCTGAATCAGGCCCGCGAACAGGTTCAAAACTACCCGCGAGAGGACTTTGCTAAGTGTAAAATTGGGCTGCATTTTTAAATTAAAAGAAACTGCTGTTCTAAATGTGTCCACTAGATGTCGCAATAGCAATTCTGTAAGGCAAGCAAATAGTTTATACCAGGGCGAGCAAGTAAACCAAGCAAGAGGTACACGGTAAAACAGGGCTGTGACTCCGCCCCCTCAACCTAACGTAAAACAAACAGGAGTGAAATAAAAATTGGTAACACATTGATATAGTTCTGTGAAAATGTTGGTCTTCTGTGCAAATTTAAAGAAAGTGAACAGTGTGTGATTGACTGCAATATTGTCAGTTTAAGTTTTTTTGGTTTGTTGAAATTGTTCACACATTGCACAGCTTTTATTTTTCTATCGATACACAGTGATGCCTAGAAGTCAGGGAGTAACTCAAACCTCTTGAATAGTTTGTTGAATTAGCACAGGATTAATATGTGGAAATGACAAATGAGGTCGTTGATACATAGAATAGTTTTTATTTATGCTTTATTTTGTTTTTTGTCCAATCGTAGATGGGCTGTGACCTACAGTTTAATTGCTTTGTAGGTACACTGAGATTAAGTCTTAAGTTAATTGTGTTCTTCATGGTGTTTTTTAAAACGGCACCAAATTATTCATCAGAATTTTCAACTAACTTGAAGTGATTTGTCAAGAGGATTATTTGTTATATGTACATTTTCAGAATGTGCTTGTTGTGTTTTGGGCCAAAGTAAAACAAATAAAACAAACTGAAGTAGTGGTAGTTGTATTTTTAAGCTATTATGCCATGATTTTACCCGCCCGGCCCATGTGGGAATAGATTTTCTTCCATGCGGCCCCTGGGCTAAAATGAGTTTGACACCCCTGATTTAAACGGCGGCCATTTATTCATTGAAATTTGAAAAAGCTGCTAATGTTCGACAAAGTAGCAGCTGGAAGGAGATACTGTAGAAGTCCACTCCCCAAGGTAAATACTGTACAAAAAAATACTGAAGTTGTTCATAGTACCGTATATTATCCATTGTATTGTTTTTGTACAATATTTCTAATGTAAAAGTCAGTTTTTCTTTGCAAAAGGCATGTTACACGTTAAAATTGTGCTGTTTTGCGTGGGTCCGAGCACCAATTGAATTAATTTCAATTAATTTCAACGGGAGATGTTGAACCAATTTAAGTCATAAGTTGAGGCACTACTGTATTTAACAAAATATGTTAAGGAATTAAAAAATCATAACGTATCACCTTGTAAAAAAATGGATGTGCTGCAGGAAGAAAAAGTGGCTTCCTTAAAGGGGAACAATTATGAAAAGGATCTCATTATATCGCCAATGATGTGTTGAAACTCATGAATTGTTCATTTAAGTCCAAAAATGTTTTCCTATATTTAATGTTAATGTCCTTCCTTTTCTTGTCGTTAATGTTCCCACTTTCTCTAATTCATATATTTTCTATGCACTCTCTATTTAATTAAATTGTATACATTTTAAAGATACACTTTATTTGTATCCCTATTTTTTTATTTTTCTTAACACTGTAAAAGCTAGTGTCATTTTGTTCACTCCTATTTATTACTTATTGAGGTTTCATTTTTTTCTCCTCTATTCCCTTTTTTTTCCCACACAGGAAGTAATGATAATAATGAAAAATGGATAAGAATTATAAAGCACTTTTCTAGACAGGTGGGTGAAGTGTCTTGCCCAAGGGCATAAAGGCCATGACTAGACCGGCGGAAGCTGGAATCGAACCTAGAACCCTCAAATTACCACTCTACCATCATAGCTAAGCCATCCCAAGTAAATAAACAAACATTCAAAATACTAGGAGTGCATAAACACACTAAATACTAGAGATGTCCGATAATGGCTTTTTTGCCGATATCCGATATTCCGATATTGTCCAACTCTTAATTACCGATACTGATATAAACCGATACCGATACGTACAGTCGTGGAATTAACACATTATTATGCCTAATTTGGACAACCAGGTATGGTGAAGATAAGGTCCTTTAAAAAAAATCAAAATAAAATAAAATAAGATACATAAATTAAAAACATTTTCTTGAATTAAAAAGAAAGTAAAACAATATAAAAACAGTTACATAGAAACTAGTAATTAATGAAAATGAGTAAAATTAACTGTTAAAGGTTAGTACTATTAGTGGACCAGCAGCACGCACAATCATGTGTGCTTACGGACTGTATCCCTTGCAGACTGTATTGATATATAATGTAGGAACCAAAATATTAATAACAGAAAGAAACAACCCTTTTGTGTGAATGAGTGTGAATGAGTGTAAATGGGGGAGGGAGGTTTTTTGGGTTGGTGCACTAATTGTAAGTGTATCTTGTGTTTTTTATGTTGATTTAATAAAAAAAAAAATTAAATTAAAATAAATTTAAAAAACCATACCGATAATTAAAAAAACGATACCGATAATTTCCGATATTACGTTTTAAAGCATTTATCGCCCGATAATATCGGCCTGACATCTCTACTAAAAACATAATGTGAATAAACACAGAGAAACGGTAGGATTAAATGAGAGCTGCTTTACCAAAGTATGTATTATTATAAAGAGGCAAAATATTGACTTGCTTAAGTTTTTTTCTTTGCCGCAGGAGTCTATGGTTTCTAATAGGGCTGCAGCTATCGATCGGGTAAATCGGATAAAACACATTTTATAGTCTCAATGTGTATTTTAGGAAAATATTAAACAATTTAAAATTATTCTGCTTGCCGAAACCTTCATTCTTTTTTTCTAATAGATGCACATCAGCAACATTGAAATTGCACTTTAAACATGTGTTAATTAATAATAAATGTAATAGTTTCTAATTAAATTCACTCTAAAAATAATTAATTGAAGCAAGTTTGCTTTTTTGTCAGTAAGAATAACAAACAATTAAATGTATTCTGTCAAAATCACAATACTTTGTGCATCTTTATGTGTGCCACTTGGCACTTGTTCAAATTGGGAGGCTTCAAATACAATAACTGTATTATATATGGCAGATGTCAGAGATTGTACAGGTAACCTACAGAACCTATATGACTCATCAACTAAAGGTAATTAAATTAAAAGTCTTAACATCAACATGTGGCAAAAAACATGTTAAATAATATGGAACTGGGTATCTATAATGATATGAGAATAATTAAGGACAAGGCCTAATTTGATGAAAGAGAGGTTTTTTACATATTAAGAACACTTAATATACTATGTAAATAAACTTCTACATATATGTGTGACTTTGCAGGAGGTCTACAAAACACCTTATACTGTAATACTGGCTCCTAAACAGCCAAGCAGTCTCTTTGTTTTGCTAACGTGCTAAAGGCTCTATCTAGTGGTGATGCAGGGAACTACATCACTTTTACAGTTGCAGGTTTGTGTGCTTCCTTCTCACCGTGAAGCTCTCTTCTGCTTGGAACTGGTTGTCCACGTAGATACAGCGCCTATCAAAGTCTTTCAGTTCTTGACTGGACTCAATACTCCTGGAAACAACAGAGTGATCATTAGTATAATGTGTGGTTGTGTTGATAAAAGGCTGTAAAGATTCCTATGTTTGGTTTTTTTTGGGGGGGGGGGGGTTCCGTGGTTGCTCCAGATCTTCATTAGCCTGTTTTGAAATGGCTAGTTGGCAAACATATCCAATCACTTCTTTGTCCTTTGAGAAAACATGTGAGTTTAACTTTCTGATAATGAGAATTATTTGGGCGCAGGACAATGAGCCCGCATTTTTAGAGCGTCTGTGATCAAAACAAACACAAATCCTGAAATATAACGTCAGACTGATTATTTATAGCATATTTTCCCTACCAAAAGAATTTTTCTGCATGCTCCATGTTGACAACGTAGTCTTTCCCTCCCACCTCCTGAAAGTGCAGGGCGATGAACTGTGGCTGGTAGCTGTGGATGGTCTGTGGTGCAGAGAGCAAAGCAAAGATTATTACATTGCACACTAAAAAGGCTCACTTTTTTTGTCACAGAAGGGTAATTTTCCACAAGGGGTCAACTGGAATTTTTGGGTTGCTTAGTTAACATACCAGGCCATGTGTTCATTTCTTATCAGTGATCAGGACAGTGTCCGTTTTCCAGAGTACATGATGAAATACTTATGTACAGTATGTGTCACAAGGAAAGAAGTTAAAAGGTTAAACGGCTTCCACTTCCCAAATGTACCTTGTATAGCTCCTGAAGCCATTCATTTTGAATTTCGCCCACCTATAAAGAAGATAAACAAGATACAACAATATTAAACTTGGTATCAAATGTTGTCATAGTTACTGTATAGAGCTCAAAAACCTTTAGTACTGTTGGTAACACTCACTCGTCACAACTTCTAATAAAGTCAAACTGAATTGAAAATTAGGTGTCGGCGATAATATTATTGAGTTTTTATTAGGGCTCGAAATATTGACTGCAATAACCTAACCGCAAGAGGATGTGTTTGTTTTTTTCTCTAAAAAAGTTCAATCATTTTTGCTGTCTATGTTCAATAATAAAGTTCTTTGAATCCAATTAGGAATGTCTAACCACCTACAACCATCTTGCAAAAATGCAAAATGGCTCAGAGCCTCTAATTCAGGGGTGCTCACACTTTTTCTGCAGGCGAGCTACTTTTTAATTGATCAAGTCCTGGGGATCTACCTCATTCATAATTTATATTTACTTATTTATGAAATATATGTTTTTGTTAACAAGTTAGAGGTGTTTAATGATAATGCAAGCATGTTTAACACATATAGTTAATATTGTTAATAAATTAAAGGTGTTTAAAGATAATAAAAGCATGTTTAACTCATATAGTCAATATTGTTAAAAAATTAAAGGTGTTTAATGATAATACAAGCATGTTAAATACATATAGTTAATATTGTTAACAAGTTAAAGGTGTTTAAAGATAATACAAGCATGTTTAACACATATAGATTCCTTTCTTTCATGAAGACAAGAATATAAGTTGGTGTATTACCTGATTCTGATGACTTGCATTGATTGTAATCAGACAGTGGTGCTGATAACGTCCGCATTGTCGAATGGAGGAGAAAAAAAGTCCTCCTTTCTGTCCAATACCACATGAAAGTGGTTGGTTTTTGGCATCTTATTTGTCCAGCTTCCATACTCCTTTGTATACACTTTACAAGAAATACATTGTCGGCAAACTCCGTAGCTTGCTAGCTTGTGCACGCCAGCTTTCTGAGACTCTTATTTTGTTGGCGCAACTGTGCAACTGTGCAGTCGGTCTTTGGAGTTTTGACGACAGGTACGGCGCCAGAGTCTGTTGAAATAAAGTGTTTCTCGCCTTCCAGTCGGTAATTTTAATGAGCTGGCAGCAGCCAGTGTCATCTCAGAAGACCCTCGGGTGCTGTGAATGTCAATCAAGTGACGAAAATGACGTCATTGTGAAGATTTATGATCGCTCATTTTTAGGACTATTTTTTTAATGCCTGGCTGGTGATCGACTGACACACCCTCCGAGATCGACCGGTAGCTCGCGGTCGACGTAATGAGCACCCCTGCCCTAGGGTAAACTGGGTGTAACACATGGCACACTGATAAAGCTTAACCTATTGTGACTATAACAATCTACAAGGTTAATGTAGGTTGCTTCTCTTTCTCCCCTTTCATTTTTCTGCATTCTTTCGTATCTCAAGTTATCATTACGTATATGTATTGTTGCATTTAAACAACTGTATTGTTGATAATAAAGGTAAATTATTGGTATTGTTCATTATCAATAGCGCTATTTCTATTGGTATTTGTATTGATCCATTTGTAGTGTAATAATGCTCATTGTCATTTCTGTATTATTTTTTTTTTTTCGCTAACTGCTTATTTGCTATTACTTTTACCATCATATTTGTACATGTCGTATTTGCTGACGTTGCTCTATTGTTGTTGTTGTTGTTGTTATTTGCTGTTGTTGTTTTTGTCTCTCTGTCTAATCCCCCTCTTGTCCCCACAATTTCCCCCTCTGTCATATATATATATATATATATATATATATATATATATATATAAGAAATACTTGACTTAGTTTTTCGTCAAGTATTTCTTATATATATATATATATATATATATATATATATTCTAGCTATAAATATATGTTTATTTTATTATATATATATATATATATAAAAAATAAATACTTGAATTTCAGTGTTCATTTATTTACACATATACACACACATAACACTCATCTACTCATTGTTGAGTTAAGGGTTGAATTGTCCATCCTTGTTCTATTCTCTGTCACTATTTTTCGAACCATGCTGAACACCCTCTCTTATGATGCATTGCTGTGTGGCACGCACAAAAGTGCTTTCATCAAATGCACTAGATGGCAGTATTGTCCTGTTTAAGAGTGTCACAACATTGCTGTTTACGGCAGACGAACTGCTTTATGGTAGACAAAAACGTGACTGCTGTTGTTGTGTGTTGTTGCCGCGCTGGGAGGACGTTAATGAAACTGCCTAACAATAAACCCACATAAGAAACCAAGAACTCGCCCTCGATCATTCTACAGTTATGATGTGATTGGGCAGGTACGCTGTTTATATTGTGGGTTAGCGGACTCAGGTCCGCATGGACCTGAGTCCGCCTGAATTTCGGGAGATTTTCGGGAGAAAATTTGTCCCGGGAGGTTTTCGGGAGAGGCGCTGAATTTCGGGAGTCTCCCGGAAAATCCGGGAGGGTTGGCAAGTATGCTCTAATTGAACACTGTTTGCACAAAACAGATATCAAAACGTCATCAAAGCTCACCCTTATTCATTCACACCCAGCGCCAACATTTGGGAACCAGCATGGGGTGACTAAAGATAAAATATTTTAAATCTATTTTTGGAAGCATCCGACAAAGTTATGTTTCAGTTTTACTTTTGCATCTCCATCCCATCCATTTTCTACCGCTTGTCAACACAGATAGACAGACAACATTCACACACTAGGGCCAATTTAGTGTTGCCAATCAACCTATCCCCAGGTGCATGTCTTTGGAGGTGGGAGGAAGCCGGAGTACCCGGAGGGAACCCACGCAGTCACGGGGAGAACATGCAAACTCCACACAGAAAGATCCCGAGCCCAGGATTGAACCCAGGACCTTCGTATTGTGAGGTACACGCACTAACCCCTGTTCCACCATGCTGCCACTTTTGCATCTCATAGCACATAACTGTGGTGCCTTCAAGGACCCTTGATTAAAGTTCGAAACAGAGGTGCCACTGTTTTTTAAAGACAGAGCAGGCTTAACCCCCCGTAGATGCACTAATAACAATAGTAGGGATGTCCCGATCCGATATTTGGATCGGATCGGCCGCCGATATTTGCCAAAAAATGCGTATCGGCAAGGCTTGGGAAAATGCCGATCCAGATCCAGTTTTTAAAAAAACTCCAGTCCGTGTTTTCCAACACACCTATCTAAATAATACATTCCACTTTTCTCCTGCTCCCTAATTTCCGTTCCGCACACCTTCCAGCACACCTTCAACACATCCACAGGTCTGTGGATTCTCACACAGTTGCTTTTAGCTGCTGGCATTACACGACAGGCTCTTCTCACTCTTTCCTGTGTCTTCCTCTCACAGACACCTTCTTACACACGTCACATACTGTCACGACATACGTCACATACGTACACGCCCTCTTCCAGCAGAGAGCGAGGTAGCAGCATGGCTAACGTTAGCTGTGATGCTAGCGCAGCCGTGCTAGCAACGCTCCCTCTAAGGTGCGCGCCTGTGCAATTGCGCACGGCAAATCTATGCCACGCACAAAATCAAATTAAAAAATAAGCGCATAACAATTTTCGACACACGGACACGACAGAGAAAACAGTTTTCGTCATCATTGTTCAAATATTGTAACGTCTGTCGAGACGCTTATCTCCATTCGGTGCCACACGCCCACACCATCAAAATGCCGAGGCAAACATTTCCAGATCAACACCGTATGAAAAAATTTGTGATTTTTTTAGTTGTGACTTCCTTCTCTGCATGAAAGTTTAAAAGTAGCATATATTAATGCAGTATGAAGAAGAATGTTTTAATGTAGACACATAGAATCATCATACTGCTGTGATTATGTGCATCAAGTGTTCATTCAAGGCTAAGGCAAAATATCCAAATATATGTGGTGTATCGTGACATGGACTAAACATATCCACATATATATATGGTGTATCGTGACATGGACTAAACATATCCACATATATATGGTGTATCGTGACATGGCCTTAAAATATCGCAATATTAAAAAAAGGCCATATCGCCCAGCCCTAGTTCAATGATGCCATTTCTGTTTGTCATGTATAATTTTGTCTATTTTGTGTTTATCCTTGAATAAACAGGTCAGTTTCTTGTTACCAACCATTGTGTATTATTCAAACTCCCCTAATTCAGCTGGCTAGTTGTTATCAAGAGTACTAAAACCCTTTTCAACATGATTCTGACAACTAAGTAGGCTAAATAACTTTAAACTTTAATACATGCTCAGATAGGCCAGTATCGATCAGTATCGGTATCGGTCAGTATCGGTATCGGATCGGAAGTGCAAAAACAATATCGGTATCGGATCGGAAGTGCAAAAACCTGGATCGGGACATCCCTAAACAATAGTGTTGGTCCGCATTGCCGGCAGTAAGTCGGACACGTTTCCAATGAGGGTTGTACTCCGGCAAGGGCTGCCCTTTTTCACCGATTCTGTTCATAACTTTTATGGACAGAATTTCTAGGCGCATTCAGGGCGTTGAGGGGATCTGGTTTGGTGGCTCCAGGATTAGGTCTCTGCTTTTTGCAGATGATGTGGTCCGGATGGCTTCATCTGGCCAGGATCTTCAGGTCTCACTAGATCGGTTCGCAGTCGAGTGTGAAGCGACTGTGATGAGAATCAGCACCTCCAAATCCGAGTCCATGGTTCTCGCCCGGAAAAGGGTGGAGTGCCATCTCCGGGTTGGGGAGGAGACCCTGCCCCAAGTGGAGGAGTTCAAGTACCTCGGAGTCTTGTTCACGAGTGATAGAAGAGTGGATCGTGAGATCGACAGGCGGATCTTCAGTAATGCGGACACTGTATCAATCCGTTGTGGTGAAGAAGGAGCTGAGCCGGAAGGCAAAGCTCTCAATTTACCGGTCCATCAACGTTCCCATCCTCGCCTATGGTCATGAGCTTTGGGTTATGACCGAAAAGGACAAGATCATGGGTACAAGCGGCCGAAATTAGTTTCCTCCGCCGGGTGGCGGGGTTCTCCCTTAGAGATAGGGTGAGAAGCTCTGCCATCCGGGAGGAGCTCAAAGAAAAGCCACTACTCCTCCACATCGAGAGGAGCCAGATGAGGTGGTTCGGGCATCTGCCACCCGAACGCCTCCATAGGGAGGTGTTTAGGGCACGTCCGACCAGTAAGAGGCCACGGGGAAGACCCAGAACACGTTGGGAAGACTATGTCTCCCGGCTGGCCTGGGAACGCCTCGGGATCCCTCGGGAAGAGCTGGACGAAGTGGCTGGGGAGAGGGAAGTCTGGGCTTCCCTGTTTAGGATTATAATTATTAGCCATAAATAATAATCCTACAATCAGCTAATCTTACAGCATGAAATAAAGGGAAACTTGCAAATTTACATGTGTTTTAAAAAGCTAGTTTCAACCAAATTAAGTAAGTTTCGTTTTACTTGTGCAATGACAATAAAGTCCTATCCTATCTTAAATAAGTAGTCTTTTAGTGCATGTAAACATACTGAGTGTGTGTACAGGGGGAGGTTATGGGAGCCCTTCAGATGACTTACAATAATAATAATAATAATAATAATAATAATAATAATAATAATAAATAGGTACTACTAAGTATTAAAGACCAAAATGGAGCCAGACAAAGCCTAGTGTGGGGCGCAGTTTACATGCTTGGAGCAGGAAGGGGGCAGGATATAATGCTTGCAACACGTTTGAAAAGCCAACGCCCTTTGGGAAGCCCCGTAACCATGCAAAACAATCACTTTGAATAGAGTAACAAAAATGTGATGTTGTAATGCAACGTGATTCCACAAAGCAAACTCTATAATACATAATATAGTGTATGTGTACCTAGTACCTACTATACAATCTAACCAATATGGAACATTTGAAGCGTCCGACTAACTCCCAAGTGAGCTAATATTCATTGGACTGTACCTCACTTGCTCCTTGGATCGCACGATAAAGTTGAGACTTCACCAACAAACAACACTAATATGCTAAAAGCTGCATGAACGCTTTAGAATGTTTGTTTATATGAATGAAGGAGGGGGTATTTGACGAGAACAGCCCAAATCCCTGAGTAAAGATAACCATCTGTTTACATATCTCCCACAATGGGATCGGACATGTTTCCACTGGAGACAGATGTGGCACCCGGAAACATGGTCCTGAGCCAAATTTCCATGAGTAAGGGAGCGCTTGACCTCACTAAAGAACTTTTGTCAGTTCAAGCATAGCTAACAAACTATGGGAGGTGCGCTCACATTCTGCCCCCGCATTCTTTCTTATTAAAAAGCTCTCAGACAAACCTAAAAAAAAAAAAAAGACTTGAATTTATTGGTCTGGTTTAAAGAGGCTGTTTGCAACTTGCTCAGTTACATTTTTCAAACCAACAAAAACGCTGCAGGCTAGCTTATGTTACCATAAGTCTTTTTTACAGTGACGATGTTTAACGCTAGCTTAGCTATTAGGATGCCTGCTCCTGGCTTGTTCTTAGTGTGTACCGTATTTTTCGGACTATAAGTCGCAGTTTTTTCATAGTTTGGCCGGGGGTGCGACTTATACTCAGGAGCGACTTATGTGTGAAATTATTAACACATTACCGTAAAATATCAAATAATATTATTTAGCTCATTCACGTAAGAGACTAGACGTATAAGATTTCATGGGATTTAGCGATTAGGAGTGACAGATTGTTTGGTAAACGTATAGCATGTTCTATATGTTATAGTTATTTGAATGACTCTTACCATAATATGTTACGTTAACATACCAGGCACGTTCTCAGTTGGTTATTTATGCCTCATATAACGTAAACTTATTCAGCCTGTTGTTCACCATTCTTTATTTATTTGAAATTGCCTTTCAAATGTCTATTCTTGGTGTTGGGTTTTATCAAATACATTTCCCCAAAAAATGTGATTTATACTCCAATGCGACTTATATATGTTTTTTTCCTTATTTATTATGCATTTTCGGCCGGTACGACTTATACTCCAGAGCGACTTATACTCCGAAAAATATGGTACTTAATAATGATACTTAAGATACTAAGAAATGCAGTTTATTTGCCCACTGGAGGTGAGTATTATTATCTTAGGCAAGTGGTTCCACTCTGTGCATGGAGACACATGTTTAGCTGCTAGCCACTTGTCAGCCGGGACACCAGGGGAGTATAAATAAATACAGTGTCAGCCAGAGGGGATTGGCGTTTGTGATCAGCAATAATCAACGATACCATACCATACCAACTTTATTTATAAAGCCCTTTAAAAAACAACCACAGTTGAAGACCAAAGGGCTGTACACCACAAAGAAATAGAGGCAAAGGACAGACTAAAAAATAACATTTAAAACAGAAGTAAAATACTAGGGGTGAAACGGTACACAAAAATTTCGGTTCGGTACGTACCTCGGTTTAGAGGTCACGGTTCGGTTCATTTTCGGTACAGTAAGAAAACAACAAAATATAAATTTTGGGGTTATTTATTTACCAAATTTGCAAAATCTTCCACCAAAAATATTTTTCAAAGTGGAATATTTGATGTGAAGTAATCGGAACCTTGGATAGGTCAATAATTCATAATAACATTGATTTTGATTCAATATTATGTTTTGAGCAATGACAGTTTGAAAGAAAAAAAACAGCTTTGTTTTATTAGTCAACATTGCAACTTTTTCTAAATTACATTTTACCTTTAAGCTTTTTTATTTCACTTTTATTATGTTTTTGTTTATTTTAATAGTATTTTTAGAACGTGCCGTGGGCCTTTAAAACATTAGGTGTGGCCGCAAATGGCTTCCGGGGCACACTTTTGACACCCCTGCTATAGATATAAAAAATTAAATCTGATAAATCTATGGATAAAAAGCAGAGCCTGGCAACGCATGCGCGTTTATCGTAACTCTCTCACTCTCTCTGTGTCTGCCCCTCCCTCACGAATGCTGCTGCGCACACAATTTGTTTTGTTTTTAACCCCTTCTTAACCCTGAACGTACATTGAAAATACACCCAACCCTAACTCAAAATGCCGGACATTTGAGGCATTTAAGAAACTCCGCCCTGACAGCTCACAAAAGAGGACATGTCCGGTGAAAAGAAGATGTATGGTCAGTCTATCGTAGCCCGTTAGCTGCTAGCATGCCGTGTGTTGTGCCTCGGTGTGCATTGTTTACACAACGTGCGTTACGCTACTTAATATGTCCGTGTGGAAACTCGTTCGGTACACCTCCGAACCGAACCGGAACCCCCGTACCGAAACGGTTCAATACAAATACACGTACCGTTACACCCCTATAAAATACACATAGAAAAAGCAAATACAAATTACCCTAAGAACAATTTGTTCGATAAAAAGCAGTTAAAGTTAAAAACAGTTTAAAGTCTCACGCTGGGTTAAAAGCCAGTGAATAAAAATGGGTTTTAAGAAGAGTCTTAAAAGTAGCCAAAGAAGGGGCCTGTCTCACATGGAGAGGGAGATTGTTCCAGAGTTTTGGACCCGCAACAGAGAAGGCCCTGTCCCCTCGAAGCTTGCGCTTTGATCTGGGTACCTCCAGGATCAGCTGATCAGCTGACCTGAGGGACCGAGTGGGGGCATAGAGGTGGAGCAGCTCATAGAGGTAAGGTGGGGCAAGACCACGTAAGGATTTAAAAACGAGTAAGATCATTTTAAAATGGACTCTAAACAGGTACTTTTTCCACAAAAATCGGCTGATACTGATCGGTGGCCAATAAGCGGCACATTTCTAAAAAATCTAACCAAATAGTTGCTGAAATGTGAGGGTGAGTACAGTAGATCCCTGCTATTGGATATGGAGTATACTTACATTGATTGTTCTTGTCACTAGGGGTTACATTCCGAGACCGAAAAAACGCGAATAATGGGGGCACCCATTAAAAGCCCTAAAATGTACTATTTTTTTTATACCCTAGTCCAGTGTTTTTCAACCACTGTGCCGCGGCACACTAGTGTGCCGTGAGATATTGTCTGGTGTGCCGTGGGAAATTATGCCACTTCACCTAATTGGTCCAAAAAATATTTTTTGCAAAGCAATAATCATAATAATGTGCCGTTGTCTAGTGCCTGCGCTGTGTAGAGCTTGGCAATCCCAACATGCAGAGCACAGCGGGAGACAGCGTGCAGGTAAAAAGGTATGTAACGCTTAAACCAAAAATTAATACAAAAGGCAAGTCCCGCTAGGAAAAAGCACTGAAGCATAGGGATGGCTATGTAAAACAAAAGTAAAACTGAACTGGCAAACAAGTCAACAAAAACAGAATGCTGGACGACAGCAAAAACTTGCAGCGTGTGGAGCAAAGACGGCGTCCACAAAGCACATCCGTACATCACATGACAATCAACAATGTCCCCACAAAGAAGGATAGCGTACGCACAACTTAAATTGTCTTGATTGCGAAAACAAAGCAGGTGCGGGCAGTAGCACTCAAAGGAAGGCGTGAAGCTGCTACAGGAGAACACCAACAAAACAGGAAAGGCCACCAAAATAACAGCGCAAGACAGGAACTAAAGAACGACACAGGAAACAACAACAAACTGGGGGAGTTTAATTTTTTAACCTTTTCTGCTGGTGGTGTGCCTCCGTATTTTTTTTATTAAAAAAATGTGCCTTGGCTCAAAAAAGGTTGAAAAACACTGCCCTAGTCCACTGGGGGCCAAACTTTTTGCCTCCAAGGATCAAAGTGAATGTGTGCCAGTGGACAAAGTCAGCGATTTTAAGAAGGGGTGTCCCGATACAACTTTTTCACTTGCAATACGAACTGGCCGATACCGATATTGATACAGTACATAATCAGCAGCACTCATAGATACAGTACTCGTATTATTTTGTAGTGTGCAATGTGAGAAAATGCTTGGTCAAGTGAAATGAGTCAAACAGAGAACAATGGTTGTCATGAAAAACACAAAGCTATTTATTATTAACTGTCTGTAATGGACTTATGCTGTCTTAAGTTGAAATGGAGTGGTATTTTTTTAGTGGCCACTATAAATGATGAAGTTAAGCTCAAGGCGCAGTAAGTCGAATGATGCGGACATGTCACGTATGTGTTTCTATGTGTAAGTAATATGCATTCATAGGTATTTGATACTATATAATATCTCCGGGTTGGGGGAGGAGATCTTGCCCCAAGTGGAGGAGTTCAAGTACCTCGGAGTCTTGTTCACGAGTGAGGGAAGAGTGGATCGTGAGATCGACAGGCGGATCGGTGCGGCGTCTTCAGTAATGCGGACGCTGTATCGATCCGTTGTGGTGAAGAAGGAGCTGAGCCGGAAGGCAAAGCTCTCGATTTACCGGTCGATCTACGTTCCCATCCTCACCTATGATCATGAGCTTTGGGTTATGACCGAAAGGACAAGATCACGGGTACAAGCGGCTGAAATGAGTTTCCTCCGCCGGGTGGCGGGGCTCTCCCTTAAAGATAGGGTGAGAAGCTCTGCCATCCGGGGGGAGCTCAAAGTAAAGCCGCTGCTCCTCCACATCGAGAGGAGCCAGATGAGGTGGTTCGGGCATCTGGTCAGGATGCCACCCGAGCGCCTCCCTAGGGAGGTGTTTAGGGCACGTCCGACCGGTAGGAGGCCGCGGGGAAGACCCAGGACACGTTGGGAAGACTATGTCTCCCGGCTGGCCTGGGAACGCCTCGGGGTCCCACGGGAAGAGCTGGACGAAGTGGCTGGGGAGAGGGAAGTCTGGGCTTCCCTGCTTAGGCTGTTGCCCCCGCGACCCGACCTCGGATAAGCGGAAGAAGATGGATGGATGGATGGAGGTATTTGATACTTGTTCATATTGACATAAGTGCTGTTTTAGACTGCAATATTGTTGAATTATTATCACATATGTCTACCTTGTGCGCTATTGTGTGCTTAGCTGTTGTGTAGCTGGTAGCTCCTAGTAGCCTATAGCCCAGTATGTTTAACTTTTGTAATTGACTTGACTAAAGTACAAGAAAAGATCAACCTTGTGTGCTTATTGGAGGACATTTATCAGATGTTAACTGTAAAAGTAAACATGCTGAAGGACTGCTTGAACAGAGATTTTACATCCAATACTTTTTTTGTTGATATCACACCAATATCCTACTGTATATTAGACCATGACAACCTAATTCTAGGTGTGGAACACAAATAACCTAAATGTAAATAATAATGAACCCACCCTTTGGCGCTCCAAACAAAATGACTCAGCGGGCCACATTTGGCCCACATGCCCCACTTTGGGCACCCCTGCCCTAGTCTAAACCCTATTACATGCTTATAACAGTTATCAAACACATTTTAATTAATAAAAAATAACATGCAAAACGGACACAGTTTTATACTTACAAAACGTGTAGTTACACAACTTGACATCTAGTGAAAGCATCTTGTCTTGACATGGAACTTGACTTGACTTGGAACGATTTCCCTTGTGGATCATAAAAGTTTGTCTAAGTCTAAGCAAGAGTTCCTGCTGGAAAATGCTGAGTGAATTGACTGCTGGATTCATAGCTGCAGCACTCTTTTTTTCCCCAGCAGGTAGTGCCATCAAACTTTGTTGTACTTGTTTCGAAAAACATATATATATATATATATATATATATGTATGTACACACACACACACATACATACATACATACATACATACATACATACATACATATATATATATATATTAGAGATGTCCGATAAAAAAAAAGTAAAATTTATGACTTTTTAAAACGCCGCTGTATGGAGTGGTACACGGACGTAGGGAGAAGTACAGAGCACCGTTGCGTGCCGGCCCAATCACATAATACCTACGGCTTTTCACAAACACAAGTGAATGCAAGCATACTTGGTCAACAGCCATACAGGTCACACTGAGGGTGGCCGTATAACCAACTTTAACACTGTTACAAATATGCGCCACACTGTGAACCCACACCAAACAAGAATGACAAACACATTTTGGGAGAACATCCGCACCGTAACACAACATAAACACAACAGAACAAATACCCAGAACCCCTTGCAGCACTAACTCTTCCGGGACGCTACAATATACACCACCGCTACCCCCTAACCCCAACCTAAACCCCCCCCCCCCCCCCCCAACCTAAGGGAGAACATGTCCCAAATTCCAAGCTGCTGTTTTGAGGCATGTTAAAAAAAATGCACTTTGTGACTTCAATAATAAATATGGCAGTGCCATGTTGGCATTTTTTTCCATAACTTGAGTTGATTTATTTTGGAAAACCTTGTTACATTGTTCAATGCATCCAGCGGGGCATCACAACAAAATTAGGCATAATAACGTGTTAATTCCACGACTGTATATGTCTATCGGTTGATTTCGGAATCAGTAATTAAGATTTGGACAATATCGGAATATCGGTAAAAAAGTCATTATCAGACATCTCTAATATATATATATTTATATATATATAGACAGTACAGCCTACTCAGTGGGCTAGTGGTTAGAGTGTCCGCCCTAAGATCGGTAGGTTGTGAGTTCAAACCCCGGCCGAGTCATACCAAAGACTATAAAAACGGGACCCATTACCTCCCTGCTTGGCACTCAGCATCAAGGATTGGAATTGGGGGTTAAATCACCAAAATTATTCCCGGGCGCGGCACCGCTGCTGCCCACTGCTCCCCTCACCTCCCAGGGGGTGATCAAGGGGATGGGTCAAATTTAGCTGAACTGCACCAATTTTGTCAAGAGGAGTGGTCAAAAATTCAACCAGAAGCTTGTGGATGGCTACCAAAAGCGCCTTATTGCAGTGAAACTTGCCAAGGGACATGTAAGCAAATATTAACATTGCTGTATGTATACTTTTGACTCAGCAGATTTGGTCACATTTTCAGTAGACCCATAATAAATTCATAAAAGAACCAAACTTCATGAATGTTTTTTGTGACCAACAAGTATGTGCTCCAATCACTCTGAAAGAATGGCCGTGCGCGACCCGAGGGTCCCTGGTTCAATCCCCACCTAGTACCAACCTTGTCATGTCCGTTGTGTCCTGAGCAAGACACTTCACCCTTGCTCCTGATGGCTGCTGGTTAGCGCCTTGCATGGCAGCTCCCTCCATCAGTGTGTGAATGTGTGTGTGAATGGGTAAATGTGGAAGTAGTGTCAAAGCGCTTTGAGTACCTTGAAGGTAGAAAAGCGCTATACAAGTACAACCCATTTATCATTTATCACAAAAAAATAAGAGTTGTAGAAATTATTGGAAACTCAAGACAGCCATGACATTATGTTCTTTACAAGGGTATGTAAACTTTTGATTACGACTGTAAGTCTTTGCTGTCGTCCAGCATTCTGTTTTTGTTGACTTTGTAGCCAGTTCAGTCTTAGTTTCATTGTGCATAGTCATCCCTAACCTTCAATGCCTTTTCTTGGGGGCACTCACCTTTTGTTTATTTTTGGTTTAAGCATTAGACACCTTTTTACCTGCACCCTGCCTCCCGCTGTTCCCGTCATCTACAAAGCAATTAGCTACCGGCTGCCACCTACTGATATGGAAGAGTATTACACGGTTACTCTGCCGAGCTCTAGATAGCACCGACACTCAACAACAACACATCATTTGCAGACTAGAATTACTGGTTTGCAATAAATGTTTTAACTCAAATAGGTGAAATTAGATAATCTCCCACGGCACACCAGACTGTATCTCACGGCACACAGTGGTTGAAAAACACTGCCGTAAAGAATGCGTGTAAATATAACACGCGTGTATTTAAGCCGCTATTGCGGTAGGCATGCACGTGACAAACTGACGATTTAAAAAGTGTGACGTACCGCCCAAATGGCGCCGATTCCAAAAGGTGTAATGTATTTGTAAACTCGCCCACAGTCAGCCACACTTTTCATTCTCACTATGTTTATTGTGTTTTCGTTACACGCCCACGCACGCTGGGTTACTTACGTTGTCGAAGAGAGAGCCGACGTTGGCGGTGACAAGAAGCACATCGGTGTGTGTCTCCATGGTCCTGTCGCATCTAAAACACTCACGCTAGACAATCAGTAGTTCTATAAGCGACTTCGTCAGCAGCTTAGCGAGGCTTATTGTGAGAAGCAGAGTAGTTCGCTCTTAAAATAAACTAGCATTGCAGCAAAGAGCCTGTGCAGCGTCTGGTGCCGACTGGTTTGCCGATGGCGGACAGTGGTCTCAGGTCCTCAAACGCAGCACGGGCATACAGGGACATTGTCGAGCGGAGGCGCTTTAAATTAAAACTATTCTTTCTTTTTTTAAAGCGAAGTCTCAATCTTCCCGAGTAATCTGACTAACAGCTTTGGGAGACTTACAGCGACCCAAGACAAGACGGCAGGACCAAGTCGCGGTGCGTTTAATGAACGTCCGTGATCCGCCCCTTTACTGCGTGTTGAATGAAGTCGTCTTGGCATCACTGGAGCAAAGATCAAACTCAACACAAGGGTGTGTACGGGCTGCGTACAAAATAACGTTTACTTGTTCTATTACAAACACAAATGTACAGTAGCAAACGTGCATGTTTTTAATTATCATCCATCACTCTCATAACCCCACTGCCCGGTGACTTTAAGAAACAGACGGACTTGAATGCACCATTTACGCTACCACAAACACACGCCACAGCAGTAGCAAACAGGAAGTCGTTTTTTTTTTTACGAAACAGCTTTGAATTGAGCGCATTTTTATATGTCGAAAATATGTACTTCCCCTATTGAGCTTTTATAAATTATAGCAATTTTAAAATAAGTGGCAAGTGTGAATCACTCCCGACATTGTGAACCCATGAACTGCAATTAAAAGTTGCCTTTTAATGACTGTTTTACAATACATTCCCATAAGTGAAGTCATTTCCTGCTAAGGACTGTTAAAGCAAGCCATTCAACTGGCAGCCCGGTAATGACGTCACACCGCCATTTTTTTTCCTATTGGGATTTGTGTAACCAAGGTGTTGCTGTAGCTTGTTTACTTATGGTGCAGACAGTAGCCATTTGTTGAACTTCTTTAGTTATACTAGTGGTGTTCCTCAAGGTTCCATTTTGGGTCCTCTATTTTTCACCATTTCAATCCACTTTATTTATATAGCACATTTAATTTGGGCTATTCACCAAAGTTCAGTTAAAAAAAAACTGTAGACTCACATTTTCGCAGGGGATTCTTAACAACACTAGATTGCTGTCATAGGACGCTGGTACTCTGGAATATACAACATAAGAATAATAGTGAAGGGAGAAGTCCTGCCCCACGGCCCCCCCAAAACAATTTAGTTCAATATCCCTACTGTAAAGCCTCAGTGTTCAGTCAAACTGGATTTAATGGCTGTGAAAGTCTTGGCTTACATAGATTGTGAGCTCCGGCAAACACATCAGTTTCCATGGTGCTGGTGGAGTGCTGCTCAAACACGGCCATTTACATCACCACTGAGTGCACTTCATTCACTTCTTTTGGGCCCCATGTGCATTCAGTTACCACCAGTCTGAAAATAAAGGGTTAACAAATGTGTCGGAAGGACATTATTATTTTGTGTTCTTTCAATAACACTGTCGTGCATTCAAAATAAACCGTCCAGGCACTAATGGTCATTCTTGAAGGTTTTATTTTGATGAACAATGTTTGAAGCAACCATT
The DNA here is from genome assembly GCF_033978685.3 of Nerophis lumbriciformis. Lineage (NCBI taxonomy): Eukaryota > Metazoa > Chordata > Actinopteri > Syngnathiformes > Syngnathidae > Nerophis > Nerophis lumbriciformis. The sequence goes on along the minus strand of NC_084559.2, from coordinate 28,665,293 downwards.
TTTGACTGGCTCCAGCCTGATGGAAGCCAAAATACACTCTTTTTGAAGAGGCTGCCAAGTAAGACAAAGATCACCAAAGCAAGGGAAATCAAGACAATATGCCCTTGGAGTTCACTTATAATAAATAAGATAAAGTCGCCGTTACAGCAAATAGGCATTAGAATCTGTTAGGGAGTGTGTTAGTGAACGTTAACGGCTTGCTATTATTCTAATTATGTTTTTGTGAGGAGAACAATTGTACGGTAATTGTTTAAATTGCCCTGATTACCTGCAAGTGTGAATAGCTTAGCCAAAAATACCTCAACTTGTGTATTCTTTGACTCGGGATACGTCATTAGCTGAAACAAGTGCAGTTTCCACTTCATAATGTGTCAGCATTTACACATTCCATGGGAAAAAGAAAATAGACAGGAGTTCATCTATAAAACTAATTGCTGCTGTTGTAAGCCTTCATGTAAAACGCTAAGCTTAAAATACAAGACTGTTTCTTGGAAAAACACTCATAAAAATACTTTTAAATGTAACAAAGTCTGGCAAGTCATGCAAAACCCTCCAATTGTTTTGTTTTATAGTCTAGAACTCATCTGTTATATACCCAGGAAAACCCAACTTTGCAAAATTAACATGAAAAAAGAAAATTACAAAACAGAAAGACCGGTACTCAAAGACAGCTATATTGTAAGTGTTTTCCTCAAACACAAGGAAGACCGGGCTCCATCTCAGAGCAATGTTTCCCCATTCTAAGGTGAACAATACCTGCCTGGTTTTAACTCCCAATGGGCAGCAGGCTAAGAAGGACCCAAACAACGCTGCAAACTGCACACGCCTCTGTGATGCTGAGGGGGTTTTACAGTCCAAGAGCCCCGAGTGTAGAGGGTGCACAGCTGACTTCATTTGCAGTCAGCGCTTCCCTGTGAGGGTTTTTGAGCCGGTCCGCCTCCTCACAAATCCTTCATGAGCGACTTCGGTCCTCTTGGGTTCCCACCAGCATTTTACTGTAGAGCTTCTGCTGCTCTTCTTTAAATGTATCTTTTACCTTCCCTCTCTTTAACCCTCCATCCCTGTTAAAAAAAACAACATTATTAGTTGATGTCACTTCGCACGCTGAATAAAATGGTAAAAAAAAACGTTCAACCACAAAATAAAATAACTTGCTTTTGAACCATGCACATAAGTATGCTAGGGATGTTCTGATCAGGGTTTTATGCAGCTGATTCTGATCATCAATTAGTGAGATCGGCCGATACCAATAACAATCACATGTATTAACTGTACATTTTTCAACTTGTTTATAGTGAGTGCTTCTGAAAGTAAATATGAACATAATATTTTAACTTGTTCCTTATTCTATGATTTCATACAATTGTTTGAGCAAAACAGTCAATAATTCACAATAACTAAACAAAATAAAAAACGACTATGTACTGCTAATTTAAATCAATTGTGTTTTGCCCTCACAAGTCTTCCTGTGTTCAAGGAATGATTCCCTGAGTTTCTAAACATTGACAAAAAACTATTTTGAGATAGTAAAAATATCGACCTGATCCCTCTATTACCGATCATATCAGTGACGTGCGGGGCCTCACCTGCCATCATGGAAAGACAAAAAATGTAAAAAGAAAAAAAAAAGAATTAAATTGTTATATGTATTCAGTGATTATACTATACAGTTATTTTCCATTTAACTTCACCAGTTTTAGATTATTTTTATTCAAAATCGCTGAATTTTCACATTTGCCGTTCAAATACTGAGAAGAGACTTGCGGTGAGTCAGCAGCCAGTTGAGGCACGTCACTCAGTTGTGCCTCAACATGGATTGCGCAATGACTCGGCTAACTGCTGGTCTGCTGTGCAGTGAGACCGTATTGCTATATGAACTATATTATACATTTCCATAGTTTAGTTAGCGGAGGTATATAATTTACAGTGTATTTTGTCAACAACTGTATGTGTGTAACGTATTTCTTTTGCTGAGCAATCATAAAACTGCTGCGAAGACGCACTGTGTGAGGCTCGCAGTAATCCCGCCTCCTGGTGCCGGGTAATGCACCCCCCGACGGGAGCGCCACACCAACCAAAGCCCACACCCAAACCCTCCACGTGCAAGACCGAATCCACCCAAAAGAAGTCACTTAACAAAAAGCCAAAAAGTGCAAAAACAAAAAGGCTCGCGCCGGAGGAGCCGTGAATGACTGCAGGGACACAACATTAGGTACACCTGCAGACTGCAGCACGGATTTCATATTTCATTCATTCACAACTCCTCCAACACGAACACCACTGTTCCCGCACTTATAAGTAAAGGTAAGACCATAATAATGTTTTTTTTATTAAATGTGCTTTTTTGTGTGCTACAGTTTGTATGTGTAAAGTTAAAGTTAAGTTAAAGTACCAATGATTGTCACACACACACTAAGTGTGGTGAAATGTGTCCTCTGTATTTGACCCATCCCTTGATCACATCCTGGGAGGTGAGGGGAGCAGTGGGCAGCAGCGGCGCCGCGCCCGGGAATAATTTTTGGTGATTTAACCCCCAATTCCAACCCTTGATGCTGAGTGCCAAGCAGGGAAGAATGCTGGTATGAGCTTTTAAACATAACCCGTTAACTGCTGCCAATCAAATGGTGAATAAGATACTCTTTAGGGTTCATATGTTTGTAAATCTGACTGTGATGAAGTCAGTGCCTCACCAGCCATCAACCTCACCGCACGTCACTGGATCATATATTGATACTACCCTTGGCACCAAGACCACCAATTTTATTTATCATGTACTGACTGCGACAATGCTGACACACCAACTTCCTAAAGTTTACTAAATAACGTATTTCTTGGTGTTGTTTCAAGCTAGCTTAGAGGCTAGCTTGGCTATTAGCATGCCTGCTCCTGGCTTTCTTTCGGTGTGTAACATTTAGCCTATTCCTCCAGGGATAATGCTACTTAATAATTATGCATAAGATATTAAGAAATACCGTTTATTTGCCGTAATGGCGGTGATTATTATTGGCTTAGGGGAGAGGCCCCACACTGTATGGAGACACATAATTAGCTGCTCGCATGTCTAAAATATATAGTGTCACCCAGAGGGTATCTGGCCGTCACCGATCGATCGGCACATCCCTAAAATATACTTTCAACATTATTAACAGTACTACATATAGCTCTCTGCTCTTTAATCACTTCTGTAAAAATATTTAAGTAGTAATCTTAAATAGGAAAATTTGACAAACTTAAAACGGTCCTAAACTTTAACCTCTGACTTATCTGTAAACAAGAGTGAGGCAAAGGTCATCAAGCAGGTAAGGTGAGATTCCACCTCACCTAAGAGGAATACTCTTGAACTACACGTGACATGATGTGATAGCTTAAGAAATGTTGGCAATGTCTTACCATAAGAGGTCTACTAGTCCTCCTTGCCTGGCAATGGCTGCTTTGACTCGATTGGCAAACTGTACAGCATCCTCCCCTTCCTATTGGGAAATTTTGATTAATTGTAATAAATCGTAAGTTACAATAAGTCAAGAGTCTTACTTCTCTGGACATGGGAGGAAGGTACCACACACTACAGACAATGGCCCAGCTGCTCATCATGCGTAACAGGTAGTTGACCATTCCAAACTTGCTGCTATTCCAGAAGGCGTCTCCAAATCTGGGATCATACTGCACAGAACACAAACACCAAAATAAAATGTTAACAAAACTTAGTCATTAATATCTCAAATCCATCAACATCTAATCGATAAAGAAATAAGTCAATCTTATTCAGTAACTCAGTCTTATCTATGATGTCTGATGTCTGTATGCGGAGTACAACTATGGAACAAACTGGACTTACAACACAAGCAATGCCAAACTATTAATCGATTTAAACTATTATACAAACATGGGGTCTTTAATTTGACCTGCTGCTGTACTCTGTCTCAAAGTGTTAACATGTGCTCAATGTTTCCTTACCATTATTGCTATGTTGTCTATTACTATTATTGCTACATTTTCTACTACCATTGTTGGTATATTCATTGTTCCTACATTGTTGATACAAATTATTGTTACAGTGTAATAATTATTGTTACCTGTGGTAATGCCACTATGATACAACATCTGTATTATAGTCCTTGATCAAAGTAAAAGTGAAACTCATGTGAATAATCACTGAATGGAGAACTGGGGGTGGGATTAAATAAATTATCTTCTCCCACTCCCTTTCAGGCAAAACTGGACAATCATGCATTACATACATTACATTTGCACTATATTAATTTATATTATGTGTTGTCAACTTTGTACTTTATGTCATTACCTGAAATAAATAAATAAATGAAAAATGAAAATGAAACACAAACTGGTGTCTGAACACAAACAATCTACGATATGCTGATGATACATCCTTGTTACAGTAGGTACCACTATCATTTTGCCTCATTCCTGTGAGAATCTTGCATGCTACTGAAGCATTAAGGCAGGGCTGTACAGTGTGAGCATTTTAGTCTAAAAGTAGCTTGTGCGAGTATATTGGAAAAAAAAAAAAAAAAAGTAACACACTTACAAATACAGTTTTTAACTCTTAAACTAGCATTTTGCTCCTAAAATAAATCCATCCAAATTTGATCAAACAAGAGTAAAATGTTCACCCATATGTATTTGCATTTGTTGGAAAAACCTTAAACCATAATCATAACCAAGTGATTGATGCGGCGGTGTCACTGATCAATCTGTGCGTGCTGAAAGCTGAGTGTGTCCGTCCCTTCTGCGCCACGAGCAGAGAATAACGGGGCTAAAACCCCTAGCTCACACACACAGTCTTCCAACACGGAAGAAACAAGGTCTTAGTTGGAAGAACTGGTCAGTAAAAGACGACATTTTTTTCACCACCTAAACTGACTAGGAGGGTCGGGTGGAATATTGAACAACAAATCAATGATTGAAGTGACAAACTTGCCATTCAAACAATAATAGTGTTTGTTGTCAAGCACATGCAGCCATGGAAGCACATTCAATCCCTTTATTACGCAGAGTTTACACAAACCAGAGAAAGGTTCAAAAGAGCTCCCATCAGAGCTGACAAACTGCCGCTGCTAAGCTAACAAAAACAGCATTAAGCTAAAATGCTAGTGAGACTCAGAGGCCACGTCTACACTGCACACAAAACCTGATTTTTTTTAGCCCTCAAAAAGTGACACGGATCTGATTTTTTTGCCAGTCTAAACGCTCCGAAGTGCTTTAAATTGGATCTTTTCACATCAGATTCAGGCCACATCATGAGGTAGTCCCAATCCGAATGCAATCTGATCTTTTCAAATGTGACCTCAGTCTAAACACAATGCGACCTGACTGCGACCCGTATGTGACTGTTGGGTAGCGGGGGGTGTACATTGTAGTGTCCCGGAAGAGTTAGTGCTGCAAGGGGTTCTGGGTATTTGTTCTGTTGTGTTTATGTTGTGTTACGGTGTGGGTTCACAGTGTGGCGCATATTTGTAACGGTGTTAAAGTTGTTTATACGGCCACCCTCAGTGTGACCTGTATGGCTGTTGATAAAGTATGCCTTGCATTCGCTTGTGTGTGTGAAAAGCCGTAGATATTATGTGATTGGGCCGGCACGCAAAGGCAGTGCCTTTAAGGTTTACTGGCGCTCTGTCCTTCTCTCTACTTCCGTGTACACAGCGGCGTTTCAAAAAGTCAGAAATTTTACTTTTTGAAACAGATACCGATAATTTTGAAACCGATACCAATAATTTCCGATATTACATTTTACAACATTTATCAACGATAATATCGGCAGTCCGATATTATCGGACATCCCTAATGTAAACTCTACCAAATATATTACACTATATATATCCATTCATACATTATTACTTTAATTTGTTTTTAAGTTAAAAAACACACATTTTTAAGGTGTTTGACTCTCGCTTCAAACAGGAAGAAAGTTTGTGCATCGCTCTCATCACCTGAGTGCGTTTATTTAACGGTGGAAATAGCTGAACAGAGTGACCCCTCTTTTCAGTCAGTGCTTTGGCAGAGACAAAAGCAGGGCGCCGCCGCCGACACACACACAGTACAGAGAGACTCGCGACTTGCCGGTGAGAAGTACTGCAAACTAACACAAATTAGGAGGAAAAAGATTACAAAGCCAAATGCTCCGTTGTGGGAATATTTCAGCTTCAAATCGAATGGGCGATAAGAGCACATTTACACAGACAAATGAGCGAAAATGCCGTCGCGATCACGTGATAGCAATAAACAAACATCCAACCTCATTTTTCCATCGGGGGAAAAAATGCACTTTAAGATGCTCAATATCTATTTAGTTACAGAAATTAGTCCATTTATTTATAATAATCATTTACGTTCCAATGACAGTACAATGTTAAACAATTCTACAGTAATGAGAAATAAGTGTATATCTTTTTAAATGGTTAATTGCAATAATATACTGTATATTATGATTACATTACATTATAATCACTGTATAGTTTTAATAAAATATTTCTTCAGTTAAAAGAGCAAGATGTTGGCAAAAGCTCTTTCTGCAAAAAGACAAATATTTTTGAAAGTACATTACTGCATATTGTTTTAATGTGTAGCACCTTGAGACAAGGATAAGTTGATTGACAGTCTAAAAATAAAATGTATTCCTTTACTAATTTTTGCAGTTTAATGCATTTTTTTGTATAAAATATACAATCGTATATCGAATCGTAATTTGAGGAAAAAAAGAATCGCAATTTGTTTTTTTCTCAAAATCGTGCTGCCCGATAATGTTTACCTCGAAAAACACCATTGATAAAAGTCAATTATTTTCATGTTGCTGCTGATATTTAAACAAGTCCTCTTAAACCAGGGTACTTTATTTCACATGTTATTGTTTGTTTTTGTACAGTAGCTAAATAATTTTTTTAAAGGAGACTGTAGATTATATTTTACTTTTCTTATATTATTTTTAAGGTTCTCTTTTTTTTTTCTTTTTAACTCAAAACTAGAGATGCGCGGTTTGCGGACACAACCGCGGAGTCCGCGGATTATCCGCGGATCGGGCGGATGAAATTAAAAAAACTAAGATTTTATCCGCTCGCGGGTCGGGTCGGGCGGATTAATTTTTTTTTTTTTTTTTTTTTTTGCGGGTGGCAGTTAAACCAATTCGGAAATATATATACATAGTTAAATGTTGTTACCCACATACGAAAAACGAGCAGGCACCTGCTGCATATGCCACAACAGAAGAAAAAAAAAGAAAAGAGATGGACACTTTTACGGAGCGGAGAAGGGACGCCTCGCCGGGGTCCTGGACCGAGGCCCCTTCCCCCGAGAGGGCCCCACCGGGAGCCGTAGCTGAAGCGATCCGCGAGAAGGGCCCGACGCACGTCCAGGGTCACTACCGCGCCCACCGCACCGACACCCCGCCTCGTCCGCTTTCGCCGCGGCCGGCGTCACGCGCAGCAGGTAAGCAGCTTACCTGCCCGCCACCCCCGTGGCCGGGGGCTCGTAACATGGGTCACTCCGCGCGCTCCGCCCGCGCAGCTTACCTGCTTGCCACCCCTGTTGCCGGGGGCGCGTAACAGGGGTCACTCTGCGCGTAGTGCGCTCATGAAAGGGGTGGGGCTCACCCTGGTTGATATAGAGAGCAGGACGGTGGCCATGGAAGTTGGAACCCGCTAAGGAGTGTGTAACAACCCACCTGCCGAATCAACTAGCCCTGAAAATGGATGGCGCTGGAGCGTGGGCCCATATCTGGCCGTCGCCGGCAGCGAGACGCGCTTGGAGGTGCGCTCAGCGCGGCTCCCATATGGTTGCGCACTGGTGTGCGTCTGGGTCGTGACAGCGTGGCACGCGAATGTCTGTGCATTGGATCAGTCTCTTTTCTTTAATAGGCAAAAGCATTATAACATCACCATACCTGCCAACTTTTAAATCAGAAAAACCTAGTAGCCAGGGTCCAAGGGCCGCAGGCCCCGGTAGGTCCAGGACAAAGTCCTGGTGGAGGGTTCAGGGCTTCGCCCCCCGACGCAAAATGACTATTAGCATTCAGATAGGTTAAAATGTTGCTAAAACCATCACTTTTCTATCAGTCACAGTGACTTTTCAAAACAAAAATATTACAGCAAAAATCATATGGGTTGATTGACATGTTTATTCTGTAAGCTAACTTCAATAGTTTGAAATTATTTTGACAGTTAATGCCAGTTATCCTGTCAACCTTTCACAAGACTTCAATTTGTTAATTGAAAGTATAAATAGTATAAACACTTTTTACAGTATGTCGTGCTGTGAAATACAGCCGACAGGATTGCGCATGCGGTGCAGGAGAACAAAGGACTTCTTTCATTTAAGGTTTGTGATAAACCATCAAACTCATTCGTTAAAAGGACTCTATAGTAATATAAAGCGAATTTTTCTGGACATTATCATGCAAGAAAAGTTTATTTTTGGGATCGCGATCACCGCGTAATGATTTTTAAAGGTTGCATTACATTATTAACTGTCCCATGTGATCAGCCAGTGCGATTGGAAGTCCATGCTCAATTATTGCCTCCGTAAATAAAACTTCGGCATTTATCACATCCAAAGAATCTGTTTGGGCGACGAAAAACGTTGAAAGTTTTCCACTTGTATCGCTAGCAACGGCATTAGACTTGTGTTTTTTTGTCCCAACGTGGTCTTTTACATCGCTAATTCCTCCGTGTCCGATCGAAAAATCTTGTCTGCACAAGGTGCAATTCGCGTAGTTTTCACCCTTTTTTTTTTAATTTTTTTATTAATATTAGATATATAACAACGGGCGGATGGTGGGCGGGTGAAGTTCTGATCAAACGTTACATCGGGTGGATGGCGGATGGTTGACGACTTTCTGACGCGGTTGCGGATGAAATAATTGCCTATCCGCGCATCTCTACTCAAAACACTTCTTAAGTTGGGATCCTATAATGTAAAACTTACTTTTCATACTGGTACTTGTTTTTGTGTATTTGGGATTTCCATCAGCCCCGAAAATTTTAAATAAAGGCATGGTGTAGATATTTAGTTACGTCAACGAATATTTCCATTGATGGGTTAGTTTTTGGGCCAAACTATATCGGGATATGAGTTTTGATCCATATTGCCCAGCCCTACACTTGTTTTACTGACAGTGCTAGCACAGTTTAGGGATGTTCTGTGTTCAATTGAGCGTTACAGTAGCAGTGTTATGTATGAGTTCGCATGTGTACGTTGAGTGTTAATAATAAAATTGTGATATTTAAGACATTTCACATTGCTGCTAAATTTTTTCTGTGCCACAAAAAAAATTCTGTGCTACTATTTTTGTCCATTTAATAGCACCAGTGCTACTTGTGAAAAAGCTAAGTGTATCGCCCTGCTTTAAGGAGTGGTACTTCCCAGAACTAGCTGCAGTGTGCTCAATCAACAACCAGGTACAATCTTAAAGCAGATAATACTGCATCATCTGTATCAGTACTTATTAGGTCAGTAGTGCATTCGTTACGTATTATTCATTCACGCTTAAAGTGAAGAATAAAGCAAAATTACAGTGGTACCTAATATAGTGCAGAACGCAAAATACCCAAAACAATTATTAACAGTGGCAAATGATAACGGCAAACTATATGGAATGGAAATGGATGTGGAAAAAAAACCAAGCAATGAAGTTTAATTTTTCCAGTTCATTAAATAATCCTTACAATAGAAGGCAGACCTATAGAACAAGTATGAAAGATTGTATATTTTGGTCAAATGCAGTTTGAGAATGGAAAAACTGACAATGAAATAAAAAGAAGATTTTAAATTGCTAAGAAATCATATGAAAACTGACATTAGAAAAATGTCATCTTGAAACCATGAAAATCATGTCAAAAGCCATGTGTGGTCTACCCTATTGTAGGGATGTCCCGATCCAGGTTTTTGCACTTCCGATCCGATACTGGCCTATCCGAGCATGTATTAAAGTTTAAAGTTATTTAGCCTACTTAGTTGTCAGAATCATGTTGAAAAGGGTTTTAGTACTCTTGATAACAACTAGCCAGCTGAATCAGGGGAGTTTGAATAATACACAATGGCTGGTAACAAGAAACTGACCTGTTTATTCAAGGATAAACTCAAAATAGACAAAATTATACATGACAAACAGAAATGGCATCATTGAACTAGGGCTGGGCGATATGGCCTTTTTTTAATATTGCGATATTTTAAGGCCATATCGCGATACACGATATATGTGTGGATATATGGCCTTAGCCTTGAATTAACACTTAATGCATATAATCACAGCAGTATGATGATTATATGTGTCTACATTAAAACATTCTTCTTCATACTGCAATAACATGTGCTACTTTTAAACTTTCATGCAGAGAAGGAAATCACAACTAAAAAAATCACTATTTTTTTTCATACGGTGTTGATCTGGAAAGGTTTTCCTCGGCATTTTGATGGTGTGGGCGTGTGGCACCGAATGGAGATAAGCATCTCGACAGACGTTACAATATTTGAACAATGATGACGAAAACTGTTTTCTCTGTCGTGTCCGTGTGTCGAAAATTGTTATGCGCTTCTTTTTTTATTTGATTTTGTGCGTGGCATAGATTTGCCGTGCGCAGAGGACGCTTGAGCAGTGCGCAATTGCACAGGCGCGCACCTTAGAGGGAACATTGCTCGCACGGCTGCGCTAGCATCACAGCTAACATTAGCCATGCTGCTACCTCTCTGCTGTGCGAGGGCGTATACGTACGTGACGTATGTCGTGACAGTACGTGACGTGTGTAAGAAGGTGCGCTTGCTGTCTGTGAGAGGGAGACACAGGAAAGAGTGAGAAGAGCCTGTCGTGTAATGCCAGCAGCTAAAAGCAACTGCTGAGAATCCACAGACCTGTGGATGTGTTGAAGGTGTGCTGGAAAATGCGGAACGGAAATTAGGGAGCAGCAGAAAAGTGGAATGTATTATTTAAATCGGTGCGTTGGAAAACACGGACTGGAGTCTTTTTTTTTCAACTGGATCTGGATCGGCATTTTCCCATGCCTTGCCGATACGCATTTTTTGGCAAATATCGGCGGCCGATCCAATCCAAATATCGGATCGGGACATCACTATTGTATAGTCACAGAACATTGACCTGAACTAAAAACTAAGCAAAAAAACTTGAAGCATTTGAGCTCTGTTTATACAGAAAAATGTTTAAAGTGTTAATGGACAGACTTAAAAACAAACACATTTTTGGTGAAAGGAGGAATAGTAATAAATTACTACTTTACACAGTTAAAACACGGAAACTAAAATATTTTGGCAATATAATCAGAAAATATGGTATACAAAGACAGCTGATAGAAGGCAAGATAGTTGGAAAGAGAGGAAAAGGGAGGAACAGAGCAACATGGACCTCAAAGACTGGACCAAACTCAACAACTGTGAAAGCGTCAGAAAGACACAAGATTGAGAGGAATGGCAATGCATTTTGTATGCAAACTGCATATAAAACATTACGACAAATATCTATCAATGAAGGAAAAAATAAGTTTCTCTCACCTTGATGGCTACAGGGTAAACTGTGGCTCCAATTTCAAAGCTGCCTTTCTTAAACATCATTACTGATGTGTTGTTAATGCATGTACCTGCAGAACCAAAAGAACCAATAAAACAATTGAAAATTGAAAATAAAAACAAAACACATTACAATCTGCACTCACCTTCTGGGAAAATGAGAATGGGAAGTTTAGATTTATCTTGCGCATGGTCACTCAACCTGAATTGTTGAAAGAAGAAAATTAACTCACAATCTAACAGGTTGGCATTTATGGTACAATGAAACTGTGGAGCAGTGGTTCTTAACCTGGGTTCGATCGAACCCTAGGGGTTCGGTGAGTCGGCCTCAGGGGTTCGGCGGAGCCTCCGCCACGGAGGTAAAGACACATCCGACTTATCGTGTAAATAAAAACTTCTCCCTATCAGCGTATTATGGAAACCCCCAAACAATGTTCCCTCTAATTTTCCATCTGATTTGCAGGTTTTTTGATTGATCGATTGAAACTTTTACTAGTAGATTGCAAAGGAAGAGAATACATTATATGAAACAGTACAGTACATATTCTGTACAATTGAGCACTAAATAGTAACACCCGAATAAGTTTTTAAACTTGTTTAAGTCGGGGTCCACGTTAATCAATTCCTGGTAATGTGTGTAAGGTGTGCAATTTGTTGTGAGTTCATGCACTGTGTTGGTTTTGTTCTTTGAACAAGGTGATGTTCATGCACGGTTCATTTTGTGCACCAGTAAAAAAGACATATGACTTTTTCTTGAATTTGAATTTTTTTTTGTTTTGATGTTTTACTAAAGAAGGGTTCGGTGAATGCGCATATGAAACTGGTGGGGTTCGGTACCTCCGACAAGGTTAAGAACCACTGCTGTGGAGTAATAAAATATAGTAGTTCTACCTTTTGGCCACTAGATGTCTGTCTTTGACTTCTGAGCGCTCAAACCAAATGTGTGGGCAGGCCTTCACCATGGATCTCTGAATGACTCCCATCAGGCCTCTGTGAATTTGGCCCACCTGACACACAAACGCACCACACACACACACACAATATAACACGTGCAAAGGGCTTCACATGTGCCTGTGGAAATTTAGACAGACAAGCAACCGAGTCAACAGTTACCATGGCGTAGCAGCCATCACTGGCCAAAATGATGACATCAATAGGTGACGTGTGGTTGGCAACACATATTCCTCCGTTTTTGGGTTTATTCTCACTAGGAAAGAAAAAATAAACTGATCATTAAGTTGGCATTTCCTCAAACATTTAAAAAAAAATAATTCAAACCGTAAGTCACGATGACAGTTACAGAGCAACATGATTGTTTTATAAGAAATATAGCCAGCTTTAAGTGCAATAAACTTATTTCTTGATTTCAACAAAGTGAGTTATGCAGACGCTGTAAACTCGTTCACCTTCTGAGCATGTAAGACCTGCATATACTAAGTCTTCATTTCAGGGATTGCGTTACAGAGCATGACATCATTACTGGTGTATTTATATCACAAAATGACAAAATGTGTTACAACCATATTGGTAGCAGACACTGCCATACCAGACACAAAATAAATGAATGTCATTATAGCCATTTGTTAAACAGGCTACCTAAACACCGCCAGCCTTTTGTTTTCAACACTCTTCACTTCCTGAATTGTCTGCATTACTCTTGCTTAACTTAAAACACCCAAAAAACACAGAATTGAACACTAAATCTGCTGTGCTTGTTTAAACCTTTATATACAGTAGAACTTTTTTTATATGTAAAAGAGCCTTTTTCTCGAGGTTTCCGTGCTTTGTCCAAACCATTGACGTCTTGGGCATAAATTTGAGCCTCTGGCAACCACCCTTTTAACTCCACTCTTACATTCCTACTGTTAACCCACCCTGGCCTCCTTCCTTCAGAGAAAACCCATCTGGCATTATGTAATCTCCTCCTGTAGACCAGGGCGGATCAGGTTTAAAGAAAAAATAAATACAAGTAGTATTTTGCAGCACAATGCTTACACATTTGTAATCAAATCTGGGATGGGGTCTTTTTTCAACAAAAAGTATTATAAACGCTCAACAATTAAACTTTTATGGAAGGGAGTCCAAACTTTTTTCAAAAAGGCCCACATGCTAAAAATGAAAGACTATGGGGACCACTATGATACATTTTGTACTTTGAAGATTTTAAAACTGTTTCGTACTGAACATATTATTACTGTTTATGCCAGGCTGTTTAAAAATCATTTATCTTAGCTTTTGTGTCATAAGTGACAAAGCAAATAGTTTTTAGTGTTACAGTCGTCCCATGTTTATCTCTGTTAATTGGTGCCGGACATTAATTTAGGACCAAAATATTGTGAAATATGCTTAATAAAAAATCAATCCCTCAAAAAATCTGATGTAGTGATATTTGAAACTGCGATGAGGTGGTGACTTGTCCAGGGTACACCTCGCCTACTGCCCGAATGCAGCTGAGCAGCAGTACATTACACCCCGCAACCCCAAAAGGGACACCCGCTGGGAGGTGAGGGGAGCAGTGAGCTGCAGCTATGGCCGCGCTCGGGAATCATGTGGTGATTTAACCCCCAATTCCAACCCTTGATGCTGAGTGCCAAGCAGGGAGGCAATGGGTCCCATTTTTTGTAGTCTTTGGTATGACTCGGCCGGGGGGTTTGAACTCACGGCCTCCCAGTCTCAGGGCGCACACTCTAACCACAAGGCCACTGAGCACGCTGTGGCGAGAACGACTGTATCTAATATAGCTCATTAATAATGACTTAATTTAATTTTCAGAATTCTGCCTGGTGACAGAAGATTGAAGTACCCCAGCTTTAAAGGGGAACGGCACTTTTTTTCAATTTTGCCCATCGTCTACAATCTTTATGAGAAACATGACGATAGATTTTTTTATGCCTACTAAATATTAAATAAATGCAATCAAAAGTCCGCTTACAATGGAGCCTATGAGAGCCGTTCAATTCTGCCTACAGAGCCCTTACAAAAAACCTCCATTAAAGTTTTATATACATGATGCAAGTATATATGTAAAGTAGTAACAGGCACATTAATAGTAACATTTATTTTTACGCATTTTGATCACTAAGCATACGGGGCGCATACATTTCAAAATGTTTCAAAACGATTATTACTCACAGCAGACTTCAGGAGAGCCAACAAACATAATAAAACATCACTTACTGTATAAAGTCTGCTGTCTTTAGGCTGCCGACTGCTGGGATGTTCATATATTCCCTTTTAGATGAGAAATGACTCAATCGTCGCAAAGAAATGGAGTCGCAGGTCGGGGGGGTGGGAGGCATGATTTATGATCAAGAATAAACTCCCAAGGAGCCGGAAAGCGAGGAAACAGCAGACCAAACGATGTAAACATAGGGACACACGGTACTGATCACACCACTACTATAAATAGTTAATCTGCATTAGCGTTTATAATAACAATATCACCAATACTTGGTTAATATTCAAATCACAAAATGTAAATGGAGTATTGTTGGCATGTTTTGAATGGTTATTTATTGGATTTTATGGGCAGAATAGAGGACCTCCCATTAGCTCCGCCGTAAGCGGACTTTTATTTATGTTTATTTAATATTTAGAATGCAATAAAAAAAATCCATCCGTCATTTGGTCTTTCAGAATGATTGTGGACCATAGGCAAAATTCCAAAAAAAGTGCAGTTCCTCTTCAACAAGAGAAAACCTTTTCTGCTCGCATTTTCAATAAAAGTACAGTACGGTAACCAACATTTTAAGAGTAGATTTACTTGCTACTTCTGCTTTGATTTTTCAACATAAAATAGTACAATACTATTATAAACAATAACGTGCAAACAACATATCTTCAGTTTAAATTATCAGTAGATTTAACTGCTATTTTTACTGTTGTTTTTTGACACAGAAATAATACAAATACAAAATAAATGAATACAAAAAATTAAGTTTAACCAAATCTTTTTATGTTAAATGAGCAGTGGTTTGACCGGCCACTACACTTTACGGTGGCAGAGAAAAGCCACAAAAACGCAAACGCCACAACACAACAACTTTCAGCTATATCACGATTGCAAAAGCCACAACAAATACAAACACCACAACAACAACAACATAAAGCCATAACACAACAACTGTAAGCCAAACCACGACAACACAAAGACAGAACGGAAATGACAGCGAACAAGTTTCGGCGACTCAACTTCCTGAGGCGAAAAGATGAAAACTGTGCCATGAATGAAGTTGCAAAAGTAAGTGAAGTGTGACCACTTTTTCAGTCATAAATAACTTTTTTTTTAACTTTTTCAATAATACTAATATATTATGTTCATTACACTGTTTTCAACTGTTTAGGAAGGTGATGTGGCTTTGTGATATTGTCTTGTCGTGTTTTTGTTGTGACCTTTCTCGGCTACCTGAGGTATCCGCCATTCTTGTTTCGATGACTCATGGCGATGACGCCAGACGGACATACGGACTTGAAAAATGTTTAACGTCTTTATCATTAAAAGTGCTAAACTACATATAAAGTCTGCTGTTCCTAAATGCAATGGTTTCCCTTTTAAAGTATCAATAAAATCGATCGATTACCTTTTAAAACGACGTTGGATTGATACCTACAATCTTCTGGAAAGCAAACTTGGCGAGCATAGTTTGATGTAGTTAAATCTAAGGAATATAAATCGATACATCAATTAATCGTAAAAAACCCTACTCAGTACTAAAAGGAATTAAATGTGCCACACCTAATTACGTAGCGTTCATGCAGGCAGTCAACCTTTTCAAGAATGAAGTCATTCTTCCTCCTGTGTGCCATCTTTGCTGTGTAATTTATCAATCCTGATAAAAATGGTATTAGCCAGATGAGTATTTATTCAATCTTACAAACCCCGTTTCCATATGAGTTGGGAAATTGTGTTAGATGTAAATATAAATGGAATACAATGATTTGCAAATCATTTTCAACCCATATTCAGTTGAATATGCTACAAAGACAACATATTTGATGTTCAAACTGATAAAAAAAATTTTTTGCAAATAATCATTAACTTTAGAATTGGATGCCAGCAACACGTGACAAAGAAGTTGGGAAAGGTGGCAATAAATACTGATAAAGTTGAGCAATGCTCATCAAAGACTTATTTGGAACATCCCACATGTGAACAAGCAAATTCGGAACAGGTGGGTGCCATGATTGGTATAAAAGTAGATTCCATGAAATGCTCAGTCATTCACAAACAAGGATGGGGCGAGGGTCACCACTTTGTCAACAAATGCGTGAGCAAATTGTTGAACAGTTTAAGAAAAACCTTTCTCAACAAGCTATTGCAAGGAATTTAGGGATTTCACCATCTACGGTCCGTAATATCATCAAAGGGTTCAGAGAATCTGGAGAAATCACTGCACGTAAGCAGCTAAGCCCGTGACCTTCGATCCCTCAGGCTGCACTGCATCAACAAGCGACATCGGTGTGTAAAGGGTATCACCACATGGGCTCAGGAACACTTCAGAAACCCACTGTCAGTAACTATAGTTGGTCGCTACATCTGTAAGTGCAAGTTAAAACTCTCCTATGCAAGGCAAAAACCGTTTATCAACAACACCCAGAAACGCCGTCGGCTTCGCTGGGCCTGAGCTCATCTAAGATGGACTGATACAAAGTGGAAAAGTGTTCTGTGGTCTGACGAGTCCACGTTTCAAATTGTTTTTGGAAACTGTGGACGTCGTGTCCTCCGGACCAAAGAAGAAAAGAACCATCCGGTTTGTTATAGGCGCAAAGTTGAAAAGCCAGCATCTGTGATGGTATGGGGGTGTATTAGTGCCCAAGACATGGGTAACTTACACATCTGTGAAGGCGCCATTAAGGTGCCATTAATGCATACAGGTTTTGGAGCAACATATGTTGCCATTCAAGCAACATTACCATGGACGCACCTGCTTATTTCAGCAAGACAATGCCAAGCCACGTGTTACATCAACATGGCTTCATAGCAAAAGAGTGCGGGTACTAGACTGGCCTGCCTGTAGTCCAGACCTGTCTCCCATTGAAAATGCGTGGCGCATTATGAAGCCTAAAATACCACAACGGAGACCACCGGACTGTTGAACAACTTAAGCTGCACATCAAGCAAGAATGGGAAAGAATTCCACCTGAGAAGCTTAAAAAATGTGTCTCCTCAGTTCCCAAACATTTACTGAGTGTTGTTAAAAGGAAAGGCCATGTAACACAATGGTGAACATGCCCTTTCCCAACTACTTTGGCACGTGTTGCAGCTATGAAATTCTAAGTTAATTATTATTTGCAAAAAAAAAAATAAAGTTTGAGTTTGAACATCAAGTATCTTGTCTTTGTAGTGCATTCAATTGAATATGGGTTGAAAAGGATTTGCAAATCATTGTATTCCGTTTATATTTACAGTACATCTAACACAATTTCCCAACTCATATGGAAACAGGGTTTGTAAATCATGACTGATTAGGAGCAATGGTAATCTGTTAAAAATGACAACCACTTGGACTTGGAAGAACTTTGGGCCAGATGTAGTATACGACAATAAAAGTCTGTTTACTAATAGCAAATGAACAATTGATCCTTTGACATTGTCTGTTGTCAGACAATGCCGCTTAGTCAAATTATTTCAGCAGTCCCTTACCTGTCGTGGTATGTTATGATGGCGGTCAGAGCTCTGACACATATTCTGTTGCACATGAGATGAACCTTTTCACTCAGGACGCTTTTTATCCTGCAAGAAGGAGCACGCAACAGGATTCGTCACTTGAGCCATGTAAACCAACCGGCGCTTTTGTGTGTGTATTGATGGGACAAAAAAAAAAAAGGCTACCTTCCATTGGGCAATAAGCCTATAACAGAGGTGAGGAATACCAGCAAGCCAACACCAGTGAAGGCAAGGGTTACCCTGGAACAAACAGATGCGCGTTACTGATGACAGCAGGTAGAAGTCAACATAATACAGGTAAAACCAAAGAGTGATTCCAATAGAGCGGCGTCAGAAAGACGCTGAAACCTTTTGACTTATCTTATGATCCATCCCTATAGAAACTGAAAAATGGCAAGGCATCATTTAGCAAAAACACTTCTACAATTGCTGGCAACAAAGCGACTCTACAAGAGATGAAAGTAATCTAAAAGACTCAATCTTACTCTTTTTGGGAGGGTTTCTAATTAAATTGGATAAGGATGCCACTGAATTGATCAAGACAAAACAAAATGTCTGCAAACACACCTAATGAGGGACAATATGAGCAAGAGGACACTTGTAAACTTTGTTCGCATGTGGCGTGACTGGCCTGCCGGCTGCTCATTAGAGGCGTGCCAGTCACGCTCAGCACTGAGTCGCTGTGCTGGACTACTCGTGATACGCATGGAGTGGTTTCTCGCTTAGCTACTCACTGTGTGACATTTAAATGCGCAATCAGGGTACCTTCCAATTATTCAGACAGTTCGCTCCGCTCTATCTGGCACTGTTGTGCTTCCTGTGTGTGTAAACTAGCGGTCCTACTCTACGCCCACTGAGACAAAGATTGTGAAAGATTGAAAAGAGGGCTCACTGCTTTCAGTTAATTATACTGTTAAATAAACTCTCTCAGGTAAGGAGAGCAACGCACAGAGTGAGACCTCTGTCTCCCTGTTTGAAGCAAGAGACAAAGAAAATAAACATACAGAGTCATATCAATTTATCCATGCCAGCAAAGTATTTCGACTTAATTTTTAAATTATCGTTCGATTGACTTATTGACTATCGACCCAGGCCTAGTCACCATCAAAACTTTTCCAAGGTGCAAATGGTGTTTTATATTAGCGTACTGACTGCCTCCACTGCAGTGCACACAAACCTGCCGTTTCCTGTAGACACCTTTGATTGGCCAGTAGGCAAAGGACGAAAGGCTCAACAATTCTGAATGGCATACGTCTATCACTCTAATGCTGGTGAAGGCGAGAGAAAAAACAAACCTTGCCTCTTGCGATTATTTATTGCATTTATTAAAACCTCAAAGTCGATTTGAAGATTATAAACTGTGCAGCCCTAATCCGATGTGTCCGTGTTTTTGCCGTAAGATAAACACTGACATTTATTTTTTATATATTGTTACTTACAGCTGAAATGGATCATAAGGACTCGCCTTACTCTTGTAAATTCATCATTTACTGAGGGAAATACTTTCTGACTGTTGGACAATGTGGACAAAAGCCAGACTTTTTATGTAAAATCCGGGACACTTTGTTTTAAAATCATATTGTTGTGAATATTATTGCTTTGTATTTCATTTACTTAAACTTTAGTGAAAGACATATGACCTAATACTGTATTTTTATATGGTGTCAGTGTAAAAAATTATATACTGTACCACTCATCCATACGTCATCAGCGTAATTTGTATAAACTACCCTGAATTGTGAAATCTGGTGGAAACACAAACCACACAGCCCTACAGCATCCTTTTGTTCCAGGAATGAAAGGTTCCAGGAACTTAGAGTTAATGAACTTTAAGTGAAAAAATGACTTAGTTTGGCTGCAGTGAAACAACCCATTTGATGCTTCCCTGTTGACTTCATCATTGGGGCCTGTCAACTCCTTTCCTAGCACCATTCAGTGTTTGGTCGATCCATTATTTTGTCATTATTATTATTATTATTATAAAATATATTACATTTAATATCTTTAATAATAACTTTTTAAAACTTTTTGATTGTTTCATTCTTTGAAGGATACATATGAATTTGTGGAGTTGCAATGCCTAGATATTAGTGAGTATAGCACACAGTCAAAGCCATAAATGCAATGGTAATAATTGGCATCATAATTAATTTTGGTGCTTCGTATTTTGCCCTTGGTTTCTTCTTTTTTTCTGTCATCATTATTGCTAATATCTTTGACAAAGCATAATTTTACATATAGGCCTTGTAACATTGTGCATGCGTACCTAATTAAGTGTCCAGTAAATTGTTATTTTTCATGCCCCCATTCAGTGATTGGAAAAAAATAACTGAACTATTACTGAGGCAGTAGAGCATTGTGGAAACAACAGTATAATAACAAGAGTGTTTCTTTTTTTCTAATCAAAATGATGTTGATATGCACTGACAGTAGTTAGCAGTTGTATCGCTATGGTATCAGCTCGTGTTACAGTCAAAATAAGACTTTACGTTACTCTAGTTACAGCATGACAATGAAGGTCCTCATTTGCATTAACAGATCTGTTTGCATGTCTACCCCAAAGCTTGAGTAAATATATAAATTATTTGTGCTGTCAATACCTGAGAGGTAGCAGGAAACCATAGCGGATCAGGAGGCCGAGTCCCCAAAGGACTGTCAGCCTCAGGCTGATGTACTGGAAGTTGTAGTTGCTGCGTGTCAGCAGATTCCAAGACTCCAACTCCTCTGCAGAGAACCGCTTGGTCACCTCGTCGTCCATGATGCTCTCCACCCCTCTCCGAGCAAAGTAAAAAATATCGGACATCTCGAACTCAGTGGCTGAGTCCAAGTCTCTGTTGCTGCCACTGCGCCGAATCTCCTTGATCTCTTCTTCCAAAGAAGTGGGCTCTTTTGCAATGATTGCTGGAGGGGTTCAAAGGAGTTTGGCGAAATAAACAAACATTATGGAACATCAACATGCGCAAAGAAACACAGACATGTCACATCTTACCATTTGAGTAGGGTTTGTGCAAGGGATGATTCTTTTCTTTGGCTCCTCTCTCTAGCCTCAGTGTCGCCCACTACAAAACAACAGATGATAGTGTTCGGTGGAAAATTGATTCACAAATCCCTAATTGTAATTGCAAGTTTCATATAACTGCATTATAATCATGTTTATTTTAAAGTTGCACTCAAAATCGAAACAAAAACACAACATTTTACAAATGGTCATTAGTTTTTTAATAGGCTATGCATGGAAAGTAAGTACATTTTGAAAATAAATGTAACTAAAACAAGTGTGTAGTTATGGTCTATTTGAACCCAGAAGCCTTTCTTTAAAAGGGGACTGCACTTTTCTTTTTAATTTCTCTTACCGTTTAAAATCATTATGAGAGACAAGAAAACTGATGTAAATGGAAAAAAAAGTTTTCTTACATTGAAGTCAATGGGGAAGTCTTCTAATTTGCCCAAAAAGCCCCCTAAATAACCATACAAAAACCGCCAACAATACTCAATTCACATTTTGTGACCTGAATATTAACCAAGTATTAAATTAAGTGCCAATGATTGTCACACACACACACACACTAGGTGTGGCAAAATGATTCTCTGCATTTGACCCATCACCCTTGATCACTGTTATTAACCAAGTATTATTATCATCATTATTAGTGATATTGTTATTGAAAGCGCTAACACAGACAAACTATTTTTAGCAGCTTGTGCTGCTATCTTGATGTCATTAGCTGGTGAGCTGCTTCCTCGCCTAGGAGCTCATCAAAGTTTATTCTCGAACATGAATAATGCCTCTCAATGTCATAGTAGAAGGATGAGGATGTAATCCAGGGGTGCTCATTACGTCGATCGCGAGCTACCGGTCGATCTCGGACGGTGTGTCAGTCGATCACCAGCCAGCCATTAAAAAAATAGTCCTAAAAATGAGCGATCATAAATCTTCACTATGACGTCACTTTCGTCACTTGATTGACATTCACGGCACCCGAGGGTCTTCTGAGATGACGCTGGCTGCTGCCAGCTCATTAAAATTACCGACTGGAAGGCGAGAAACACTTTATTTCAACAGACTCTGGCGCCGTACCTGTCGTCAAAACTCCAAAGACCGACTGCACAGTTGCACAATAAAAGCGCTTCTTCATCCTGCCTGCGCTACCAAAATAAGAGTCTCAGAAAGCTGGCGTGCACAAGCTAGCAAGCTACGGAGTTTGCCGACAATGGATTTCTTGTAAAGTGTATACAAAGGAGTACGGAAGCTGGATAAATAAAATGCCAAAAACCAACCACTTTCATGTGGTATTGGACAGAAGGAGGATTTTTTTTCTCCTCCATTCGAAAATGCGGACCTTATCATCACCACTGTCTGATTCCAATCAATGCAAGTCATCACAATCAGGTAATACACCAACTTATATTCTTGTCTTCATGAAAGAAAGGAATCTATATGTGTTAAACATGCTTGTATTATCTCTAAACACTTTTAACTTATTAACAATATTAACTATATGTGTTAAACATGCTTGTATTATCTTTAAACACCTTTAACTTATTAACAATATTAACTACCGGTATATGTGTTAAACATGCTTGTATTATCTTTAAACACCTTTAACTTATTAACAATATTAACTATATGTGTTAAACATGCTTGTATTATCTTTAAACACCTTTAACTTATTACCAATATTAACTATGTCTTAAACATTCTTGTATTATCATTAAACACCTTTAATTTATTAACAATATTAACTATATGTGTTAAACATGCTTGCATTATCACTAAACATCTAACTTGTTAACAATATTAACTATATGTATTAAACAAACTTGTATTTTCATTAAACACCTTTAATTTATCAACAATATTAACTATATGTGTTAAACATGCTTGTATTATCATTAAACACCTTTAACTTGTTAACAAAAACATATGTTTCATAAATAAGTAAATATAAATTATATATATGAATGAGGTAGATCCCCACGACTTGATCAATTGAAAAGTAGCTCGCCTGCAGAAAAAGTGTGAGCACCCCCTGATGTAATCCAACAAGTTGGTCAACTTTGGCATCCAATATAGACCCGAAAATGGTGAGAGAGACACAAAAACATGCTTGGTTCCACCCCTTATTTTCTTCACGAGAATTATAATTATAATATTCTTCATCTAAATGGGAATATATCGACACCTCCCATCAGTTGGCATCCCGTTATGTTTGTTGGCTCTCTTGTCTGCAGTGAGTAGTAATCAGTGATGTTGTCAAAAGAAATAGCGAACGTTGTGATGTGTTTGTGAAATTAATGTGCCACCATATGCTTGAAATTATTAAATGTAAATAGTACATGTTATTATAAATGTGTCTGTTACTACATTACAAATATACTAACAGTGTGTATATACAACCTTGATAGAGGTGTTGGAATGTTTTTTTAAGCGCTTTTGTTTACTACCGTAGTTAAAATGGATTAAAAAAAAGAAAAATATATGTGTGCTTGTCTTATGTAAGGACTGTGAATGATAACTTTTTTTTTTTTTTTAACAAGTGCAGTACCCCTTTAAGGGACATAAAAAGGGAGGTCCCTAGTAGCTGAGAGAGAAGTACGCAATGTCCTTAACTGTGAGCCAAAAAAAGTGCAACGTTTGCGAGCACATACAAAAAAAGGTACAGTAACGTGAAATAGGCGTGTCAGAATAGTTCACTGGAATTAGCCTCCAAAGTTTGACACTACAGAAGCTTATTCAAAAGGCTTTTTTTAGATAACGTAGAAAACACTGAAGACTATTTAAAATCTAATTAACAACATGCCATGCTTTTTACTGATGTGATCAAAGGAGGAATTGATGTTAAACCATGAAACCTTGATGCATGTCCTTTTAACTCATTCATCATGCTTGCTACTGGAGTCATGTGCTAGGAAAATCTCCTCAAGCTTCCTCCGGTCCATTTGTTTCTGGCACATGTGCAAGTTGGAGTTGAGAAAGTAGTAGCTTAAAATTTAAAAAGGTTATTTACGTCAATGCATTAAGAGAAAAAGGCTGTGGGTTGTATTTGAGCTAGTTGGAGCTGTGACACAGACCTTAGTTGGTGAAGTGTGACGACACCCCACCCTGCCAAAGATTACATAACAGCAGCTGCATGGAGGTTGCAATGTAATCCATATCCGCCACTTCATGCACTGACCACCGGGGATATTCTACTAAATTGTTTTATGGGCCACACTTCCAGAAAGCTAAGGATCGGGGGGTCGGACTTCTCCCTTCACTATTACCGGTAGTCTTATTTTGTATACCTTTTTAAGGAATTCAGCAAAAAAAAAAGAAGCTAGTCAAAGATCATCTTTCTGACAGCATTTTAGCGTTTTTAGGAAATCTCCTGCAAAAATGTGAGTCTCTTACAAAATTTTTGAAATGAACTCGCGGGCCACCAGTTGATTTTCCCAAATTATGTAAAGAGGGGACCTAAAATGGAACCTTGAGGAAAACTACAAATGACTACTGACTGCATTTGAAGTAAACGAGCTACAGCAACACCATAGTTACATAAATCACTTTATGAAAAAAACGTGTAACTGCAAAAAAGGATTTAAAGGGATGCCTTGAGGAGCACTTCAGTAATGTAAGTTCTGGACCCCAGTGTCCTTGGTTTGCTAGCAAAGTTAAGAAATGTCAATGCAAGGAACTGCCAATGTGTTAAAAGTGGTCCAGGTTCCTCTATACAACAGGAGCACTCTTAAAGGGGAACATTATCACCAGACCTATGTAAGCGTCAATATATACCTTGATGTTGCAGAAAAAAGACCAAATATTTTTTAACCGATTTCCGAACTCTAAATGGGTGAATTTTGGCGAATTAAACGCCTTTCTATTATTCGCTCTCGGAGCGATGACGTCACGTTGTGACGTCACATCGGGAAGCTATCCGCCATTTTCTCACTTTCGTCGGTGTGTTGTCGGAGGGTGTAACAACACGAACTGGGACGGATTCAAGTTGCACCAGTGGCCCAAAGATGCCAAAGTGGCAAGAAATTGGACGAAATTTGTTCAAAATACGAGGCTGTGGGGAAAGCCGACGAAATGGTCAGTCGTTTGTTCCGCACACTTTACCGACGAAAGCTATGCTACGACAGAGATGGCAAGAATGTGTGGATATCCTGCGACACTCAAAGCAGATGCTGATATCAACTCCAAAACTGGACAGATCAGCTTTCAGGAAAAGAGAGCGGATGAGGGTATGTCTACAGAATATATTAATTGATGAAAACTTTATTCATTACTCGCGGTTTTACGTAAATTATTATACATAAACTGTGTTTACCAGTAATTTAGCTTTAAAACATTTATTTTTTTCAATCATTCGAGTACATTCGGGTAGTCTTGTGTAATGCAGTATTTTGTGTCCATTTAGGTATGGTTAACCTGAGTGCTGAAATTGTGGAAAAATATATGCTCTTAGCGCGCCTGAAATGGGCTGTCTGCACTCTCAAAGTGCATGTTGTTGCCAAATGTATTTCATATGCTGTAAACCTAGTTCATAGTTGTTAGTTTCCTTTAATGCCAAACAAACACATACCAATCGTTGGTTAGAAGGCGATCGCCAAATTCGTCCTCGCTTTCTCCCGTGTCGCTGGCTGTCGTGTCGTTTTCGTCGGTTTCGCTTGCATACGGTTCAAACCGATATGGCTCAATAGCTTCAGTTTCTTCTTCAATTTCGTTTTCGCTACCTGCCTCCACACTACAACCATCAGTTTCAATACATGCGTAATCTGTTGAATCGCTTAAGCCGCTGAAATCCGAGGCTAATGTCGCTATATCTTGCTGTTCTATCCTTCATGTTTGTTTGTATTGGCATCACTGTGTGACGTCACAGAAAAATGGACATGTGTATATAACGATGGTTAAAATCAGGCACTTTGAAGCTTTTTTTAGGGATATTGCGTGATGGGTAAAATTTTGAAAAAAACTTCGAAAAATAAAATAAGCCACTGGGAACTGATTTTTAATGGTTTTAACCCTTCTGAAATTGTGATAATGTTCCCCTTTAAGGAATTCGCTGCAAAAATGTTTGTCTCCCAAGTTTTGAACTGAACTTGGGGAGGCTGGTATGTTGTCATTCCTGGGCCGCCTGTTGAATAGCTCTACTGTACAGTCTACAAGTGCAATGAATTAAGAAAATATTCTTTACGATTTAAATTCCTTTAAAAACATTTGCTGAACACAAAGTTACGATACAAACTCCTACCTCAAAAAGCTTCAACAATGATTTCATGTAGAGGCGTCGGATGCCAAAGGAGACTCCAAAGATGGCGGGCACGATGATGAAGACAAGCAGCAACGTGAACCACACGGTGAAAGAGATCCCCAGGAGGATACACACCAAGCTGTCAAAGGGGTTGAAGAACAGCTCCATGTTGAAGACACGTATGAGTGAGGTCTTCTGGATTGTTAGTTCGACGAGTTGAGCAGAAGTGGCCTTAAGTGGCCCTTATCTGGTGTCAACACAATGTCTTCATATGGGCGACTGTGGGATGGAGCTCCTCCTCGGACTGCAGAGCATCATCTTAATGTTGCCCTCATGGGGCAAAGTATTAAATAGTTCCATTGTTCCATCAGTCTCGGAAACTATTTAACATCCTGATTTGCGGCAAATGTCCCATTGGAATAATGTCAACAAAAAAAGGACAGCCGGACACAGCATGTAAGTGCTGCTCTGTGTGATGAAAATCCTCAGTTCAAGGTGGCCTGGTAAAAAAAAATAAAAAATACATTGGATTATTGTAACGTAGTTGAATATTCCTTCAGCATACAATTTAACCATTGCTCAGCACAGCTTCATCAACGGCACAGCAGTGGAGATCGTAAGCAGCACCAAGTTCCTGAGGGTGCAGATAACTGACAATATAACCTGGTCCCTACACGCCGGAGCTCTTGTAAACAGAGCTCAGCAGCGCATGCACTTTTTGCGTCGGATGAAAAGAGCACATTCTCACCACATTTTACAGAGGCACTATAGAGAGCCTACTGACCAACTGCACCTCTGTCTGGACTGGAACCTGCAGTGCCTCAGACTGGAAGTCTCTGCAGATAGTGGTGACGATGGCGGAAAAGATCATCAGGACTCCTCTTCCTCCTATCCGGGAAATCGCAAAAAGCCGCTGCCTGACCAGGGCTCAGAAAATCTGCAGAGACTCCTCCACCAAGGACTGTTTTCAATGCTGGACTCTAGAAAGAGGTTCCGCAGCCTCCGTAGCAGAACCTCCAGGTTCTGTAACAGCTTCTTCCCTCAGGCCATAAGACTCTTGAACGCATCATAATACCCCCCCCCAAAAATGGATTAACTCGCTGGAATATAAAGACAATATAACATACATCCATAAACCCATTTATTTATATCTGCACCTTATTGCTCTTTTATCCTGCACTACAAGGAGCTAATGCAACGAAATGTCGTTCTTATCTGTACTGTAAAGTTCAAATTTGAATGACAATAAAAAGGAAGTCTAAGTCTGATGCGTTTGTTGTGTTTACTTAGCGCTGGTGTCAACTTATTTAAGAGAAAAGTAACGTTAAAGATGAGCTACTGGGCATAAAGATGACATCTACTGATGTGCTAACAAGAAGCTCCATCCTCTGTTCAGCTAGCTTCTTCTTCACAGGCACCCAGCTATTATCACCATTTTCTGCCAACATAAACTGACCAAGGTTGCTTTTTAATAGCGAGCCGGGTAGTTAAAAGTGCCCACAAAGCCTACTTGGGACTCAAGTTAGCTTTTTAGCTCCCCGACTGCTCCATTAGGTTGGCTGCCGGACCTGGATGCAACTTGCTGGGTTAGCTTGCTAACGGCCGCCGCTTGAGGATGAAGTGCTGATCCGAGGCTTTTGTCAGCGTGGATTAAGTGCTTCGTTTCTCATTCTATAACTAGCTTTATAACGGTTTAAAACACACGTGGGGAAAAGTGAATGGAAAAACCTACCTTCAGTGGGGTTAAAGAGCCCATCGCGTCTTTGTTCTGTTAGGACTTGAAGCCAGAAGGCAGCCGGCGAACAACGTGAGCCGACAACAGGCCACTGACTGGCTGAGGCTTGCCTTGTTATTGCTGCGTGCTTTTACTGCTAGAACACGACACACTCTCCTCTTTTGCGACAGCTGCTGGTTGGAAGGTAGTACTGAACCATGTTATGGCGGATGCTGATATGAACATTTTGTACATAGACTTAGACTTAGACTTCCTTTTTATTGTCATTCAAATTTGAACTTTACAGTACAAATAAGAACGACATTTCGTTACATAAGCTCATAGTAGTGCAGGATAAAAAAGAAATAAGGTTCATATATAAATAAATAAAATTAATTCTGGGGGAAGTTGAGGGGATAATTTAATTATGATGCGTTCAAGAGCCTTACGGCCGGAGGGAAGAAGCTGTTACAGAACCTGGAGGTTCTGCTACGGAGGCTGCGGAACCTCTTTCTAGAGTCCAGCAGTGAAAACAGTCCTTGGTGGGGGTGGGAGGAGTCTTTGCAGATTTTCTGAGCCCTGGTCAGGCTTTTTGATTGATTGAGACTTTTATTAGTAGGTTGCATAGTGAAGTACATATTCCGTACAATTGACCACTAAATGGTAACACCCAAATACGTTTTTCAACTTGTTTAAGTCGGGGTCCACTATTGATTCATGATACAGATATACTATCATCATAATACAGTCATCACACAAGATAATCATCAGGGTTTATACATTGAATTATTTACATTATTTACAATTCGGTGTGTGGAGGGGGGGGGGGGGGGGGGGTAGGTTTGGTTGTTATCATCAGTCATCAACAATTGAGAACAGAGAAATGGATATTGAAACAGTGTAGGTCTGACTTGGTAGGATATGTACAGCAAGTAGTGGACATGTACTTCGGTATCAAGGAGGTGTAGCGGGTTTTATAGACTAGGCTCAGTGCAAGTTGTTTTACTCTGTCCTCCACCCTGAGCCAGCCCACTTTGGAGAAGTGGGTAGGAGTGAGGTGGGATATGGGGTGGAGGTCTAGAAGTAATCTGACTAGCTTGTTCTGGGATGTTTGGAGTTTAGATTTGAGGGTTTTGGGGGTGCTAGGGTACCAGGAGGTGCGGCTTTTTGCGATCTCCTGTATAGGAGGAAGAAGAGTCCTGATGATCTTTTCCGCCGTCCTCACCACTCTCTGGAGAGACTTCCAGTCTGAGGCAGTGCAGGTTCCAGTCCAGACAGAGATGCAGTTGGTCAGTAGGCTCTCTATAGTGCCTCTGTAGAATGTGGTGAGATTGAGGGAAGGGAGCTGTGCTCTTTTCATCCAAAGCAAAAAGTGCATGCGCTGCTGAGCTCTTTTTACAAGAGCTCCGGTGTGTAGGGACCAGGTCATATTGTCAGTTATCTGCACCCCCAGGAACTTGGTGCTGCTTATTATCTCCACCACTGTGCCGTCGAAGAGTGGAGCGTGGCTGGATTGGTGCTTCCTGAAGTCAACGATGATCTCCTTGGTCTTGTCGACATTCAGGACCAGGTTGTTGGTTCTGCACCAGTCAACCAGATGTTTCACCTCCTCCCTGTAGTCCATGTCGTTGTTGTCACGGATGAGGCCCACTACTGTTGTGTCGTCCGCATACTTCACAATGTGGTTAGTAGTGGACCTGGCGCAGCAGTCATGGGTCATCAACATGAACAGCAGCGGACTCAAGACGCAGCCTAGGGGGGAGCCGGTGCTCAGGGAGATGGCACTGGAGGTGTTGTTGCCCACTCTCCCAGACTGGGGTCTGTCTGTGAGGAAGTCAAGCAGCCAGTTGCATAGGGGGGTACTGATTCCATGTACTCTAATGCAGTGTTTTTCGACCTTTTCTGAGCCAAGGCACATATTTTTTCATTGGAAAAATCCCGAGGCACAACACCAGCAGAAAACAATGAAACTCAGCAGCCGATATTGACAGTAAAAAGTTGTTCTAGCAATTGTTGGATATGAATTCAAACCATAACCAACCATGCATCACAAAAGCTCCTGTCTCAAGTAGGCATACTGTCACGACCTGTCACATCACGCTGTGACTTATTTTGAGTTTTTTGGTGTTTTCCTGTGTGTAGTGTTTTAGTTCTTGTGTTGCGCTCCTATTTTGGTGTTGATTGTCATGTACGGATGTACTTTGTGGATGCCGTCTGCTCCACATGCTGTAAGTCTTTACTGTCGTCCAGCATTCTGTTTTTGTTTACTTTGCAGCCAGTTCACTTTAAGTTTCGTTTTGCATAGCCAACCCTAGGCTTCAATGCCTTTTCTTAGTGGCACCTAGTGGCACTCGCCTTTTGTTTATTTTTGGTTTAAGTGTTATCTGTTATCTGCACGCTGCCTCCCGCATATTGTGATCACGACAAACCATGTTCCCAACATCTACAAAGCAATTAGCTACTTGCTGCCACCTACTGATATGGAAGAGTATTACATGGTTACTCTGCCGAGCTCTAGACAGCACAGACACTTCACATTTGCAGACTAGTATTACTGGTTTGCAAAAAATATTTTTAACCCAACTTGGTACAATTACATATTGTCCCACAGCCCATCAGACTGTATCTCACAGTGGTTGAAAAACACTGAGCTTGGCAACATAATAAGTCCATTACCCAGCATGCCTCAGTAGTAAAGAGCATGCACAGTAGCCCTGTTTAGGTTGAATGTAGACATGCAGTGGGATGTTTTTGATGAGCACCTTGTGGAGTAAACTTTAAGAAGTCAGCCAACACGCCTTGTCTGCATCTCTT
This sequence comes from Nerophis lumbriciformis, assembly GCF_033978685.3. NCBI lineage: Eukaryota > Metazoa > Chordata > Actinopteri > Syngnathiformes > Syngnathidae > Nerophis > Nerophis lumbriciformis. Next base: position 28,634,338 of record NC_084559.2, on the reverse strand, counting down.
ATGACTCTTAAGACAACACATATATTTGCAAGGCCATTTTCAAGAAGGATATTTACAGAGAAACTACATCTTGTGAGACCATGTCGGTCAACCCCGGAAGCTAGCTCAGCTGTCGATGAAATGTGAGTTCAGATATTTTATTTCTTAAAGGCCTACTGAAATGCGATTTTCTTATTTAAACGGGGATAGCAGGTCCATTCAATGTGTCATACTTGATCATTTCGCAATATTGCCATATTTTTGCTGAAAGGATTTAGTAGAGAACATTGACGATAAAGTTCGCAACTTTTGGTCGCTGATAAAAAGCCTTGCCTGTACCGGAAGTAGCAGACGAGTAGCGTGACGTCACAGGTTGTGGAGCTCCTCACATCCGCATTGTTTACAATCATGGCCACCAGCAGCGAGAGCGATTCGGACAGAGAAAGCGACAATTTCCCCATTAATTTGAGCGAGGATGAAAGATTCGTGGATGAGGAAAGTGAGAGTGAAGGACTAGAGGGCAGTGGGAGCGATTCAGATAGGGAAGATGCTGTGAGAGGCGGGTGGGACCTGATATTCAGCTGGGAATGACTAAAACAGTAAATAAACACAAGACATTTATACACTCTATTCGCCACAACACAACCAGGCTTATATTTAATATGCCACAAATTAATACCACATAAGAAACACCTCCCCCCTCCCGTCCATATAACCCGCCAATACAACTCAAACACCTGCACAACACACTCAATCCCACAGCCCAAAGTACCGTTCACCTCCCCAAAGTTCATACAGCACATATATTTCCCCAAAGTCCCCAAAGTTACGTACGTGACATGCACATAGCGGCACGCACGTACGGGCAAGCAATCAAATGTTTGGAAGCCGCAGCTGCATGCGTACTCACGGTACCGCGTCTGCGCATCCAACTCAAAGTCCTCTTGGTAAGAGTCTCTGTTGTCCCAGTTCTCCACAGGCCAATGGTAAAGCTTGACTGTCATCTTTCGGGAATGTAAACAATGAAACACTGGCCGTGTTTGTGTTGCTGAAGTCTGTCGCAATACACCGATTCCCACCTACAGCTTTCTTCTTTGCTGTCTCCATTGTTCATTGAACAAATTGCAAAATATTCACCAACACAGATGTCCAGAATACTGTGGAATTTTGCGATGAAAACAGACGACTTAATAGCTGGCCAACATGCTGTCCCAAAATGTCCTCTACAATTCGTGACGTCACGCGCTGACATCATCATACCGAGACGTTTTCAGCAGGATATTTTGCGCGAAATTTAAATTGCACTTTAGTAAGCTAACCCGGCCGTATTGGCATGTGTTGCAATGTTAAGATTTCATCATTGATATATAAACTATCAGACTGCGTGGTTGGTAGTAGTGGGTTTCAGTAGGCCTTTAATTTTTTCACAATTAATGTTTTTTGCAATTTAAATTTGGACAGTACCACATAAGATGTTTTAATTGCTGATGCGGGTTTATTGTTTTTTAAATGCGCCAGAAAATAACCCATTTTGTACAATGCCCAGTAGTGCGTAAATGTGTTTCTGTATAGTATTTCTCCAGCAATGGTCATGTGGGGACATCAATGATGGTATTTTGAGAGGTAATCCTTGAAGTCGGACATCACTGAAGGCCTAGGTGGGAAACGCACGGCCCACCATATACATTATATATATATATATATATATATATATATACATACATACATACATACATACATACATACATACATACATACATACATACATACATACACACACACACACACACACACACACACACACACACACACACACACACACACACACACACACACACACACACACACACACACACACACACACACACACACACACACACACACACACACACACACACACACACACACACACACACACACACACACACACACACACACACACACACACACACACACACACACACACACACACACACACACACACACACACACACACACACACACACAGGTAAAAGCCAGTAAATTAGAATATTTTGAAAAACTTGATTTATTTCAGTAATTGCATTCAAAAGGTGTAACTTGTACATTATATTTATTCATTGCACACAGACTGATGCATTCAAATGTTTATTTCATTTAATTGTGATGATTTGAAGTGGCAACAAATGAAAATCCAAAATTCCGTGTGTCACAAAATTAGAATATTACTTAAGGCTAATACAAAAAAGGGATTTTTAGAAATGTTGGCCAACTGAAAAGTATGAAAATGAAAAATATGAGCATGTACAATACTCAATACTTGGTTGGAGCTCCTTTTGCCTCAATTACTGCGTTAATGCGGCGTGGCATGGAGTCGATGAGTTTCTGGCACTGCTCAGGTGTTATGGGAGCCCAGGTTGCTCTGATAGTGGCCTTCAACTCTTCTGCGTTTTTGGGTCTGGCATTCTGCATCTTCCTTTTCACAATACCCCACAGATTTTCTATGGGGCTAAGGTCAGGGGAGTTGGCGGGCCAATTTAGAACAGAAATACCATGGTCCGTAAACCAGGCACGGGTAGATTTTGCGCTGTGTGCAGGTGCCAAGTCCTGTTGGAACTTGAAATCTCCATCTCCATAGAGCAGGTCAGCAGCAGGAAGCATGAAGTGCTCTAAAACTTGCTGGTAGACGGCTGCGTTGACCCTGGATCTCAGGAAACAGAGTGGACCGACACCAGCAGATGACATGGCACCCCAAACCATCACCCAACCATGCAAATTTTGCATTTCCTTTGGAAATCGAGGTCCCAGAGTCTGGAGGAAGACAGGAGAGGCACAGGATCCACGTTGCCTGAAGTCTAGTGTAAAGTTTCCACCATCAGTGATGGTTTGGGGTGCCATGTCATCTGCTGGTGTCGGTCCACTCTGTTTCCTGAGATCCAGGGTCAACGCAGCCGTCTACCAGCAAGTTTTAGAGCACTTCATGCTTCCTGCTGCTGACCTGCTCTATGGAGATGGAGATTTCAAGTTCCAACAGGACTTTGCGCCTGCACACAGCGCAAAATCTACCCGTGCCTGGTTTACGGACCATGGTATTTCTGTTCTAAATTGGCCCGCCAACTCCCCTGACCTTAGCCCCATAGAAAATCTGTGGGGTATTGTGAAAAGGAAGATGCAGAATGCCAGACCCAAAAACGCAGAAGAGTTGAAGGCCACTATCAGAGCAACCTGGGCTCTCATAACACCTGAGCAGTGCCAGAAACTCATCGACTCCATGCCACGCCACATTAACGCAGTAATTGAGGCAAAAGGAGCTCCAACCAAGTATTGTACATGCTCATATTTTTCATTTTCATACTTTTCAGTTGGCCAACATTTCTAAAAATCCCTTTTTTGTATTAGCCTTAAGTAATATTCTAATTTTGTGACACACGGAATTTTGGATTTTCATTTGTTGCCACTTCAAATCATCACAATTAAATGAAATAAACATTTGAATGCATCAGTCTGTGTGCAATGAATAAATATAATGTACAAGTTACACCTTTTGAATGCAATTACTGAAATAAATCAAGTTTTTCAAAATATTCTAATTTACTGGCTTTTACCTGTATATATATATAAGAAACACGTCAATAATGAATAAAGCAAAACATGTTCTCTACTGCTCGCTAGTGTTACCATATTTGAATTATTGTGAAGAAATATGGGGAAATAACTACAAAAGTACTCTTTGTTCACTAACTGTTACAAAAAAGATAAGTTAGAATAATACATAATGTTGGATATAGAGAACATACAAACCCTTTATTTATTGAATCAAATATACTGAAATCCCACGACATAGTGAATTTGGAAATAGCTAAAATTATACACAAAGCAAACTATAATCTGCTACCCAAGAATATACAACAATTCTTCTCATAAAAAGAGGAGAAATATAATCTTAGAGAAAAATGTAATTTAAAACATTTGTACCCACGTACAACACTTAAGACCTTCAGTATATTAGTATGTGGAATTAAATTATGGAATGGATTAAGCAAATAAATCAAACAATGTAATATGATCCACTTCAAGAAACTCTTCAAAACTTAAAAGTGTTTACAAAGTACAAAGAAGAACAACCATAATAAACATTCTGAATTTAACTCATCCATCCATTCATTTTCAAAATAATCTTACTCATCTCACCATATGAAATAACTTACTTCCCTAATTATTATTGATTTATTTTTATAGTTATTACTTATGGAGTATATTGTGAATAAATTGAGAACATGAAGTAAACAAAAGTTTTATCAACTGCTATGTAAAGGAAAAGGGGTAGGATTGAATAAGCTCTGCTTCTTCCTACTCCTTTTCGAACATGTTGAATAGAGAAACTGGTAAATGTGATGTATCATGTTGTATGCTTGCATGTTCCAAATAAACTCAAACTCAACAATGTAAATACATGTCAGCAGTTTGGTGCTGTTTCAAATAGTTTATTTACTATTTTAATAATATTCAACTGAAGTTACATACTATTACTGCTAGAGTTTGGATACTGAATTTATTGATTTAACGATTATTTACATTTTCCTTTTAGTTATCAGTTCAATGTGGGTGCAAACCCACCATGAAAAACACACATTGTATATTTGTTTTTAATTATACAGTTTTTGACATGTAAAGTCAATATGCAAATGCATAGTAAACATTTTTTTGAGTGGCTAATATATACATATTTTTATAACCAGGCACCATATCACGAATATTATGTACTAACATCTGATGATAATAAATTAAAGAAATAAAAAGTAAATAAGGAAAATATAACATTTCAGCTTATGTAGCCAGTTTATTTTGCCTATTGTAAATAACATACATCAGTTATATTTACAATGATAAAATACAAAAACATCTATTTGAAAAATAAAATATATATCCATCCATCCATTTTCTACCGCTTATTCCCTTTGGGGTCGCGGGGGGTGCTGGAGCCTATCTCAGCTACAATCGGGCGGAAGGCGGGGTACACCCTGGACAAGTCGCCACCTCATCGCAGGGCCAACACGGATAGACAGACAACATTCACACTCACATTCACACACTAGGGCCAATTTAGTGTTGCCAATCAACTTATCCCCAGGTGCATGTCTTTGGAGGTGGGAGGAAGCCGGAGTACCCGGAGGGAACCCACGCAGTCACGGGGAGAACATGCAAACTCCACACAGAAAGATCCCGAGCCCGGGATTGAACCCAAGACTACTCAGGACCTTCGTATTGTGAGGCAGATGCACTAACCCCTCTTCCACCATGCTGCCCTAAAATATATATTTTTTAAATAATTATGACCAAGACAGATGAAATTAAATGATATTTCTTTGTTTTTTGCAAAAAAAAAAAAAAAAAAACCCTCAGGGTTTGTTCAAGGTTAGTTTCAGAGTAAGTTACCATGGTAACGGACTTTGAGTTTGACTTACCTCTCTTTTTTTAATTTCCCAGCTAAGAGTTTCATACTCAAGAGTTTCCACTTCACCTACTTTCTGGAATACCCCTGGGAAGTGACATCGATCACAACAACTTACTTTCACTTTACTTTTCCAACTTTGTTCATTAAAACTTCTTCAATTTTCCGCATCAGCTACTTGGTCTTTCAGCAAAACTTGCTCCGCTGTCACATCTCTGTTGTTGCTTACTGTTTTAGTATTGTTGCTTTAAGTTGTTGTGTTGTAGCTTTATGTTGTTGCACAGTGGCACAAAGTTGTAGTGTTGTGGCTTAACATGGCGTTTGCCTTTGTTGTGGCTTTTGCAATCGCGTTGTACCTGAAAGTTGTTGTATTTATCTAATTGTTGTGTTGAAACTTCAAGTTGTTGGTGTTCTGACATAAAGTTGTTGTGTTGTGGCTTTATCTTGTGCCGTTTGTATTTGTTGTGCGTTGTGCAATCGCAATGTAGCGTAAAGTTGTTGTGTCGTGGCGTAAAGTTGTTTTTAATGTAGCTTCATGTTGTTGTGTTTGCATTTGTTGCGGCTTTTCCAATTTTGTTGTGGCTAAAAGGTTGTTTTGTTGTGGTGTAAACGTAATGTGTGCTGTGGCGTGAAGTTCTTGTGTAATGGCGTACATTTCTTGTGTTGTGAATTTATGTTGTGTTGTGGTGTTTGTATTTGTTGTGGCGTGTCGTAAAGTTGTTATGTCCTGGCGTGAAGTTGATGTGTCCTGGCGTTATCATTTGTTGCGGCTTTTACAATTTTGTTGTGGCTAAACGTTGTGTTGTGGCATATTGGTAAAGTTGAGTTGTAGAGCAAAGTTGTGTTGTGAATTTATGTCTTCGTGCTATGGTGTAAAGTTGTTGTGTTGTGGTGTTTGTATTTGTTGTGGCTTTTGCAACAGTGTTGTGGCGTACAGCTGTTGTGTTGTGGATTTATGTTGTTATGTTTAAGCATAAAGTTGTTGTGTTGTTGCTTTATGTTATATTGTGGCGTAAAGTTGTTGTGTCGTGACATGAAGTTGTTGTAGCTTCATGTTTGCATTTGTTACGGCTTTTACAATTGCGTTGTGGCTTTAAGTTGTGTTGTTACGCAAACAAAGTTGTTGTGTTGTGGCGTTTGAATTAGACTTCTGCAACCGTATTGTAGTGTAAATATGTTGTGTTGTAGCATAAAGTTGTTACATTGTGGCTTTATGTTGCTGTGTCGTGGCATAGAGTTGTGCTGTAGTGTCAAGTTGTTGTGTTGTGGTGTAAAGTGGTTGTGTTGTCAATTTATGTTGTGTTGGTGTTTGTATTTGTTGTGGCTTTTGCAACTGAGTTGTAGCACAAAGCTGTTGTGTTGTGGCGTAAAGTTGTTGTGTCGTGGCATAAAGTTGTTGAGTTGTGGCGTTTTCATATATTGCAGCTTTTGCAATTGTGTTGTGGCGTAAACACAGTTTTCGTGTGGTGGCATAAAGTTGTGTTGTGGATTTATGTTGTGTTGTAAAGTTGTGTTTTGGATTTATGTTGGTTTGTTGTAGCGTAAAGTTGTTGTGTTGTGACAAAAAGGTGTTGTGGCATAAAGTTGTTGCGGTGTTTGCCTTTGTTGTGGCTTTTGCAATCGTGTTGTGGCTCTGTTGTTGTGTTTTGGTAGCCTATCTCCATTTATACACCAATTGGAATGATGAATTTTAAAAAGTATAATAGCATACTAAAAATATCAAAGTAATGGTGTTAATTTTATATATACATATATATATATATATATATATATATATATATATATATATATATATATATATACACACACATACACACAAATATATATACACATATATGTATACATATGCATATACACATTTAGGGAGGGATACACAAAGTTTGTTGGATGAGCAACAATCTATCAAATAAAGACAAATTGCTGAAAGTTGATTAAAAATCTGCCATGTCGGCCACTGCTCTAAAGCAAACTACACTACCTTGTAGACTAACTTGTCAGAAGGCACACCTGTCTTTAAACAGTTTTGTAAAACAAATTCTGTTTGAGGTCATCAAAAGTCAACATACTAGTTCAACCGGATTATGTATTAAAAATACATTAGGGCCATCCCACCGAATGAATGCCATTTTCTCTCTCAAAACTTTTAACAATATAATACACATATTGATCCATTCAAAATATGTATTATGTTTTTTGTTTTATTTAAGACAACAATTTTAATACTTAGTAGTTGGGACAAGAAAGGACACACATATGTACAAAAATTATATTTTTTAAGAATTTAAATGATTCTATTTCATTGTAATTTTAGGAAGCAGGGACAAGCAATAAATGCAAATGTTTAGAGTTTAAAATAATCCTTTTCAATTGTATTTAATAAATATGCAATCAAATCAATGCAGAAAGACCCTTATCTTAATAAAAACATTTAAGGATTAAAATAATTTCATGCTAATTTTAGGAAGCAGGTACAGGCAACAAATGCATTTCAATTGTATTTAATAAACATTCAATCAAATCAATGAAAGGATACTTAGCTTAATATGAAAAAAAAAAAATCCTATTAAATTTTATTGTGCATTAGTATCGTACATTTAATTTCCTGGTGACACAAATGGCACAGATTTGGTGGAAAACAGTGGAATGATTTGCATTTGAATATTAGACATACTAGACTTCACTGTCTGTTTTTGTCTTATTTGGCACTTTTTCTTTCATATAGTAATTTATTTGGTGTTAGCTTAGTTTTTTTGTTATTCTTTTTTTATCCACATTTTTACGACTTAATTTTATTTTAGGTGTTTTTTAAGATGTATCTTGTTGTCTTTGTGAGTTTTTAGACCTCTTATTATATTTTTTGTATTATTCTGTACAGCACTTTGGTCCACTGGTTATTTTTAAAGTGCTCTACGAATAAAGTCAGATTAGTTTGGAATGACCCACAAGCAAATTGTATCAAAACAAAAGAAGAATACAATTTAAGAACTAACAGGACTGACTTAAAATTGTGATTTTCCATTTTAATAACAAAAAAAACATTTATTCACACATTTACATCAATGTACAGTCATGTCAAATCGTTTTAGATGAAGGACAATGAAACATAAATATGGCATACCACTGCAATCAATGCTAGTAATAGAATACTGGTCTTTCCAGTTTTTTCTTTAGAGTTTATATTTTTATATTTCCTACTTTGATATGACACAACAGAGCAAATCCCAAGCGGTCAAACCATCACACATCATCATCTGCTCTCCAGCAGAGATTCAAAGTCTGGGGAGCAAACTATTTTGTGTTTAACATTACCTAACACGGTCAAGTCTCCTGTTCGTCCCTCCGTACTAACAGAGACAAGTTCCTAAAGAAAACAAGGAGTTACTTGCTGCATCATAAAACAAAAGGATTGGGACGTCATCACCCCGTCTTACCTGAAAGAAAGCGCATGATGCTCCGAGGGACACGTCCAATGAGACTTGTCCCATTATGAGCTGCACTCGGCCAGACTTCCGCACCAGCATCTTCCCAACAAGACCATCTCGTAGGTCTTTCAAATTACAACTATTATCATCGACTTGCTCCTCCTGTAAAATATTCAAGTATTTGTATTCATACATTCAGTATACGTAATAGATTAATTCATTATTGTTATCTACCTCAGACTCTGTTTTTAGTAGAACAGACTGTCCATCCTCAGACTGCACTTCCGTTTTTATAGGCTTGTACTCCTTGGTGGGTGGCTGGCCAGGCAGTGAGTCGGGCAGCTGCATGAAGAACAGCTCCTCATTTTTGCTCAGACTCCACTTGTGGAGCAGGTCTTGTAGAACCTCAGGCTCCGGCAGCGGAGGAAGCTTATAAGTGGCCTCTGTCTTCTTTATTTCTACTTCCTCTTGCTCCTCCTTTACTGAAGAGAAGAATTGAAAATGCTTGTTTTGGATTTACAAACTTTTATACAGCATAGCAGTGGTACCTTGGTTTTTGTATGCCTTAATTTTGTAGGATTCAATATGACAAAAATGTTTTCCTTTTTTCACATACTATCTCATCATTGAACTGCCACATTTGAATTGAGAGCAGAAACAGAGAATCAAAGTTGGTGACTCAGTCTTTTTTAATTGAGTACAACTGCAAAATAATCCACCATGGGGCCAAATAAAGTAGTGATTACCAGCACTTCAATAAAGAAGCTGAGAAACAATATTGAATTTACCAAAAAAGTGGTTTTGCTCTCCCCTTTCCTCTATTCGCCAAAATGAGTCTTCAGTTAAGGTAAAAGGGAAAGTAAATGTCCATTTATCCATTTCATTTAAATGTGTTTTGAGTTCATATTTTTGGGTATTTGGAATGGATTAATTTGGTTAGAATTGTTATGGGAAGTGTATTTCTTTTTTGTAAGATTAGGCCTGAGCCAATACATGGGTCAAAACATTGATTAAATGAAAGATAAATGAAAATTAACTTGATAGTTTTCGTTTGTTGCTTCTAATCAGGGTGCAAGAGGGATTATGGTATCAGGTGATTATGTTACATTGTTGATCAAAAATCTGATTATTGTATCTGAGTGATGGGGCAGGACATTATAAGCTTTGATTCGTCTTTCTCCCCTTAAATTGGATTTTTTTGAAGAAATTACAATATTGTAATGGAGATGTTTTTTTTCTTAATGTAGTTGTATATGTGAAGAATATTTTTGGTTTGTTGTATCCCCCCCAAAAAATTAATGAATACATAAAAATTCCATCCATCATCTTTGTCTTGGTGGGCGGAGGCTCAACCGCTAGCCTTGTTCGTCGTTAACGAGAAGCACCGCAAAGTAACAAAAATTAGGAGAAAAAAAAAAGACAACTGCAAAGTAAAATGTCACTGCGTGGTAATATTTTGGCTTCAAACTGAGTGAGCAATTAAGATGAGCCCATCAACAAAAACAATACAAGTGCGTATATGCTGAATTTAAAAAAATAAAAAAATAAAAATGGTTGCAATAAAAATCGACCCCGATTTTAGTACTGTTGATATTTATTAAAGTTACAATTTTATTGTTTGATTAATTATTCAAGATAATTAAAAGTTCTTGAACTTCTAATTACAACAGTAAAAAATACTAATGAGAAATAAAAAGTTACTATATATTATGATTGTTAAGGTGTCAAAATGTCAAGGTACGATATCACGGCATTTAGCCCACAGTAAAATATTATCATGGTATATGTCCCAAAAAAATCTTAAAATTGTTATTGTGTGTAAAATGAAGTGGTAATAATATTTAGGATAAACACACTTACTGTAATTGAACACAAATATAATGCTCAAACGTTTGAATCATATTATTACAACAACCAAATAATTATATACCGTATATATATATATATATATATATATATATATATATATTTTTTTCTTTTTCTTTTTTTTTTCAGATAAGTGTCTTTAAACTGACAATATAAACATCCAGTGTAACAAATGTAAAACAATAACATTTACGTTACTGTCTTTCAACTTTTAACTTCATAGATGTAAGATGTCCTCTGTAGTTGACATCTTACATAACTTTGGAAAACGCTAATTTTCAGTTAAGTTAGCTGACAATTTAATGTTTAACAATGTATATACCTCACATGATGCTTGGCCTCCTAGGCATCAACTATATTTTCTGAGGGGTGGTTTATCAAGTAGCGTCTTATTTGACTTGTGTTCCCCGCAGTCACCCAACTTTTTTCTTGTCCGCACTGCCGCATTTCCTACTTAAAACTTAGATCACAAATCCATTAATAGCACCAATCTTATTGAAAAACATGTGGGTTAAAATATCACAACTTCAGACTGTCTTTAAGTGTCGTCTTGGAAACACTCAAGACAAAGGCGGCGATTTTGCCTTGCAGTACGCAGACCAAAGAAGTTGTGTGACCAAGTTTTAATTTTACACCGTCACACGTCACAGTATTATTGTGATGATTTTGATACCGAAATACAGCAGTATTTATAATACTGTTACACCCCTAATGATTACATTAGTACTTGAATTTGGTTTCAAAATAATGCTGACAATATTATTGACAATAAATTGCGGGACAACACGTCATCCAGCCAAATGTATTATCAGCCCAGGCCTATGTAAGATTTGGTCTTTATCTGACATTTTGGAACGGACTACTACCAAAAACGTAGGTGTCAAAGTATTGTAAACATGAGTAGGGATTTGATGTCCAACTAGCAAAGCAGCCTGGCTGTGTCAGAGTAGGGCAGTGTTAATATCTGGTACAGTGGTACCTCAACTTAAAACACTGTTTTGAGATTGGCTAATTGTTATGCTACCGCCCAAGACATCTGGGCACTCATGTAACAGTTGCATGGCTTTTCTAATAAAAATGGACGTACGATCAAATTTCAAAAACAGCGTACACACGTAAAAATGTAGGTGTATTAAAGTGTTTGCACGCACAAATCCAAGCCCATTTCTTTATGACATTGCAATCTACTTGGAATCGTCCGCAGACCTGTGCGTGGCTTGGCACGTCCAGACCATAGCCCTTATAATGTACATATCACATTAAAGGTAGCAATATGCTTGAACTCGGCAAGGTCTGGCCAATCTTACAGTTCAGTAGGGGGTGCTTCTTTCTCGTGTTTAGAGAAAACACAGAGCGATTTTCAGTCTGACATTGCCGTTTCTCCGAGAACTGAACACAGGTTGAAAAAAAAAGAAAAAAGAAATGGTCGTTTCAGGAAGAAAGTGAAGCAAAAAATAGATGTGCCTGGACAAAACTAACTCGGCAAAATTAGTGCTGCACCTCGTTTGAAAGGACAGTTGGTACAGTGATATGTAAACTCTAGAAGAGGTGGGTGACTCTAATTACCCCAATATTGTGTAATTTCCAACTAAATGTGTTTATACAGTAGCCTGCTCACATGAGCTAGGTTAAAGTTCCATGTGAAACCCCTCCAGCCAAGAATGTTAAAATATCTAAACGGCAGACATTTATTCAGAAAATTATGAAAAAGCTGTTCATGTAAGCAGCTGAAAGGAGATACTGTAGAAGTCCACTAACCAAGGTGAATGCTGTACATTATTATTACATTACATTGTAAAACTATTGTCGTTGTTAGTAGTACATTCTATTGTGTTTTTTAACTATATTTCTTATGTAAAAGTTTGTTTTTCTTTTTAAAAGACATGTTACATGTTAATTGTGTTGTTGTTTTGTGTTTTTTTTTGGAAAAGGGGAGGACGCAAGCACCGAATAAATTGTTTTCAACTACCCGGTAATTTCAATGGGAGACACTGATTCGAGATACAAGTGTTTTGTGTTAAGAGCTCCATTAAATAACGAATTGAGTTTGTAAATTGAGGTACTATTGTGTTATTGTTCCCTTTTCTGCAGCTGTTAATGTTAAAAAATGGAGTGCATGGTGCAAAAGTCAAAGTACTTTGTACTGCAGGCTCCATGGGATCGTCTTCATCCATCTTCTCAATTTTAACACGAGGGGCACTCGATTCTTCCTTGAAACTCCATCCTGACACAGCAAGAGGAAGCTGAACCGGGCAGCTCGTCTGTTCACCCCTCAATAAATGATCATCTATAAACTAAAAGCAAACAAAAGTCACGTTACAATGCAAATAACACTTGATGTATGTTTTTTTTTATCAACTCACGTCGTCTCGATCCAGTTTGCGCAAGATCTCTTTGGTCTCTTCCTCGGTTTCTCTCTTCTCTTTTTTGATATTGATGATGGGTGAGAGTCCCATACTTGGGGCTTCTCTTTCACTTTGATAACCGGCTGTTATTCAAAACAAGGAAGTTGCTTAATACGATATTGTCTAAACCAGTGATTCTCAAACTGTGGTATGTGTACCACTACTGGTGTGCGGGCTTCATATAGTGGTACGTCAAAGTATTACCTGATTAAAGTACAGCGTTTTATTTCCCTGTATTGAAACAGTGTTACTGGTCAAACTATGTGTAATAATACAGTGGCCAAAAATATTAAATATACTTGTTAAAGAAAACCTCTGCCTTGTTTTTAATGAATACTTCGGCCTACTATGCTACAGTATTTTAATGTTGGTCGTTATGGTAGTACTATGTGAGCCAAGTTATTTTGGACATAGTACTTGGTGAAAAAAGTGTGAGAACCACTGATCTAAAACCAAACAAACAGTATCTACCTAAAGTATGGACCTACCTATTCTTTTTACGGCCGCTTCTGTAGGGCCCTGCTCAAAAATAGAATGGGACTGGATGGTGTCAGGGAAACCCCGTCCACGACCCCGACCCCTGCCTCTATCTCTTGAACCTCTGCCTCGGGTTGAATCCTTGTCCCTCCTTGGCGTGCCCTCATCCTTAGTGCTTTTAGACAAAACCCATGGTCACAAAACTTGTTCCGCGGTACAGAACTGTTTGTGAACTTACTCTTCTCTAACTTTACGGCCAATGATGTTGGGTGTGAATGTTTTCTACGAGAAAGAAACAAGGAATGGTGAAAATATATCGTTACAAAAGTCCATTTACTCTTCTAAATGTTTGATGGCACAGACCTTTTTTACTCCCCCCAAGGTGAGGTCTCTAGAACGCATTGTAGGGAGGCGGCCAGCAGAGATAGTAGCAGGTGTTCGACGGCCCATCATTTGACCCCTGGCACTTGCTCCAGGGGGGAGCATGTGATGACCACTGGGATCCCCTGCACCTGAATCAGCCATCCTTAGCATACACAGACAGGTGGCAATAAAAATTACTGTTGCGTGACGCAAAGTAAAAATATTTTAACATTTACAACACTGTGCATTACTACATTGTTTAACGAAGCAACCTGTGATCACCATGCAATGTTTATATGTGGCGGCTCGCCACACTAACATTCAGAACACCACAGACCTGATTCATTACACACAAGGTTTTAAGACAACACTGATGGTTTAATTTAGACTAAAAGTACCGTATTTTCCGCACTATAAGGCGCACCAGATTATAAGGCGCACTGTCAGCTTTTGAGAAAATTGGAGGTTTTTAGGTGCGCCTTATAGTGCGGAAAATACGGTACTTAAGGGGTTTAGGAAAGTCTTTTTAAAATACACTTAACTTGCCTATGACTTGCTCAGTCAATTTCACAATGGTTAAAAAAGTGTGGGTTGATTCATGATGTAACATGAGGTAACAACATACTTGCCAACCCTCCCGATTTTCCCGGGAGACTTCCGAATTTCAGTGACCCTCCCAAAAATCTCCCAGGGCAACCATTCTCCCGAATTTCTCCCGATTTCCACCCGGACAACAATATTGGGGGCGTGTCTTAAAGGCACTGCCTTTAGCATCCTCCCTCTCACCTGAAAAGGAGACTATTATATATGTCTCCGTTATCCATAGGTTTTTCTATAACCCATAAAGTAGGCAGGCACGGAGCTATTTCTCAGAGTGTGTTTATTCCAGCCGGCACGTTAATACACTGACACATAACATCCGGATTCCCATTATGCATTGCTTCAAAACTACGGCAAGTAGTAATGTCCAAAAACATAACAGAGACGAAGCAGAAGAACGAAGTTGAGACATGGCAACAACGAGTAAGAAGAAGTATGCTTGCAAGTTCCAAAAGGATTGGAAAAAATAATTTCAGTTCATCCAGGACAGCTCGTATGCTGCCTGCAAATTTTGTAGATCAGACTTCTCCAATGAACACGGTGGCCAAACGGATATACTCATTCATGAACGGATTATATATATATATATATAAGAAATACTTGAAAATATATACACCCCCCCATCTCCCGAATTCGGAGGTCTCAAGGTTGGCAAGTATGGGTAACAATAATTACCAGAGGTGTGGACTTGAGTCACATGACTTGGACTCGAGTCAGACTCGAGTCATGAATTTGATGACTTTAGACTCGACTTGACAATATGTAAAGAGACTTGCAACTCGACTTAGACTTTAACATCAATGACTTGTGACTTCACTTGGACTTGAGCCTTTTGACTTGACAAGACTTGCTACTTTCCCCAAAACCCAAAGATTAAAAAGTTATTCAGGAGCGCTCCGTATCTTTCATTGTATACGTGTGTCTGTCAGCGTGTGTGCTGTCAATACAACAACCAATCAAATTAGATCTACGTTGTTTTCCTCCCACAGCATTCATCCAATCAAATTGCAGGACAACCAACGAAGAAGAGTTGTCAAACAACGCGGCAGTGAGAAAAAATTATGCCAAAGTTGGTTTCGTTCGGGTATAAAAACTACGAGTTGGTCAACAAAAAACGCATTGCATTATGCAAAACATGTGGTTCGAAGATAACAGACGGAGACGCAACAACTTCCAACTTCGTTCGACATTTGAAGATGCAAAAAGAAGGGTAAGTTTTGAATGTAAGCTAACGTTTATTGGCTAAGTAACGTAACTTAGCCAGTAGGCTACTGCCTACTGGCGCTGACGAGACGCGGGGCCGCCATCTTGGAGTGGTGATCCGCTCCACTCAGTGCAATTCATTTGGCATCTAATCTATAAAATCCGCTACACCTCCCTGATACCGAAGTACATGTCAAACTACTTCCTTAACGTAAATGACCACCATAACCACAACACCAGGGGGAGCTCCACTAACCACGTTAAACCCAGATTCCGATCTAACAAAGGTCTTAACTCATTCTCTTTCTATGCCACATCAATGTGGAATGCGCTCCCAATAGGTATAAAAGAAAGGGCATCTCTATCCTCCTTCAAAACCGCAATAAAAGTACACCTCCAGGCAGCTACAACCCTAAACTAACACCCTCCCCGGATTGTTAATAATCAAATGTAAACAATCAAATGTAGATACATTTTCTTATGCCTTCTGATCTCTCTCTCTCTCTATGTCCACTACTTGCTGTACATATCCTACCAAGTCAGACCTACACTGTTCCAATATCCATTTCTCTGTTCTCAATTGTTGATGACTGATGATAACAACCAAACCTAACCCCCCCGGCCCCCCGCCACACCCCGGATTGTAAATAATGTAAATAATTCAATGTGATTATCTTGTGTGATGACTGTATTATGATGATAGTATATATGATAGTATATATCTGTATCATGAATCAATTTAAGTGGACCTCGACTTAGACAAGTTGAAAAACTTATTCGGGTGTTACCATTTAGTGGTCAATTGTACGGAATATGTACTTCACTGTGCAACCTACTAATAAAAGTCTCAATCAATCAATCAATCAATCAATCAATGAGCAATGAACTGTCAGTGCATTTAATTCAACTTACCTCACTGAATACCACTGATTTTCACGCGTTTTTTGTCATTCGTGTAGCTATGATAAAGGACACATGTTTGGGCGTGTTTTATTATTCATAGTTTGCTTAACAGTAATAGAATATTCTTATATGCTATAAGTGACCAGACATCCGAGATCAAAACTGGGAATATAATCCCAGAGAAGGGGGGGAAAACCGGTCAGCTATTTTTAACTTGAAGAAACAATATGATTAGGTTATATATACATGCGTATATCCTACATAAACAATGTTTACAATCTGTGTAAATATATTAGTCTGTGGTTAAAATGACTTGAAAGGACTTGAAACTCAAAATGCAGGACTTGGGACTTGACTTGAGACTTTCCAGTCTTGACTTTGGACTTGACTCGGGACTTGCCTGTCTTGACTCGGGACTTGAGGGCAAAGACTTGATACTTGTTTTTGATTGATTGATTGAGACTTTTATTAGTAGGTTGCATAGTGAAGTACATATTCCGTACAATTGACCACTAAATGGTAAGTTTTTCAACTTGTTTAAGTCGGGGTCCACTTAAATTGATTCATGATACAGATATATACTATCATATATACTATCATCATAATACAGTCATCACACAAGATAATCATCAGGGTGTATACATTGAATTATTTACATTATTTACAATTCAGGGTGTGGAGGGGGGGTTAGGTTTGGTTGTTATCATAAGTCATCAACAATTGAGAACAGAGAAATGGATATTGAACAGTGTAGGTCTGACTTGGTAGGATATGGACAGCAAGTAGTGGACAGAGAGAGAGAGAGAGATCAGAAGGCATAAGAAAAGTATCTACATTTGATTGTTTACATTTGATTATTAACAATCCGGGGAGGGTGTTAGTTTAGGGTTGAAGTTGCCTGGAGGTGTACTTTTATCGCGGTTTTGAAGGAGGATAGAGATGCCCTTTCTTTTATACCTGTTGGGAGCGCATTCCACATTGATGTGGCATAGAAAGAGAATTAATTAAGACCTTTGTTAGATCGGAATCTGGTTTTAATGTGGTTAGTGGAGCTCCCCCTGGTGTTGTGGTTATGGCGGTCATTTACGTTAAGGAAGTAGTTTGACATGTACTTCGGTATCAGGGAGGTGTAGCGGATTTTATAGACTAGGCTCAGCGCAAGTTGTTTTACTCTGTCCTCCACCCTGAGCCAGCCCACTTTGGAGAAGTGGGTAGGAGTGAGGTGGGATCTGGGGTGGAGGTCTAGAAGTAATCTGACTAGCTTGTTCTGGGATGTTTGGAGTTTAGATTTGAGGGTTTTGGAGGTGCTAGGGTACCAGGAGGTGCATGCGTAATCGAAAAAGGGTTGAACGAGAGTTCCCGCTAGAATCCTCATGGTGCTTTTGTTGACCAGAGAGGAGATTCTATAGAGAAATCTCGTTCGTTGGTTGACCTTTTTGATTACCTAGGTTGCCATTTTATCACAGGAAAGATTAGCCTCTAGAATGAAACCTAGGTAGGTGACCTCATCTTTCCTGGTGATAACAATGACACCCACTTTTATAGTGAAGTCATTGACTTTCTTAAGATTGATGTGGGACCCAAACAGGATGGATTCCGTTTTACCTAAGTGTATGGATAGTTTATTGTCAGCGAGCCAGGTGCAAGTTCTACAGACTGTGACTTGCAAAACAATGACTTGGTCCCACCTCTGATAATTACGAAATTAAAATTAAAATTGCACAGCTGTTTAACTGTCAGAAATAAACGGATTAAGTTACCTGAACGAATCAATAAAATAGTATTATTAGTAACTAGACGTTCTTATAGTAACGTACATATTTAAAGGGCAGACTGACAACAAGGGCAGATGTCCTTTACATGTATTACTCACTTAAAGAAGAGAGAAATAAGGCATATTTGTAAAAATTAAATATAAAAAAAACAACAATATTAATAAAAAATAGTGTTTACAGTATATTGTCGTGTTAATATGAATAAGTTATGTTTCTTCAACAACGTAACAGAAATGCAAGTCACACGTGGCCAAATTACAACGCCGGTAAAATGCCAAACAGCCAACACGAAACTTACTACTAAAGAGATTATTTGCAACACAAAATGTATGAAGGTTACTTACGTTAATACCGCGTATGTGTCCTAAAAAGTAACTTAAGAGGTGTGAGCCGAAACATGGCAAGTTGCAGTCCCGTCGCAATGCTTACTCACACGCCGCCGACATGACACTTCCGGGTTTCGTCAGCCAAAGCTCGTGCGCATCAAAGCTGCGCACAAAGCTGCGCATAAACAGCTGTTTAGAGTTGCATGTTTACGTGTTGACCATACATTCCTTACATTTGCTGATCGTGACAATACACTGTTACAATTATAATGGAAAATAATGTATTTTGTTGTCATTATATAGGCATGCAGAATGAATATAAAAGCATCTTATGTTCTGGTGCAGACATGCAAAACAAGATCAAATTACAAATTGCGTAATTAGATCAATAAAATAACTAAATGAATGACAGGTGCAATATTCTGACTACATATGCGAAAGGGTAGTATGTGTAGGTAATTTTCCTTTAAGTAATACATATAAAAATTGCAAATATTGAATGGTTTCAAAGTAATTCTGAGTGGATATTGGACGATGACAGTTATGATACACAGCCCATCCTATTTACATCAATATTATTTCGATACTTTTCGGTACTTTTCTAAATAAAAGGGACAAAAAAATGCATTATTGGCTTTTTTTTAACAACAAATCTTACGGTACATTAAACATATGTTTCTTTATGCAAGTTTGTCCTTAAATAAAATAGTGAACATACAAGACAACTTGACTTTTAGTAGTAAGTAAACAAACAAAGGCTCCTAATGTAGCTGCTGACGTATGCAGTAACATATTGTTCATTTTCCATTTTATTTTCCATTCTATTTTGTCAAAATTATTTAGGACAAGTGGTAGAAAATGAATTGTTAATCTACTTGTTCATTTACTGTTAATATCTGCTCACTTTTTCTTTTAACATGTTCTATCTACACTTCTGTTAAAATGTAATGATCACTTATTCTTCCGTTGTTTAATACTTTACATTAGTTTTGGATGATACCACAAATTTGGCGGACCGGTACTTTTCAGAGGCGGTGTAGTACCGAATATAATTAATTAGTATTGCGGTACTATACTAATACCGGTATACCGTCCAACCCTAGTTGGTATACATAATTTTACAATACACCAAATTCAAACTGAGCTGTATTGTATTTTCATTCAATATAAGATACTGATCCTTAAGGTTCCATTTTAGGTCCTCTCTTCTTCCTCATTTGGACTATTCAACTGATGGCCTGTGAGTTCTCTTCAGAAAACTTGAGCTTATTTGTGAACAACGTATTTTTTTTAATCAATATGCATATGATAAATGATTATCTTATAATTGATATTATTATGATTGATTGATAATTCATTCAGAAAAAAAACTGATGTATTTTATTATGACATGTACATCTTTCAGAAATGTTTTTGTTTTTTTAACTAAATCAATCAATTAATCAAAGTTTACTTAAATACCGTATTTTTCGGATTATAAATCGGTCCGGAGTATAAATCGCACCGGCCGAAAATGCACAATAAAGAAGGAAAAAAACATATATAAGTCGCACTAGAGTATAAGTCGCATTTTTTGGGGAAATTTATTTGATAAAATCCAACACCAAGAATAGACATTTGAAAGGCAATTTAAAATAAATAAAGAATAGTGAACAACAGCTGCATATTTCACTACTTCCAGCTTGTAACCTGCAGTATATGATTTCCTTTTTGGTGCCATTTTTGTTCAGCCCTTCTCAGTTTTTATAAATTACCGCCAATGTTGAAATTATCAATTTTCATAAGTACGGAAGTAGTAGCAGGTAGCATCTTTTTTTTCACAATGCACTTCTGCCATGACCCGCTCGCGCCAAATTTGTATTGGTTGACGTCTGTGTGTGACGATTGCTGATATACGCCTAGTCTCTTACGTGAATGAGATAAATAATATTATTTGATATTTTAGTGTAATGTGTTAATAATTTCACACATAAATCGCTCCAGAGTATAAATCGCACCCCCGGCCAAACTATGAAAAAAACTGCGATTTATAATCCAAAAAATACGGTAGCCCTTAATCACGAATGTCTCAAAAGGCTGCAAAAACCACAACAACTCTGATCCCAAATTAGGGCAAGAAAAAACTTAACCCAATGGGACAAGAAACCCTGGAAGAGACGACTATGGCTGATGAACAACTGCTGTTTTGAATGCTAGGAAAACAATACCAGAGGAAAGTGATAAGTCAATAATATTTAGCACTGATGGTCCTGATATTACAAACAGCTCCTTGATAAGTTTCCTAGGAAGTGGGTCAAGTAAACATGTTGTTTGCTTTGTCCCATTTACAAGTCGCAGGAGTTCCTCTAATGTTATTTCTTCAAAAATAGAGAGATTATTTTGGAGAGCAAAATCCGTGGTACATACATTCGTATCTGCGTTAATAGAACCCAATTGGACCTGGGACGGGTTGTCTTTACTCTCCTTCCTAATGAGTTAAATTTCCTTGGTAAAGAATTTCATAAATTCATCAGCCGAGTGGGTGGAGCTACTGGGAGGAGTCCCTTGTTGGGTTAGCGATGCTACTGTACTGAACAAATATTTAGGATCGTTTTTATTGAGTCAGATGAGATTGGAGTAGTAATTAGTTTTAGCTATGGTAAGAGCGTTTTTATAAGTTATTAAACTATCACTCCACGCTTGATGGAAAACCTCAAGTTTAGTTGCACGCCATTTGCGTTCCAGCTTTCTACATGATAGTTTAAGAGCTCTGGTTTCTTCCGTGAACCAGGGGGTATGACTTTTAGGGGCCTTTTTTTTAGATTCGGCAGTGTTATGCTATCAATGGCGTTGCGCAGGGCATCGTTAAAGTTGTTAGTGAGGTTATCGATAAAGCCCATTACCGAAGGCAGTAGGCCAGCAAGAGTCGTAGTTGTGACAGCATTAATGTTACGGCTGCTACAGCATTGGTTATTAGTAGCTTGTTTACAATGAGTCAGAACTTCAAATTTTATAATATAATTACTTCAGTGTACGGGAGTACCATAACTTTGGAGGTGGTGACACCCCAAACAAGGACCAGATCTATCATATTACCGTTGCGATGTGTAAGACCACAGCCATCAATTATAGTCTGGAGCGCCACACACAGAGGTTCTGACGGGGGCATTCATATGGATATTAAAATCCCCCATTATAATTATATTATCTGTGTGCGTCACTCGTTTAGCAACAAACTCTGAAAATTCACTGATAAAGTCTGAATAGGACCCAGGGAAGTAATAGATAACAGTCAGATAGAGAGGTAGCGGTGTGACAGACCTCATAGTAAGCACCTCAAATGATTTATATTTATTACTTAGGTCAGGGTGTACACCGCCTTCCACCCGAATGCAGCTGAGATAGGCTGCAGCACCCCCCGCGATCCCAAAAAGGGACAAGCGGTACAAAATGGATGGATGGACTTAGGTTAGGGCTAAGGCTAAGGTTTTCATTGGATATTAGTGCGACCCCTTTTAAGGGGACGGGCAATATGTGCACTTGTATAGTTAGGAGGAGAGGCCTCGTTAAGCGGGAAAAAGGTAATCTGGTTTTAGCCAAGTCTCACTGAGACCAAGGACGTTTAGCTTGTTGTCTCTAATGACCTCATGAACTAATAATGTTTTGGGAGACAATGATCTGATGTTTAAAAAGCCCATATTATGGGTCGTTGGCTGTTTTCAATTGTTTTATGTATTCATGTAATTTACAAGGTACATTTGTAGCAGTGAGTGTTTACAACAGCACTTTTGACACTTGGGATTTTACATTTTAATATTGTGAATCTGTCTACTTTACGTTTTGAATGTGCGTGTGTTTATTTTACTTGCAGAGGGACTGGAGATGAAAACTAGCCATTTTCTGTAATCTCACATATTTATTAATATGTATTGTCCCTTTTCAAATGAACTAAATCGACAAATCTATTATCATAACCTTTTACTGTGCAGGTGTACCCAATGAGGGCTTCACGGTGGCAGAGGGGTTAGTGCATCTGCCTCACAATACGAAGGTCCTGAGTAGTCTTGGGTTCAATCCCGGGCTCGGGATCTTTCTGTGTGGAGTTTGCATGTCCTCCCCGGGACTGCGTGGGTTCCCTCCGGGTACTCCGGCTTCCTCCCACTTCCAAAGACATGCACCTGGGGATAAGTTGATTGGCAACACTAAATTGGCCCTAGTGTGTGGATGTGAGTGTGAATGTTGTCTGTCTATCTGTGTTGGCCCTGCGATGAGGTGGCGACTTGTCCAGGGTGTACCCCGCCTTCCGCCCGATTGTAGCTGAGATAGGCTCCAGCGCCCCCCGCGACCCCAAAGGGAATAAGCGGTAGAGGATGGATGGATGGATGGGTGTACCCAATGAAATGCATACCATCCAATAAATGTGTTTGCAAATAACACTATATGTCGATGCCTCTTTCCGCATTGTTTGTCCATTGTTTGAAAGAAGATTATAGCCATTAATCTGAGAAGGGGGTCTTTTGACATGTTTTTTAATCTCTGGTGAAATCCTAAATGTTGCCCCGAGAGCAGGAAGCAGCACCAAACACATCTCTCTTACAACTAATGCCAGCTGAAATCTGCTTAGTCTGGGTTTACACTGGGGCATCGCTCGCCTGAGGATGGGCTCGGAGGGCCGGGGAGGGGGCGAGGTTATGCCCTGTGGAGTAGGTCCATATGGCGTATTGTAGTTGGCACATACTCTACAGTGTATTTAATGGGACATGACATGCAGTGTTTTTGCATTTATTCATTTATTATGAAAGTCAGTTCAGAGCGCCTGGGGTCATCACTTAAGGCGGGGGAGTGAGTATGTGTGTGTGTGCTGTTGTGTGTGTGCACATGCTGATGAGCTTG
This sequence comes from Nerophis lumbriciformis, assembly GCF_033978685.3. Taxonomy (NCBI): domain Eukaryota; kingdom Metazoa; phylum Chordata; class Actinopteri; order Syngnathiformes; family Syngnathidae; genus Nerophis; species Nerophis lumbriciformis. Next base: position 28,610,716 of record NC_084559.2, on the reverse strand, counting down.
CAGTTTGGCTATTCTCTTTTTAGCACTGAACGCATCATGTGCAGCAAATAAACATCATGTTTCAAGCCCACAGCAAAGCACACCAAAAAAAAAAAGAGATTGGGAGGAGGGAGGTGATGGAGGGGGCGGAGGGTGAAAGTGTTTGTGTGAAATACACACACACACACACACACACACACACACACACACACACACACAAACACACACGCACGGATGCAAGAAACAGACGGAGAGCACGGGAGAGGGAAAAAGAGAGGGAGAATGAGGAGCAAGTGTGTTGCTTTCACCTCCTAATCAGTTCTTCCGAGGGGATCTATCAGGGAGCACTGGAGGAGACTCAGAAGCAGGAAAAAGGAAACAACTCGTCTTCCATCATACATGTAAGGAATTACCATCATTTTTCTACAAGTGCATGTAAGACAGCGAACATAAACAACCAATTCAGGCTATAAAGTTGCAGGAAGGTTTGTTTATGTTGCGTTTGACCTGGCAGATAGTGCAGATGTGATGTTATGCAATTGGTGTCATTATTCTCTGCCCTTCTGAGCCTTTCATACCATTATTTTACTATTTAGAGCATTTAGCACTTTATGTCGTCTCAATTTTTTCGGGTGTTATTGTTTTCTCTAGTTGTGTCCACTAACACTGGAGCTTGTTTGCTCATCTTCACACTTATGTCATTACTGTAAAAATGGTTATTGTAAATTCACTGGCTAAAAATTGTGTTACGCTCAGTTCACAGTAAATTCACTGTGAAATAACAGTGAAATATTATGGTATCACACATTTTTTTTTGTAATGTTATGGTAAAATTTTGATTACAGTATTTTACTGTAAAAAATACTATTAAATGCTGTGAAATACTGGCAAATTTTTACAGTGTACACTAGGGGTCCCCAAACTACGGTCTGCGGGCCATATATGGCCCGTCAGCGTCCAAAATCTGGCCCGCGGGAAGTCCCAAGTTAAAAAAAAAAATATATATATATTTTCTTAATCATTATTTTTTTAAATCTGTCCTTTCTAATCCATTTTCTACCGCTTGTTAATCTCGGTGTCTCCTAGCCGCTCAGGCAAATCATGTTGTCTAAAAATGCATTTTCCCATCGATTACGTGACATCATCGCGCTCGGAATATATATATATATATATATATATATATATATATATATATATATATATATATATATATATATATATATATATAGTCGAGGTTATCCGTTATACAGTGCTCAATACCGGGGTACAGAGGGATATACGTTAGGTCAGGAAAAACAGAGAGGTTATTTCATCTCTACAAGCCTGTTTCCCTGCTCTTCAGGGTTTAAAAAAAAAAATCCCCTGGAGAGCAGGCAAACTTGCGAAACAGGCTTGAAGGGATGAAATAGCCTCTGTGTTTTTTTCCTGACCAGATGTATATATATATATATATATATATATATATATATATATATATATATATATATATATATATATATATATATATATATATATATATGCGTGGCGCAGTGGGAGAGTGGCCGTGCGCAACCCGAGGGTCCCTGGTTCAATCCCCACCTAGTACCAACCTCGTCATGTCCGTTGTGTCCTGAGCAAGACACTTCACCCTTGCTCCTGATGGGTGCTGGTTAGCGCCTTGCATGGCAGCTCCCTCCATCAGTGTATGAATGTGTGTGTGAATGGGTAAATGTGGAAGTAGTGTCAAAGCGCTTTGAGTACCTTGAAGGTAGAAAAGCGCTATACAAGTACAACCCATTTATTTATTTATTTATATATATATATATATATATATATATATATATATATATATATATATATATATATATATATATATATATATGTATATATATGTATATATACATATATATATATATATATATATATATATATATATATATATATATATATATATATATATATATATATATATATATATATCATAGCTGCCGACAAAACCACAAACTTCTACAGAATGGACATACCAGAACCTCACACCTTACTGGACAGAAGCATCACCAAATCATACAAAAAAGCACAACCCAACACCTTACAGAACATCCACCTGGAAAATAAAAGGATCGCGGCTGAACTGGACATTGAGGACAGGGTGGACGCCACAGCCAACAAGGAAGCCTTCATCACATTGAAGGACCACAAACCCAACTTCGCAAATAACCCAACATGCCGACTAATAAACCCAACTAAATCTGAAATAGGAAAAATCAGCAAAATAATTCTGGACAGAGTTAACACAAAAATCAAGGACAAAACACCACTCAACCAATGGAGAAATACAGCAGCAGTAATCAAATGGTTCAACAACATCCAAGACAAACAACAGCACAACTTTATCTCCTTTGATATCGAAGAATTTTACCCTTCCATCACGCAAGACCTACTGACTCAAGCACTAGACTTCGCCTCAGACTACGACTCAATCACAGGCAACGAAAGAAACATCATCATCCACGCAAAAAACTCCATTCTCATCCACAACAGTACACCATGGCAAAAAAAGAACAATGCAACATTCGACGTCACTATGGGAAGTTTTGACGGAGCAGAAACGTGTGAACTCGTTGGGAATTTCCTCCTCTCCCAGCTCGCCAGCCTCAATCTGAACCTTGGTATTTACCATGATGATGGACTGGCAGTGTGTCGCGCCTCGCCAAGGAGCAGCGAGAATACCAAGAAGCGCATATGCCAAATTTTCAAAGAGAACGGCCTACGGATCACGATTGAAGCCAACAAGCAAACCGTCAACTTCCTTGACGTCACTTTCAACCTGAGAAATAACAGCTACCAACCATTCACGAAACCCAACACAACACTCCAATACGTGCACCATGACAGCAACCACCCACCCACCACCACGAAAAGAATACCTACCGGAATTAATAAAAGGCTATCGATGCTGTCATCTAGCAAAGCTGAATTTGACCAAGCAACCCCCCCGTACCAAAAAGCCCTTGATGAAAGCGGATACAATTTCACCCTCACCTATGAACCCACGCCAGGAAACCAACCGAAAAAGAACAGAAAACGAAACGACATCATCTGGTACAACCCCCCATACAGCAAAAATGCCTCAACTAACATTGGACACAAATTCCTCAATCTGATTGACAAACACTTTCCCAAAGACAACACCCTAAGAAAAGTATTCAACAAGAACAACATTAAATTGAGCTACAGCTGTATGAACAATATACGACAAATCATCTCAAACCACAACAAAACAATTGCAAATGAGCCGTCGGCCCCCGGACAGAGCGACTCCAAAACCAACAAAGGTTGCAACTGTCGAAAGAAACCTGATTGCCCTCTCAACGGGGGGTGCTTACAAACATCAGTTGTCTACCAATCCAAGGTAACACGCAAGGACATTAACACATCCGACACATATGTAGGATTAACTGAAGGAGAGTTCAAAACCAGATGGAACAATCACAAGGCTTCTTTCAGGAACCAAAACCTGCGGAATACCACAGAACTCAGCAAACACATTTGGGACCTCAAAGACAATAATATTGAATATTCAATAACATGGCAAATTCTTGCATCCAGCACACCTTACAATAGTGGTAATAAAAGATGCAACTTATGCTTGAAAGAAAAACTGTTTATTATTTACCGTCCAGACCTGTCATCCCTCAACAAGCGCAGCGAAATTGTAACAGCATGCCGCCACAGACGGAAACACCTCCTAGGTAACACATGAGCCAATCACCACGCCCCTACGCCAGCCTGTACCCACCCACTCTGTGCCCTATATAATCCATGGTATGTGAATGCTCCCATTAAAATCTCCTGATGATTGAGGGAAACCCCCCCTCATGAAACAGGCCTGTAGAGATGAAATAGTCTTGTGATTTTTTTCCCACACATACATATATATATATATATATATATATATATATATATATATATATATATATATATATATATATATATATATATATATATATATATATATATATATATATATATATGAGACCCAGGACACGTTGGGAAGAGTATGTGTCCCGGCTGGCCTGGGAACGCCTCGGGATCCTCCGGGAGGAGCTGGACAAAGTGGCTTATGAGAGGGAAGTCTGGGCTTCTCTGATTAGGCTGCTGCCCCCGCGACCCAACCTCGGATAAGCGGAAGAAAATGGATGCATGGATGGATGGATATATATATATATATATATATATATATATAGCCCGGCCCCCGGCCTAATTTTTCAATGCGGCCCCCGAGTCAAAAAGTTTGGGGACCCCTGGTGTACACAGACAACACGTACACTCACAAAATGATCATCCTTCTGATTCTACAAACCTTATTGACACTTTAACAGACAAAACAACAACAATAAATTGATGTATTCATTTATGTTTAATTTATTACATAAAATTTAGCTAATACAAATAAAAATTATACATTTAAGAAATGGTTTGACAAAAACAGAATGTTCTTGAATTTCAGTAAAACTAAAATAATGCTATTAGATACCAGACGGACATTAAAAGAGTAAAAAGAAAATACATTTTAGGTGTAATAATAAATTATAAATTGAACTTGAAATCTCATATGAAAAATATACACCATAAAGTAGCAAGAAATACGTCAATAATGAAAAAAGCTAATTATGTTCTGGACCAATATTAACTCCATATTCTCTACTGCTCGCCAGTTTTACCATATTTTAGCTATTGTGCAGAAATATGGGGAAAGAACTACAAAACTACACTTATTCACTCACCATGTTACAAAAAAGAAAGCTCAGGTATAATAATACATAATGAGTGACACATACAGTGAATACAAATACATTGGAGTATGTTTAGAACTATACTGTATACATGTAGTGTATGGGGGGGCGGGGTTTGGTGGTAGCGGGGGTGTATATTGTAGCGTCTTTGAAGAGTTAGTGCTGCAAGGGTTTCTGGGTATTTGTTCTGTTGTGTTTATGTTGTGTTACGGTGCGGATGTTCTCCCGAAATGTGTTTGTCATTCTTGTTTGGTGTGGTATTCACAGTGTGGCGCATATTTGTAACTGTGTTAAAGTTGTTTATATGGCCACCCTCAGTGTGACCTGTATGGCTATTGATCAAGTATGCCTTACTTTCACTTATGTGTGTGTAAATATATTATGTGACACGCTGTTTGTATGGAGGAAAAGCGGACGTGACGACAGTTTGTAGAGGACGCTACAGGCAGTGCCTTTAAGGCACGCCCCCAATATTGTTGTCCGGGTGGAAATCGGGAGAAATTCGGGAGAATGGTTGCCCCAGGAGATTTTCGGGATGGACACTGAAATTCGTGAGTCTCCCGGGAAAATCGGGAGGGTTGGCAAGTATGGCCCATACACTACTGCCATTGAATGTCTTGGACTTGCAACTGCATGCAAAGTCAAATACAGTACAATACAGAACTTGCAAATGAGACACAGAAGTGTAAGAAAACAAGATAACAATAGCACAGCTCAGAGTTAAAATATATATATATATATTTTTTTTCCCCCCGAAAAACATTTATTCACATTTTGTATATTTGTTGGTCATGTGATGGGTGATGAGTTAAGAAGACGCCAACAAGGAATCGTCGAACAAAAAGCTTTATTTGTTTCAGCGAGCCTCAGACTGGAACTGCAAATTCCAGGAGATGGGCCTGATCACTCCTCTCACATTGACTAAATACCCCTTCTCGGAGACCCCCACTCTTTATAACTCTTGGAGCCGGCCAGTCAATCCTTCCCTGACATTATTCCTTTGATCAGTTTGAGCCGGGTGACCTCCCACCCCTATCCTCTACTCCTACCTGTGGGGGTGTCCTACCAGATGTTGCTAATGTTTTTATGATCGCTCCTAAAATCCAAACCTGCATTCCTGTAGGATTCCAATTTCCTGGGGGCAAGAGCCACCACTCTCTGGAGAGTTTGTGATGGACTTGTGCACTTTTGAAGCTATCTAAGGGCATATTTCCTTAGTAGAATAATCCTCTAAAGCAGACCTGGGCAAATTAAGGCCCGGGGGCCACATGCGGCCCGTTGAGCTTTTCAATCTGGCCCCCCGGACATTCCCAAATAATTTTTTTAGATGTTTAAGATGGAAACTGTAGCTGCCATTATGATGTGCAGTGATGTTTTCTAATGACCGTAAGTCTTCAACTATACAAAGTATTTTAATGGTTGGAATCTGCGCTTTGGGATGATATACCAGTTACTATGGTCATCTAATTAGTTACAATGGTAATCTAATTAGTTACTATGGTCATCGAATTAGTTACTATGGTAATCTACGTCACAGCAGCTCAGACGAGGCACCAAACAGTGTGGGCGGGAAGCGTTTCCACAGACGCGGACGGAGATTTTCACAACAAAGTTCTAAAGCTTAATGATGTATCAGATATATCAGATTGTCGGTGGGTTTATTTTGTACCCTTCGCGTTCATATTTCACTGTTTGTTGCATTTTTGTTGCGTTTCACTTGATTGTAAAATATGTCGATCGACAGGGGGTGTGACGTTCATATTTTGTCAATATTCAGTGTTTTATCGTTCATAGAAAAATTAAAAATTCCATTACGTTTTTTAAGGCGGTCTGTCAAAACGTTTTTAGCATTCAATCAGACATTATTGTGAGGTTTTGTATTAGTGTTCCTAAAAATAGATATACTGGCCCCACAAACACATTTTATTCTCTAAATGTGGCCCCCGAGTCAAAATAATTGCCCAGGCCTGCTCTAAAGGATTATGTGACCAAATACAAACACTTACTAGCTCACAATCATATAAGAAAATGGTACACGGTATAATTCGCCACCCACACATTTGAACAAGCAATAATAGCAACAATTGGTACAATTGAGTAACGATTCAAATTTAAATGTGAAAAGCAGGATTTCAAAAAGTACATTTTGTACTAACAGTACAAAAAAAGCACGGATGTATGGTGCAACGAAACTAAGAAACTAAGGTGTAATAATCAATGTCATTAGCAATAATTCTAATCAACATAAAAGAACACCTGAGTTGCTTCATACGCTACACAGCGTGAAGTGTGTACACGTGTGTGTGTGTGTGTGTGTGTGTGTGTGTGTGTGTGTGTGTGTGTGTGTGTGCATTAGAATTGAACTGGGTGTGATGCGCACACAAATAATTACACTAATGAGGTGTTTTTCTGCCAGAGTCATCAGACAGACCTAAATTGCCTGATTCGGAGCAGCTGGCTATTAAAGTTTGACGAAAATTGGCTCATTTCTTTCCTTTTCCACAGACAGATGCACAAATGAGGGCAGCGGGGTTGTGTGCGTGGTTTGGAAACCTGCGTTTGAACTGTGCTCACATCTTAAAGTGGAGCACTCGCAGACACCGAGCTTTTGATGACTGTCCTGTGAGACCCTATTGTTGGCCCACTTTCTATTCCTGAAAGTATTTGAATAAAGCTGCGTGGAAACACACGTGCGTGACGCAAGCCTCGCTCTCTCCCCTGCAGGCCTCACGAGCGAGGACGAGCTAACGCGCACGTTTCACAGTCGACGGCCTTTAATGAGCCGCTGCAGCCTGTCCATCACGCCGTGACTGGACAACACCTCAGCAGACTGCACGGTCGGCCAAAAGAAAGCGTCTTTGTCCGCGTCTAATGCGGCGTCATGAGCGCGTTACGATTGTTAGCGGGTTATTTTTAGGAGTGCATATGCATAATGCTCAGTGCTGGAGGGTTTGGCCGGGTTGGAATAAAAGGAAACATGCATGTGCCCTCAACGAAATATTGATATCGGTCTGATGTCAGCAGAAAATATCAAGCAAAAGATGATAGTGCATTTAAAATCTCCAATGCAAGCAGTCCTGCAGCGCATTTATTTGTGCAAAGCTGGACAACCAGTTAACATCTAGATGTCCTCGAATAAACCACAAACGGTTGTTTTTTCTTGTATTCTCGGGAAGTCATTAACAAAGGATCAATCAATCAATCAATCGATCAATGTTTACTTATATAGCCCTAAATCACGAGTGTCTCAAAGGGCTGCACAAGCCACAACGACATCCTCGGCTCAGATCCCACATCAGGGTAAGGAAAAACTCAACCCAAAGGGACAATGAGAAACCTTGGAGAGGACCGCAGATGTGGGGACCCCCCCCCCCGCCCTGGGCGACCAGTGCAATGGATGTCAAGTGGATCTAGCATAATATTGTGGGAGTGATTGATTGATTGAGTGAGTGAAACTTTTATTAGTAGATTGCACAGTGAAGTACATATTCCGTACAATTGACCACTAAATGGTAACACCCGAATAAGTTTTTCAACTCCACGTAAAACAATTCATGGTACAAATATATACTATCAGCATAATACAGTCATCACACAAGTTAATCATCAGAGTATATACATTGAATTATTTACATTATTTACAATCCGGGGGGTGGGATGTGGAGGGGGGGTTAGGTTTGGTTGATATCAGCACTTCAGTCATCAACAATTGTATTATCAGAGAAATGGACATTGAAACAGTGTAGGTCTGACTTGGTAGGATATGTACAGCGAGCAGTGAACATAGTGAGTTCAGAAAGCATAAGAACAAGTATATACATTTGATTATTTACAATCCGGGGGGGGTGGGTTGTGGAGGGGGGAGGGTGTTAGTCTAGAGTTGAAGTTGCCTGGAGGTGTTCTTTTAGAGTGGTTTTGAAGGAGTATAGAGATGCACTTTCTTTTACACCTGTTGGGAGTGCATTCAATATGGATGTGGCTTAGATGGAGAATGAGTTAAGACCTTTGTTAGATCGGAATCTGGGTTTAACGTGGTTTGTGGAGCTCCCCCTGGTGTTGTGGTTATGGCGGTCATTTACGTTAAGGAAGTAGTTTGACATGTACTTCGGTATCAGGGAGGTGTAGTGGATTTTATAGACTAGGCTCAGTGCAAGTTGTTTTACTCTGTCCTCCACCCTAAGCCAGCCCACTTTGGAAAAGTGTGTAGGAGTGAGGTGTGATCTGGGGTGGAGGTCTAAAAGTAACCTGACTAGCTTGTCCTGGGATGTTTGGAGTCTAGATTTGAGGGTTTTGGAGGTGCTAGGGTGCCAATATACAGGTAAAAGCCAGTAAATTAGAATATTTTGAAAAACTTGATTTATTTCAGTAATTGCATTCAAAAGGTGTAACTTGTACATTATATTTATTCATTGCACACAGACTGATGCATTCAAATGTTTATTTCATTTAATTTTGATGATTTGAAGTGGCAACAAATGAAAATCCAAAATTCCGTGTGTCACAAAATTAGAATATTACTTAAGGCTAATACAAAAAAGGGATTTTTAGAAATGTTGGCCAACTGAAAAGTATGAAAATGAAAAATATGAGCATGTACAATACTCAATACTTGGTTGGAGCTCCTTTTGCCTCAATTACTGCGTTAATGCGGCGTGGCATGGAGTCGATGAGTTTCTGGCACTGCTCAGGTGTTATGAGAGCCCAGGTTGCTCTGATAGTGGCCTTCAACTCTTCTGCGTTTTTGGCTCTGGCATTCTGCATTTTCCTTTTCACAATACCCCACAGATTTTCTATGGGGCTAAGGTCAGGGGAGTTGGCGGGCCAATTTAGAACAGAAATACCATGGTCCGTAAACCAGGCACGGGTAGATTTTGCGCTGTGTGCAGGCGCCAAGTCCTGTTGGAACTTGAAATCTCCATCTCCATAGAGCAGGTCAGCAGCAGGAAGCATGAAGTGCTCTAAAACTTGCTGGTAGACGGCTGCGTTGACCCTGGATCTCAGGAAACAGAGTGGACCGACACCAGCAGATGACATGGCACCCCAAACCATCACCCAACCATGCAAATTTTGCATTTCCTTTGGAAATCGAGGTCCCAGAGTCTGGAGGAAGACAGGAGAGGCACAGGATCCACGTTGCCTGAAGTCTAGTGTAAAGTTTCCACCATCAGTGATGGTTTGGGGTGTCATGTCATCTGCTGGTGTCGGTTCACTCTGTTTCCTGAGATCCAGGGTCAACGCAGCCGTCTACCAGCAAGTTTTAGAGCACTTCATGCTTCCTGCTGCTGACCTGCTCTATGGAGATGGAGATTTCAAGTTCCAACAGGACTTGGCGCCTGCACACAGCGCAAAATCTACCCGTGCCTGGTTTACGGACCATGGTATTTCTGTTCTAAATTGGCCCGCCAACTCCCCTGACCTTAGCCCCATAGAAAATCTGTGGGGTATTGTGAAAAGGAAGATGCAGAATGCCAGAGCCAAAAACGCAGAAGAGTTGAAGGCCACTATCAGAGCAACCTGGGCTCTCATAACACCTGAGCAGTGCCAGAAACTCATCGACTCCATGCCACGCCGCATTAACGCAGTAATTGAGGCAAAAGGAGCTCCAACCAAGTATTGAGTATTGTACATGCTCATATTTTTCATTTTCATACTTTTCAGTTGGCCAACATTTCTAAAAATCCCTTTTTTGTATTAGCCTTAAGTAATATTCTAATTTTGTGACACACGGAATTTTGGATTTTCATTTGTTGCCACTTCAAATCATCAAAATTAAATGAAATAAACATTTGAATGCATCAGTCTGTGTCAAATGAATAAATATAATGTACAAGTTACACCTTTTGAATGCAATTACTGAAATAAATCAAGTTTTTCAAAATATTCTAATTTACTGGCTTTTACCTGTATATACCAGTCCAGATCTAAAAGGGGGGTCTATTTAAAGGCTAGAGTATACAAATGAGTTTTAAGATGGGACTTAAATGCTTCTACTGAGGTAGCATCTCTAACTGTTACCGGGAGGGCATTCCAGAGTACTGGAGCCCGAATAGAAAACGCTCTATAGCCCGCAGACTTTTTTTTAGGCTCTGGGAATCACTAATAAGCCAGAGTTCTTTGAACGCAGGTTTCTTGCCGGGACATATGGTACAATACAATCAGCAAGATAGGATGGAGCGAGACCGTGTAGTATTTTATACGTACCGGTAAGTAGTAAAACCTTAAAGTCGCATCTTAAGTGCACAGGAAGCCAGTGCAGGTGAGCCAGTATAGGCGTAATATGATCAAACTTTCTTGTTCTTGTCAAAAGTCTAGCAGCCGCATTTTGTACCAACTTTAATCTAATGTAAATGCTAAACAAGGTATGCTATAGGCTGCTGGGAGCTAGCAGCTACACAACAGCTAAGCACACAAGCTAGACGTACATAATAAGTGTCCTTGGTTGAGAAATATTGCAGTCTAAAACACCACATTTGTCAATACAAACAAGTTTTAAATAATTATTAGAGGTGTCTCAATTCACCTTTTTCACTTTTGATTCGATGCCAGTGTTGGCCGATCCTGATATTAAAATCCTGATTTTGAACAATTTCCCTTGTGGATCATTAAAGTTTGTCTAAGTCTGAGTCCTAGCGGTTAGAGTGTCCGCCCTGAGATCGGTAGGTTGTGAGTTCAAACCCCGGCCGAGTCGTACCAAAGACTATACAAATGGGACCCATTACCTCCCTGCTTGGCACTCAGCATCAAGGGTTGGAATTGGGGGTTAAATCACCAAAAATGATTCCTGGGCGCGGCCACCGCTGCTGCCCACTGCTCCCCTCACCTCCCAGGGGGTGATCAAGGGTGATAGGTCAAATGCAGAGAATAATTTCGCCACACCTAGTGTGTGTGTGACAGAAAGAAAAGACCAACTATGGGTGCTTATTGGAGGACATTTCGATGTTAACTCGCTGTCCAGCTTTGCACAAGTAAACACGCTGTAGGGCTGCTTGTATCTTAGAGTTTAGATGCAAGTCGATATCATCCAATATGTTTTTTTTGCTGATATCGGACTGATATCTGATATCAATATCGGATCTGGACACCCCAAATAATCATAGTTGCATATTACTTACAGATACAGATTGCACAAGGCAGAAGCGTATTAGAAAGTATCCAGTAACAAACGTGTCCACATCATTCTCTCATAAAGGTAGTTTTGTATACCTGCCATTGGTCTGACTATTTTCCCTTGATCAAACCCTTTCTGCCATTCCACACTACAGATTAATAGAAGTGTGTACAATGATTCCTGCTGGTATTGTAACGGATAATATTGGTATCAGCCAATGGTCAAGGCCCTATTATCGGTAATGGTTATTTCCTACATGGAAGTTGAATGTGTTGGCCCTGCGATGAGGTGGCGACTTGTCCAGGGTGTAGCCCGCCTACCGCCCGAATGCAGCTGAGATAGGCTCCAGCACCCCCTGCAATCTCAAAAGGGACAAGCGGTAGAAAATTGTAGTGCATCACACCAGTTTAACATGTCCGAATAGGAGTAGGAAGAAGCAGAGCTTAGTTGTTAATCCTTAAAGGCGAGATGAAGAATTGCCGCTTACACGTTGCGACTTGAAGATTGATGTATTTGATTATAAAAATCACCTGGAAGCGTCTCATGCTGCAGAATGACGAGAAATGTCTGCTAATGCCATAAAAAGCTGGAGACAAAAAGAAAGTAGATCTACTGATGAAAGAAAAGTTACTTGTTTTTTATTCAGTTTGTCTGAGATATTGACCAGTAATAGTTATGTTTGTCTCTTTTTGCATCATGTCACTGATACCGCCAGTCACATGTTTGCATACACGTCTATTGATTACAGTGCATCCGGGAATATTTCACTTTTTCCACATTTTGTTATGTTACAGCCTTTTTCCAAAATGGAATACATTAATTTTTGTCCTTAAAAAAATTCACAGCCAATGTCCCATAATGACAAAGTGCAAAGTTTTCAAATGTATCAAAAGTAAAAATGTTACATGTACATAGGTATTTACAGCCTTTGCTCAATACTTTGTTGATGCACCTTTGGCAGCAATTACAGCCCTGGGTCTTTTTGAATATGATGCCACAAGCTTGGCACACTTATCTTTGGGCAGTTTCGCACATTTCTCTTTGCAGCACCTTTCAAGCTCCATCAGGTTGGATGGGAAGCGTTGTTATTCATCTTGGATGTTTCTGTACATTGCTGCATTCATCTTTCCCTCTATCCTTACTTGTCTCCCAGTTCCTGCCGCTGAAAATCATCTCCATGATGCTGCCACGACCATGCTTCATTGTAGGGAGGGTATTGGCCTGGTGATAAGCGGTGCCTAGTTTATTCCAAACATGATGCCTGGCATTCACGTCAAAGAGTTCAATCTTTGTCTCATCAGACCAGAGAATTTTGTTTCTCATGGTCTGAGAGTCTTTCAGGAACATCTTGGCAATTTTTTTTTACTAAGAAATGGCTTCGGTCTGGCCACTTTAACATACAGGCCTGATTGGTGGATTGCTGTAGAGATAGCTGTCCTTCTGGAAGGTTCTCCTCTCTCCTCAGAGGAATGCTGTAGCTCTAACCATCAGGTTCATGGTCACCTCCCTGACTAGACTAAGATGAATCCAGTAATATACAGAAACATCCTGGCACTCATGCATGTGATTTTTTAGTTTTCATAAAGTTGCAAAATAAAAAAAATAAAAAACTGCTTTTCACATCGTCATTATTGGAACTGGAATTAGATTGAACGTGGAATGAATTAATTATGGGTTCTCAGGTCTAGAAAAGCGCTTGTGGAGGGAGGTGGGGCCAGCGCTGTCTGCAGGAGCAAAGGTCACCGCCTCTGTCCATGGTGCTGAGGACAGAGCACCATCAGACGGGGGCGTGGCAGTGCTGGCGGCGAGACACAGCTGGCAGGTGATTAGATTTCACAGGTGGTACGTGTTAATCTAATCATCTGTTGTCTTTAACAGTAAGCGTCCGGGAGCAGAGAGGGAGAGAGGATACGGACGTGACTGAAAATTCACGTTCTAATAAGAGAGAAAACTTTTGTTGAAAAACATTATCATTAAAACCTTGTTGAACCTGCACGCTTGGCTCCGGTGCCGTGTCTGACAGTGGGACCGCTAAGAAGCGACTTCCACAGCGCTATATACAGTAAATCTAATATTAGTATCATATCTCCCATCCTTCATGTCAATGTTTTTTTTCTCTTTACATTGTGCATTTTTGCTCTGTAGTTCATAATTGTTGCTGTGTTTTTTGTTCAATTTTATTTCTACAATGTGTGTTACAAAATGTTTTTTAATGCCAGTAATATTACAAAAAACAAATGGAACAATCAAGAAAGAAAATAATACAAGACTATATCAATTAAGTCAATAATATAAATAAATAATTAAAATACATTCTAAATAGTGTTTAAGGTCCCCTCCTGCATAGAAATAATATATATTTGTAAATATATACAGTCGCGATCAAAAGTTTCACATTGACAAAGATAAGACCTTCTTGAGGAAAGTTCTTTGGTCAGATGAAAAAAAAAATTAGCTGTTTGGCCACAATACCCAACAATATGTTTGGAGGAGAAAAGGTGAGGCCTTTAATCCCAGGAACACCAATCCTACTGTCAAGCATGGTGGTGGTAGTATTATGCTCTGGGCCTGTTTTGCTGCCAATGGAACTGGTGCTCTACAGAGAGTAAATAGGACAATGAAAAATGAGGATTACCTCAAAAATTCTTCAGTACAACCTAAAATCGGGCGCAGTTGGGTGTTCCAACAGGACAATGACCCCAAACACAGGTCGGAAAATAGTAAAGGAATGGCTAAATCAGGCTAGAATTAAGGTTTTAGAATGGCCTTCCCAAAGTCCTGACTTAAACGTGTGGACAATGCTGAAGAAACAAGTCCATGTCGGGAAAACCAACAAATTTAGCTGAACTGCACCAATTCTGTCAAGAGGAGTGGTCAAAAATTCAACCAGAAGCTTGTGGATGGCTACCAAAAGCGCCTTATTGCAGTGAAACTTGCCAAGGGACATGTAACCAAATAATAACATTGCTGTATGTATACTTTTGACCCAGCAGATTTGGTCACATTTTCAGTAGACCCATAATAAATTCATAAAATAACCAAACTTCATGAATGTTTTTTGGGACCAAGAAGTATGTGCTCCAATCACTCTATCACAAAAAAAATAAGAGTTGTAGAAATGATTGGAAACTCAACACAGCCATGACATTATGTTCTTTACAAGTGTACGTAAACTTTTGACCACGACTGTATATATATGTATAGCACTTGACTACACTTGCACGATACCCAAAGCGCTTTACATTATACGTCACATTAACCCATTCACACACTGACGGTGGAAGCTGCCGTGCAAGGCCCATCAGGAGCAAGGTGGGTGAAGTGTCTTGCCCAAAGACAACCGTGACTCGGATGGCGGAAGCTGGATTCGAACTAGGAACCCTCAAGTTGCTGGCATGGCCACTCCACCATCTGAGTCATTTGCAACTCGGTCAATATACGTCTACGTCTACATGCTGTAGCGCAGGCATGTCTAAATTTGTAATACTCACAGAGCTCAAGAGATTATGTTAGTGAGGATATGACAGTAATCTTCATGGAAATGTTTTCCAGAATGATACACACTCTCTGCTGTGATTTCCTCCTTTATCCCCAGACAGAAATGGACACCCCTCTCTCCACCCCGTGCAACATCCAAATATGCGAGGTGACGTGCGATTCGTTCCGCATCATGTGGGACATGACCTCCGAGGACACGAGCAGAGCCACGCACTTCTTCATTGACCTGAGTCGCAAGGAGTGCGGGGACCCTAACCGCTTTAAACACCGGGTGAGACACGACACTTGGCCATTCCATTTGCAGATTGCCCTGACAGACTTATGTAAGGATTTAAGGAACTTTATTGTCATACCCGCACAAATCAGATGGCATGAAATGTTGAACCCGAGGTTCCAGATTTAACGAAACGAGTGCCACAATAACCTAAATAGAGTAGGTTATAAATAGCAATGATTCATTGGAATAGATTATACAAAACCCAAAACTAGTGAAGATGGAACGTTGTGTAATTCATGAATAAAAACAGAATACAATGATTTGCAAATCTTTTTCAACTTATATTCAAGTGAATAGACTGCAAAGACAAGATATTTAATGTTCGAACTGAGAAACTTACTTTTTTTGTGTGCAAATAAACATTACCTTAGAATTCAATAGCAGCAACACTGTCAAGACTTGGTCCTGGGTGTGTGCTTTTCCGGGATGCAACGGAAAGTTGGCACGGGCGAGACGGGAATTAAGGTACATATTTATTTAAAGACTATAAATACAAAAAAAAAGGATCAAACAAAAAGGCGCGCACAGTGGCGGAGAATAAACTATGAACAATTAAACAACACTTGCAAACTATGGCTTGAATAAAGAAAACTTACTTGGCATGGACAAAAAAGGAGCAGCGTGAACATGGACATGAAAAAATGGACAGAGCATACATGTGGTGTGAGGTCGTCAGGCCGAACAACAGAAAATGAATGAACTTAAATACTATGGACATGATTAGTGAAAGCAGGTGCGTGACTCAAAACGTGAAACAGGTGCGTGACGTGACAGGTGAAAACTAATGGTTGCTATGGTGACCAGACAAGGGAGTGAAAAGACAGAAACTAAACAAAACATGACTTAAAACAAAACATGATAATACAGACATGACAGAGCCCCTCCCTTAAGGACAGATACCAGATGTCCAAGAAAAAAAAACTTAACAAAAGTCATGGGAGGGCGGGAGGGGGACATGGCGGTGGGTCGCCAGACCACGTGTCCCCGTATCCACCGGGGCAGAGTTAGGTGGCGGCGGCGAGTGGAACGCCGCTGCAGCAGGCGAGGCGGGCGCCCAGGGAATGGCCACATTCGTGGCCGACTGGGAGGTGGGCGCACTTGGCGTGGCGGGCGACCAGGTAGCGGCCATATCCGTGGCCGACGAGGAGGCAGGCGCGTCGTCATCGTGGCAGGCGTGGCTTGGCGTGGTGAGTCAGGCGGCGAAGCTCGGCGTGGCGCGTCAGGCGGCGAAGCTCGGCGTGGGTCTTGGTATAGGTCTTGGTCTTGGCGTGGGTCTTGGTCTTGGCATGGCAGGTCTTGGTCTTGGCATGGCGGGTCTTGGTCTTGGCATGGCGGGTCTTGGTCTTGGCATGGCGGGTCTTGGTCTTGGCATGGCGGGTCTTGGTCTTGGCGTCGTTGAGCTGCGACTGGCGGCACTTGGCGTCGTTGAGCTGCGACTGGCGGCACTTGGCGTCGTGGAGCTGGTACCGGAGCTTGGCGTGGTGGGTCTTGGTCTTGGTCTTGGCGTGGAGGGTCTTGGTCTTGGACTTGGCGTGGAGGGTCTTGGTCTTGGACTTGGCATGTAAGGTCTTGGTTTTGGACTTGGACTTGGCGTGGAGGGTCTTGGTCTTGGACTTGGCGTGGAGGGTCTTGGTCTTGGACTTGGCGTGGAGGGTCTTGGACTTGGCGTGGAGGGTCTTGGACTTGGCTTGGCAGTGCTTGGTCTTGGCTTGGCAGTGCTTGGCGGCGTGGAGCTGGTACCGGAGCTTGGCATGATGCTGCTAGGCGTGGTGCGGGTACTGGAGTCTGCCGTGGAACTTGGCGTGGTAGAGCTGGTGCTAGCCTTGGTGCGGCAACAGGTGCAGCGACAGGTGCTAGCCGTGGAGCTGCGACTGGTGCTAGCCGTGGAGCTAGCCTTGGAGCAGGTGGAGGTGGCTTAGCTGGGGGTTGCGGCTTGGCAGGTCGGAAGACTGGTGAGGGCGGTCGTGCTGGAGGCTGTGGCTTGACGGGTCGGAAGACTGGTGAGGGCGGTCGTGCTGGAGGCTGTGGCTTGACGGGTCGGAAGACTGGTGAGGGCGGTCGTGCTGGAGGCTGTGGCTTGATGGGTCGGAAGACTGGTGAGGGCGGTCGTGCTGGAGGCTGTGGCTTGACATGGTGATGCAGAGCCACCCCACCTACACAGCTCCCGACCCCAGCCCCCCCCCTCAAGGGGCGGATACCAGACGCGCTCCCTGCGGTCTGGAAATCTCTGTAGGGGTGGGCGGGGGAGGGCAGAAATTTCCCCTTTATTTTGGCCACAATATTTTTCTTTATCCCCCACCTGGGGTTGTGTGGGCGGAAAAAAGAAAAAAATTGTGACGGGGGCGGGACTTGAGTCTTGGGGGGCGGGGCATGAGTCTTGGGGGGCGGGGCATGAAATTGGGATGGCTGTGACTGACTAGACCTGATTTCTAAAAACATGTTTTGATAATGTTTTATCAAAGACATGGCATTAGAGTTTTTAGCTGGAGGCGGGTGATTTAAAGAAAAAGTATTGAAAAAAAAATCCTGGTCTGTGATGTCATCATGGGGAAGCCGGGCAGACTGCTGCTTGCTTCCGCCCGGAAGGGGCGGGGCTTGTGGGAGCGGCGTGTCCTGCTGGCTCGAGGAAGTTTTTCCCCGTCCTTGGCGACGTTTCCGGGACGGGAGCGACGCGCCGATCGGCACCAGCTTGCCTTCATTCCCCCACATCATCCCCCTGCGCTCCCTGGGGGAAAAGCGCAGCGTCTCTGCCTCCATGGCGCGCAGCACCTCCCAAGAAGCTTCATCCGCATTGTCCAACTCGGCCAACTTACTTGCGGAAAAGCGGGTCTGCTGACGACCTAATGTCAAGACTTGGTCCTGGGTGTGTGCTTTTCCGGGATGCAACGGAAAGTTGGCACGGGCGAGACGGGAATTAAGGTACATATTTATTTAAAGACTATAAATACAAAAAAAAGGATCAAACAAAAGGCGCGCACAGTGGCGGAGAATAAACTATGAACAATTAAACAACACTTGCAAACTATGGCTTGAATAAAGAAAACTTACTTGGCATGGACAAAAAAGGAGCAGCGTGAACATGGACATGAAAAAATGGACAGAGCATACATGTGGTGTGAGGTCGTCAGGCCGAACAACAGAAAATGAATGAACTTAAATACTATGGACATGATTAGTGAAAGCAGGTGCGTGATTCAAAACGTGAAACAGGTGCGTGACGTGACAGGTGAAAACTAATGGTTGCTATGGTGACCAGACAAGGGAGTGAAAAGACAGAAACTAAACAAAACATGACTTAAAACAAAACATGATAATACAGACATGACAAACACATTGCAAAAAAGTTGGCACAGGGGCATTTTTACCACTGTGTTACATGGCCTTTCCTTTTAACAACACTCAGTAAATGTTTGGGAACTGAGGAGACCAATTTTTGAAGCTTTTCAGGTGGAATTCTTTCCCATTCTTGCTTGATGTACAGCTTAAGTTGTTCAACAGTCCGGGTGTCTCCGTTGTATTTTACGCTTCATATTGCGCCACACATTTTCACTGGGAGGCAGGTCTGGACTACAGACAGACCAGTCTAGTACCTGCACTCTTTTACTATGAAGCCACACTGGCTTGGCATTGTCTTGCTGAAATAAGCAGGGGCGTCCATGATAACGTTGCTTGTATGGCAACATATGTTGGTGTCTTCACAGATGTGTAAGTTACCCATGCCTAGGGCACTAATACACCCCCATACCATCACAGATGCTGGCTTTTGAACTTTGCGCCTATAACAATCCGGATGGTTCTTTTCCTCTTTGTTCCGGAGGACACGACGTCCACAGTTTTCAAAAACAATTTGAAATGTGGACTCGTCAGACCACAGAACACTTTTACACTTTGCATCAGTCCATCTTAGATGAGCTCAGGGCCAAGCGAAGCCAGCGGTGTTTCTGGGTGTTGTTGATAAATGGCTTTCGCTTTGCATAGTAGAGTTTTAACTTGCACTTACAGATGTAGCGACAAACTGTAGTTACTGACAGTGGTTTTCTGAAGTGTTCCTGAGCCCATGTGGTGATATCCTTTACACACTGATGTCGCTTTTTGATGCAGAACCACCTGAGGGATCGAAGGTCCGTAATATCATCGCTTACGTGCAGTGATTGCTCCAGATTCTCTGAACCTTTTGATGATATTACAGACCTTAGATTGTAAAATCCCTAAATTCCTTGCAATAGCTGGTTGAGAAATGTTGTTCTTAAACTGTTCGACAATTTGCTCACGCATTTGTTAACAAAGTAGTGACCCTCGCTCCATCCTTGTTTGTGAATGATTTAGCATTTCATGGAAGCTGCTTTTATACCCAATCATGACACCCACCTGTTCCCAATTAGCCTGTTCACCTGTGGGATGTTCCAAATAAGTGTTTGATGAGCATTCCTCAACTTTCTCAGTCTTTTTTGCCACTTGTGCCAGCTTTTTCGAAACATGTTGCAGGCATCAAATTCCAAATGAGCTAATATTTGCAAGTAATAAAAACGTTTTCTAATTTGAACGTTAAGTATCTTGTCTTTGCAGTCTTTTCAATTAAATATAGGTTGAAAATGATTTGGAAATCATTGTATTCTGTTTCTATTTACGATTTACACAACGTACCAACTTCACTGGTTTTGGGTTTGTATATGTGATAGAATAAATAGAGAAACAGAGTAAAACAATTATCCTGTATATCACAGGTTTTTTTTAACCGAAATCGCAGGCCACCTGTTGAATAGCCCAAAGGATGTAAAAAAGAGAGGACCTAAAATAGAACCGTGAGGAACACCACTAGTATAACTAAATAATTTGAACAAATGACCACTGACATCTAAAGTAAACAAGCTACAGCAACGCCTTGGTCACATTAATCACTTTAGAAAAGAAATGTGGAACTGCCAAAAAAAGAGGACTTAAAACCGTGCCTTGAGGAACGCCTCAGTTATGTCAATCATAAGCTTGAACCCCAGATTTGCTAGCAAGATTAAAATGTCAATGCAAGGATCTGCCGATGAGTTCACAGTGGTCCAAGTTCCTCGATACATCACGAGCACTCTCGTGTTTTTAGGAATTTGCTGCAGAAATGTTTGTCTCCCAAGTTTTAATCTGAACTCGGGGGCCGGTATGGCATACTTGCCAACCCTCCCGAATTTTCCAGGAGACTCCCGAAATTCAGTGCCTCTCCCGAAAACCTCCCGAGACAAATATGCTCCCGAAAATCTCCCGAATTTCAGCCGGAGCTGGAAGCCACGCCCCCTCCAGCTCTATGCGACCTGAGTGAGGACAGCCTTTTTTCATGACGGGAGGACAACAGGGTGACAAGAACTGAATCATCCAGACTAGAGATAAATTGTATTATTATGTTTATCTTTCCTAAAAATAAATATATATATTCATTAAAAAAAACAAAAAACATTTTTACTATATTTTGCTAAAAACATCAAAATTAATTATATTTTTATTTTTATTTTTTCTGACTCCTTACAGCCATAGAATTATACATTAAAATAAACATATTTGAAATAATGAATTTTAAATGATCATAATAATTCATTTAAAATGACCATATTTAATTATTAAAATAATTGCTTGTTTATCAACAACTTTAACATTTTATTCATTACATTTTGACGCTCTCAGAAGCCAAGTTATGTTATATTCCTATATATATATATATATATATATATATATATATATATATATATATATATATATATATGAAATACTTGACTTGGTGAATTCTAGCTGTCAATATACTCCTCCACTCTTAACCCCCCCACCCCCCACCTCCCGAAATTGGAGGTCTCAAGGTTGGCAAGTATGCGGTATGGTGTCATTCCGGACCGGATTAGGCCCCTGGGCCACCAGTTGAAAAGAAATGCTGTAGTGCAAATACAATATAAAAACCACAACAGCAAACCAAACCAAATAAAAGCCCAATTTAGCCCAGTTGGGATACACGATAAATAGGATAAAAATAAGACAGTAAATGTGTGCTTCTGTGAGGTCTGCTGAGGTTACGGACATTCCACACTAATCTGAGCACAGAACACAGCGGTTGCGCCCTCTCAGTCACTTCCAATTGAAGCAAAAGGAAAAACAAGTGCAGTCCACAGCTGCAGGCATGTGAGTGACTCACCTGGACCTTTTCTTTTTTTTTTTGAAGCACTTACAAATACACATTCAACACAGACCATTATTGTGTTCATCACTCCCAATGCGCACTCTTAACTCATTTGGCGTCAACACAATGGAGACTTTCGACAGTCGATTACTCCTAAATTGTATTGATTTTAGCTGCAAGCTGCTTTCTATCCGCAGTCTGACTTGCACTGCCTGAATGATCACAGAGTGAAGGCGGCTTCAATTCTGCACCGAGTGGCTTTGAGTCAGACATTATCCATCCATTCATGTTGCACCATTTATCATGTACAGGGTCATGAACCACAGCCTAGCCCAGCTGACTTTGGGCAAGAGAAGGGGTACACTTCGGACTAGTGTTGTCCCGATATCAATATTTTGGTACCGGTACCAAAATGATTTTGATACTTTTTGGTACTTTTCTAAATAAAGGGGATCACATAAAATTGCATTATTGGCTTTATTTTAACAAAAAAAATCTTACAGTACATTAAACATATCATATAAATATACATATAAACATATAAATATGATGTGATTTAGTGTTGTCCCGATACCAAATTATTTCGATACTTTTCGGTACATTTCTAAATAAAGGGGACCACAAAGAATGGCATTATTGGCTTTATTTTAACAAAAAATCTTACAGTACATTAAACATATGTTTCTTATTGCAAGTTTGTCCTTAAATAAAATAGTGAACATACAAGACAACTTGTCTTTCATTAGTAAGTAAACAAACAAAGGCTCCTAATTTAGCTGCTGACATAGCATGCTTTCCATTCTATTATTTTGTCAACATTATTAAGGACAATGAATTATTAATCTTCTTGTTAATTTACTGTTAATATCCGCTTACTTTCTATTTTAACATGTTCTATCTACACTTCTGTTAAAATGTAATAATCACTTATTCTTCTGTTGTTTGGATGCTTTACATTAGTTTTGGATGATACCACAAATCAAATCAGTCCGATACCAAGTCGTTACAGGATCATACATTGGTCATATTCAAAGTCCTCATGTGTCCAGGGACATACATCCTGAGTTTATAAACATAATATACATTTAAAAAAACTAAAAAAGATTTTGTGATGCTAAAAAATAATGACGTAATAATAGTAGTAACGACTAGATACGTGCCTGTACTTGGTATCATTACAGTGGATGTTAGGTGTAGATCCACTAATGGCGTTTGTTTACATTTTGAAGCCAGTGAGCTACGGTGTGTAGTGAAGCATGTTTAGCTATTCCTCGTCCTGCAGGGCTGATACTTGTAAGAAACATACTTTATTTGTCGCCATGGCGGTGAGGATTAGTGATTTAGAAGTAGCTAAAACAGTGGTTCTTAACCTGGGTTCGATCGAACCCTAGGGGTTCGGTGAGACGGCCTCAGGGGTTCGGCAGAGCCTCCGCCGTGGAGGTCAAGACACACCTGACTCATCGTGTAAACAAAAACTTCTCCCTGTCGGCGTATTATGGATACCCCCAAACAATGTTCCCTCTAATTTTCCATATGTGTGAGCAAACGCCAAAACTCCTTGAGCATTCAGTGGAGCACATGTGAGCGACGTCAGACATGCACATGCACACTGTGGTCACACCTGCAGCACACCTGTCCCAAACCTGACTAAATAACAAGTTCAATGTTTTATTATTGTAATCAACAGCAGTCATTTCCATGAGATTATGTTCTTATATACCGGTAAGTGTTTTGGCCCACTTACAATGACTATACCATATTGTTTTTCATGAACTGTGTACTAGCATTATATGTCTGGGTGGGGGTCCTGCTTTGGAAATAATGTGTACCCCTTTCAGATATCGCATTTAGTTCCCACTAAAACATTCACATGTTGCACAATGAGATGTAAACATGGGATTATGTGTACATTACTGTAACTTTCTGTTTTGAAAATACGTATATCTTTATTAGTATTTCTTTACTATGACAACATCATTTTATGATTACGATTCGGGTTCGGTGAATGCGCATATGAAACTGGTGGGGTTCGGTACCTCCAACAAGGTTAAGAACCACTGAGCTAAAAACACTGCAGACTGGGGACCAGTACTTTTCAGAGGCGGTATAGTCCCGAATATGATTCAAATTTGTTGCTAACTAACGAACTAACGGACAGACACTGGCGATCACATGGCTACCTGATAGAGATCATTACGTTTCACACTAGTGTTGTATGGTATACCGGTATTAGTATAGTACCACGATACTAATGAATCATATTCGGTACTATACCGCCTCTGAAAAGTACCACCCCCCCAAACCCCCTGTCGGCGTCACGCCGTGTCATTGCTGGTTTACGAGCAGACGAGCATGTTCGGCAGTGCACAATCACAGAGTACTTACAAACAGACAATGTGTGTAGACAGAAAAGGGAGAACAGATACATTTTGGCTTAAAAACTAATGATAAAGGTGAAGTTATAACACTGAAACGCCCTCAGGAAGAGGTGCTTTAAGACATGACGAGCCAGCTAGCGGCTAAAGTCCAGCCCCAGTCGGCAGTGTTTTAGCTACTTCTAAATCACTAATCCTCGTCTCCATGGCAACAAATAAAGTACGTTTCTTACAAGTATCATCCCTGCAGGACGAGGAATAGCTAAACATGCTTCACTACACACCGTAGCTCACCGGCGTCAACATGTAAACAAACGCCATTGGTGGATCTACACCCGACATCCACTGTAATGATACCAAGTATAGTAGCGTATCTAGTCGATACTACTATGATTACGTCGATATTATTTGGCATCACATCTTCTTTCAGTTTTAAAAAAATCATATTATGTTTATAAACTCAGGAATAATAATGACTGAATTAATTAATTACATATTACAAAACTGTTGTATATACTACTTCACAGATTCTATTATAAAAAAGTCAGTAAATGATGTATATATTTGTAAACGCTCAGAAGTGGGAAAGGGGTAGGATTAAATAAGCTTTGCTTCTTCCTACTCCTTTTCGGACATGATGTAAAGTGAATGATATGACATTGTGTGATGTATTATGTCGTAAGTGTGTTCATGTTCGTAATAAACTAAAGAAAGAAAGAAAGAAGGAAATATGTCCCTGGACACATGAGGACTTTGAATATGACTAATGTATGATCCTGTAACGACTTGGTATCGGATTGATACCCAAATTTGTGGTATCATCCAAAACTAATGTAAAGTATCAAACAACAGAAGAATAAGTGATTACTACAATTTAACAGACGTGTAGACAGAACATGTTAAGAGAAAGTAAGCAGATATTAACAGTAAATGAACAAGTAGATTAATAATTCATTTTCTACCACTTGTCCTTAATAATGTTGACAAAATAATAGAATGATAAATGACACAATATGTTACTGCATATGTCAGCAGACTAATTAGGAGCCTTTGTTTACTTACTTACTATTAAAAGACAAGTTGTCTTGTATGTTCACTATTTTATTTAAGGACAAACTTGCAATAAGAAAGATATGTTTAATGTACCCTAAGATTTGTTGTTAAAATAAAGCCAATAATGCCATTTTTGTGGTCCTCTTTATATAGAAAAGTACAGAAAAATATCGGTACCGTGACAACACTATTTCACACAAATAGAAAGAAAATAGCTTTGCCTCAGCTCATCAGTTGCTGGAATATGCGACATGTCACTGTTTGTTTTCCCAGCCCTAACATCAATTGGAACCCAAAATATTGGACTTAATCTGCAATTCATGTTCGCATGATGTCCGCGATTGCTATGACACGCCACAATAATATTATAGGCTTCGATTTTTTTTCTTTCGTTGGCATCTCATCTCACACCAAAAAGCAATTTACTACGAGAAAATCTTATTTTTTTTAGAAAAGTCAATGCAGGGTTTGTCTTCATCTTCCTGAATGGAGAATAAAGGGTACAAAGTTACATCATCAGCGTTGCTATGGTTATACACCCTGGGAGTATTAGGCCTGAGCCCAAAACAACGCAGCTGATTTGATTACATGTCTCCTAGTTACAGTCGCTTGGCTTTGAAGTGGATAAATATAGTGTCATAATGCAAAACCTATGGAGAGAAAAGGGTTGATTCAACAAGTACTTTTTGAATTCCCTTTGAAATGTAAATGGGGCAGCAAGATGGAGATGTGCCTCACAGTAAGGAGATACCTCGAGCAGGGGTGTCAAACTGGTTTTCAATGAGGACCACATCACAGTTATGGCTATATAAATATAAATGTATAATCACATTAGGGTTGTACGGTATACCGGTATTAGTATAGTACCGCGATACTAATGAATCATATTCGATACTATACTGTTTTTAAAAAAAATGTATATTATGTTTATAAACTCAGGAAATATGTCCCTGGACACATGAGGACTTTGAATATGACCAATGTATGATCCTGTAACTACTTGGTATCCGATTGATACCCAAATTTGTGGTATCATCCAAAACTAATGTAAAGTATCCAAACAACAGAAGAATAAATTATTATTACATTTTAACAGACGTGTAGATAGAACATGTTAAAAGACAAAATAAGTAGATATTAACAGTAAATGAACAATAAGATTAATAGTTAATTTTCTACCACTTGTCCTTAATAATTTTTTAAATCAAAATAATAGAATAGAAAATGACACATACGTCAGCAGACTAAACTAGGAGCCTTTGTTTGCTTACTTACTACTAAAAGACAAGTAGTCTTGTATGTTCACTATTTTATTTAAGGACAAACTTGCAATAAGAAACATATGTTTAATGTACCCTAAGATTTTGTGTTAAAATAAAGCCAATAATGCCATTTTTTGTGGTCCCCTTTATTTAGAAAAGTACCAAAAAATACCGAAAAGTATTGAAATAATTTGGTATCGGGACAACACTAAATCACATCATATTTAGTTTATTTTTTACTGATGGATAAATGGTCAAATTAAATGGGTTGTACTTGTATAGCACTTTTCTACCTTCAAGGTACTCAAAGCGCTTTGACACTATTTCCACATTCACCCTTTCACACACACATTCACACACTGAGCAAGGGCGAAGTGTCTTGCTCAAGGACACAACGGACGTGACGAGGTTGGGAGAAGGTGGGGATTGAACCAGGAACCCCCAGGTTGCTGGCACGGCCACTCTACCACCACGCCGTCCCCATATATATAACTTGCTTTGCACTCATAAGTCAATGCGACAAGCAGATATTTATGTTAGGAGTGTCCCGATCTGATACTTACGTCAGCTATTGGGCTGATATCAGCAAAAAAAACAACGATATAAATAAATATTGGATAGTATCGACTTGCGCGTAAAATCTCCGATACAAGCACTCCTGCAGTGCGTTAACTTATGCAAAGCTGGACAGCCAGTTAACATCTAAATGTCCTCCAATATGTACACAAGGTAGGTCTTCTATTTTAGTGAAGTCATTTAGGTAAACATTGTAGGCTATAGCAGCAACACAACCGTTCAGCACACAAGCTAAACAAATGTATTAAGTTTCTTAATTGCACAATACTGCAGTCTAAAATACATTTGTTCATATAAATAAGTATCAAATAATTATAGTTGCATACTACTTACACGTACAAAGTCTCCAAGGCAGAAGCAAATTACAAGGCGTCCAGTAACAAAAGTGTCCGCACCGTTCAACTTGTTGCATCATATGCTTACCTTAATCAATTATTGTGGCCACTAGGTGTCAGCAAAAAAAAAAAAAAAAAAGACCACCCCACTTCAACTTCATAGACAGCATAAGACCATTTTAAAAAGTTAATAATAAATAGGTTAGTGTTTTTCATACCTGCCATTTTTCTCTGACAAATTTCACTTGAGTCAACCTTTTCTATTATTCCACACTATAAAATGATAAAAGAACGTACTTGTATTAATATCAGTATTGGCCAATACTCAAGGCTCTGATATTGGTATTGCATCGCAAGTGAAAATGTTGAATTGGGACAACCCTTAATTAGGTATTTGTTTTAGAAAACAAAAAAATGTTAGAACTCTTTTGAATACTAGATCATTATCAAAGGGGAACTGCACTTCTTTTATTTATTTTGCCTATCATCCGCAATCCCTACGTAAGACAAGAACACATAGGATTTTATTTTGTTTAATGCATTCAAAATGGCAAATAAACATTAGCAAACGTCAGCTAACAATGAAGCCCAGGGGTCTCCAAACTACGGCTCGCCAGCATCCCAAAATCCGGCCCGCAGGAAGTCTCAAGTTTTTTTTTAAATTTGTCCAACCGTTTCTACGTTAGCTACAGTACCTATCTTTGTTTATAATGTCTGCTGGATCTACCGGTACTCTCTATTTTAAGCTGCCCTTTTTTTGCTGCAGCTGTTACATATACTGTAATACTGTACATCAGGGGTGTCCAACTCGTTTTAGCTCAGGGGCCGCATGGAAAATCATGGCATTAAAACTAAAAAATAAGACAACTTCAAATTATTTTCTTTGTCTTACTTTGGCCAAAAATAAAATAAACACATTCTGAAAATATGACATAAAAGTATAGAAAAAAATACCGTAGTATATACAGTTTATATATATATATAAATATATATATATTTATTTATTTTATTTTTTTACTCAGGACTATCCGCAGACTAGATTTTGGACGCTGGCGAGCCGTATCTGGCCCGCGGGCCGTAGTTTGGGGACTAATGGGATAGATTAAAAAATATATAATAATAAAAAAAAAAAAAATATATATATATATATATTTTTAAATTATATTATATAAAAAAAAAATAATAATAAAAAAAAAAATAAAAAAAAAATAAAATATATATATATATATATATATATATATATATATATATATATATATATATATATGTATATATATATATATATATATTTTACTCTTGACTAAACGCGGGCCGGATTTTGGACGCTAGTTTTTGGCCTTAGTTTGGGGACTAATGGGATAGATTAAAAAATATATAATAAAAAAAATATATGTATATATATATATTTTTTTTGTTTTGTTTTTGTTTTTATTATATTATATAATGGGATGGATTAAAAAATATATAATAATTTAAAAAAAAAAATATATATATATATATATATATTTAAATTATATTATATAAAAAAAATAATAATAATAATAATAAAAAAAATAAAATAAATATATATATATATATTTTTTTTTACTCTTGACTAAACGCGGGCCGGATTTTGGACGCTAGTTTTTGGCCTTAGTTTGGGGATTAATGGGATGGATTAAAAAATATATAATAAAAAAAAATATATGTATATATATATATATATTTTTTTTTGTTTTTGTTTTTATTATATTATATAAAAATATATATATATATATTTTTTTTACTCTTGACTAAACAAAGGCCGGATTTTGGACGCTAGCGGGTCGTAACTGGCCCACGGGCCGTAGTTTGGAGGCCCCTGATCTACCCCATTACATGCAAAAGAAAATTGAGCAATAAAGATGAAATGCATTATTTCCAGTCTTTCACGGTCCACATAACATGATGCGGTGGGCCAGATCTGGCCTTTTGGCTTTGAGTTTTGACACTTGTCTATGGTTTGTCTTTAATGCTGACCCATTTCTTGCCCCCAAATAAGCACCGGCTCACCTGTGACACTGACCATGTTAAGTGGTTAAAAAAAATTCATGAATACATGAAATAACATCCAGTTATCCTGCTCAGTGGTCTTGTGGTTAGAGTACCCGCCCTGAGATCAGTACTCAGCATCAAGGGTTGGAATTTGGGGGTTAAATCACCAAAATGATTCCCGAGCGCAGCCACCGCTGCTGCTCACTGCTCCCCTCACCTCCCAGGGGGTGGAACAAGGGGATGGGTCAAACGCAGAGGGTAATTTCACCACACCTAGTGTGTGTGTGACTATCAGTGGCACTTTAATGTTTTTCTTCCATCCTCCAGGATGTTCCGACCAAACTGGTGGCGAAGGCCGTGCCCCTCCCCATGGCGGTGAGGGGACACTGGTTTCTGAGCCCCCGCACAGAGTACTGTGTCGCTGTGCAGACGGCGGTTCGACAGTCTGACGGCGACTACCTTGTGTCGGAGTGGAGCCAAGTGGTGGAGTTCTGCACAGGAGGTGAGACGTCTGATGGATAAAGTGATGCTAATGTATGCCCCGAGCAGCTCGAGTTATTAAAAAAAAAAACCCCACAATTCTCTTTCAGCGTCGGGTCATTAGCATTTGAAAGCAGGGGAATGATTATGGATTTCCTTTTAACTCTGCAGACTACGCCGTAGAACACCTCCAGCAGCTTCTCGACAAGGCCAAAGGCTCCGCGGGAAGGCTATTGAAATTCTCCGTGTTTTATCGCAACCAGCATTCAGATTACTTTGACTGCGTCAGGTAAGTGGTGCAGCTCATTGTTGAATACAATACAGTAATGGTAATAGTTGGTTTTCTCTGTCACTGGGCTGATTAGAAAGGAGTGTGGGGGTTCCATGCGACCAGCCCTTAAAGACACCAGTGGGAGTCATGGTTCTCCGATCAATGGCAAGCTACAAGGAGTCTTCTTTAGCTGCAATACTGAGTTTGACACCGGCCTCCCCCCCAAGGACTCCCCGTACGGCCCTCTGCGCTTCCAGATCCCGGCCGGACACCTGCTCAACCCCAACATCTCCTTGTATTTTGCAGACTTCTACTGCATGTATACAGCCTACCACTACGTGGTTGTGGTGCTGGCCCCAGTGGGCTCAGAGGGAGACCACTTCTGCAGAAGCCGTCTCCCCTTGCTGGACTTGGCCAGCAACCCCTTCTTGACGTACAGCGCTCCCCAGAGGCCGGGGGAGGAGCCGCTCTACTGCCACGCCAGTGATGTCATCCTGGAGGTGCTTTTTACCGAGCCGGTCAGTTTGGATGAGGGTACGGTGGAGCAAATCAGCGGACACCATCAGCTCATGAGTTTGACCACGGCCAACGCCAAGAAAGACCCGAGCTGTAAAGTGTGCAACATCAGCGTCGGCCGTTAGACAAGATCCAGTGCTGAGAGACATCATTATGTGTAGGCCAAAACCCAGAGGAGAAACACCCACCACCTCAAGGGCGAGTGTGCATGATGCTTTCCTTTCCCCTCCCTCCCAGGCTAGAATAGAATCCAATACAATTATATCTCACATACACTATATTGCCAAAAGTATTTAGCCACCTGCCTTGGCTCACATATGAACTTGAAGTGCCATCCCATTCCTAACCCATAAGGTTCAATATGATGTCGGTCCACCTTTTGCAACTATTACAGCTTCAACTCTTCTGGGAGGGTGAGGTCACACACTGATGTTGGTCGAGAAAGCCTGGCTCTCAGTCTCTGTTCTAATTCATCCCAAAGGTGTTCTATCGGGTTCAGGCCAGTCAAGTTCATCCACACCGGACTGTGTCATCCATGTCTTTATGGACCTTGCTTTGTGCACTGGTGCACAGCATACTTGCCAACCCTCCCGATTTTTCCGGGAGACTCCCGAATTTCAGTGCCCCTCCCGAAAATCTCCTGGGGCAACCATTCTCCCGATTTTCACCCGGACAACAATATTAAGGGCGTGCCGTGATGGCTCTGCCTTTAACGTCCTCTACAACCTGTCGACGCGTCCACTTTTTCACCATACAAACAGCGTGTCACATGATGTATGCGGCTTCTGCATACACACGAAAGTGACTGCAAGACATACTTGATCAACAGCCATACAGGTCACACTGAGGGTGGCCGTATAAACAACTTTAACACTGTTACTAATATGCGCCACACTGTGAACCCACACCAAACAAGAATGACAAACACATTTCGGGAGAACATCCGCACCGTAACACAACATAAACACAACAGAACAAATACACAGAATCTCTTCCGGGCTACAATATACCCCCCCGAATCTCCCGAATTCGAAGGTCTCAAGGTTGGCAAGTATGGTGCACAGTCATGTTGGAAGAGGAAGGGGCCCGCTCCAAATTGTTCCCACAAGGTTGGGAGCATGGAATTAGCCAAAATATTTTGGTATCCTGGAGCATTCAAAGTTCCTTTCACTGGAACTAGGGTGCCAAGACCAACTCCTGGAAAAACAACCCCACACCATAATTCCGCCTCCACCAAATTTCACACTCGGCACAATGCAGTCCGAAATGTACGGTTCTCCTGGCAACTTCCAAACCCAGACTCATCCATCAGATTGCCAGATGGAAAAGCGTGATTCATCACTCCAGAGAATGTGTTTCCAAAGCTCTAGAGTCCAGATTTTATACACCTGTGGCCGGGCCAAGTGATTAGGACACCTGATTCTGATCATTTGGATGGGTGGCCAAATACGTTTGGCAATATAGTGTACCTCCATCGTGGGCAGCTACAACACTATACATTCTATTTACACACACAGCTGTTAAAAACACTAAAGAATGCTATTATATATTTTTTTAGTTAGTGACTACTGTGGAGGTACCAAACTGTATGAACTGGACACAACATTTTTGGCAGCTTAAAGGAAAACTGCACTTTTTGGGGGGAATCATCCACAATCCCACGTCGTTCCCGTACCTGTGCGTTATGAATAGTGAAAAACTGCTTGTACAAGGCAGCTAACAATGCAGGTAGTGGGGATACGATCTACTAAAATACCATCCAAAAACCACCAGTTACAGTCAAATATGTGGGCATGTCTGTTTGCATATTTTCTAAATATTTAGCTTTACACTTGGTGAGACTTTTAGATTTAACATTTTGATTTAGATTCAACATTTATATATGTACTTAACATTTATGTTTAGATTAAACATTTATAATTAGATTCAACATGTATATTTACCATTCATTTTAACAATTAGATTTAGCTTTTAAATGTTACATTTACATTTAGAACAGAATAGAATAGTTAAGAATAGAATACATCTTTATTGTGAGAAGCTCTGCCATCCGGGAGGAGCTCAAAGTAAAGCCGCTGCTCCTCCACATCGAGAGGAGCCAGGTAAGGTAGTTCGGGCATCTGGTCAGGATGCCACCCGAACGCCTCCCTAGGGAGGTGTTTAGGGCACGTCCGACCGGTAGGAGGCCGCGGGGAAGACCCAGGACACGTTGGGAAGACTACAGTATATCTCCCAGCTGACCTGAGAATGCCTCGGGATCCCCCGGGAAGAGCTTGACGAAGTAGCTGGTGAGAGGGAAGTCTGGGTTTCCCTGCTTAGGCTGCTGCCCCCGCGACCCGACCTCGGATAAGCGGAAGAAGATGGATGGATGGATGGATGGATGGCCACAGAAGTGGAAAATTGTCTTTGGCTCACCAACGTAGGCGACAGACGGCACTACAATACAAACAATGTTATATATATATATATATACATATATATATATATAAAAACATATATATATATATATATATATATATATATATACATATATATATATATATAAAACATATAACAGCCACAATAACAACAGAGTTTAGGTAAAATCAGGAAGGAAAGTAACTAAAAGTTAAGATCTAAAAGAGTATCAATAAAACAAAAGTAAAGCAGTTCGGGTCAAATGTGGATTTAGATTCATCATTTATATTTAGATTCAATATTTATATTCAGATGTAACATTTAAATCCAACATTCATATTCAGATGTAACATTTAAATCCAACATTTATATTTAGATTTAACATTTACATTTAGAGTCAACATTTATATTTACCATTTCAATGTAACATTTACATTTTGAGTTAACATTTAAATATATAGTCAACATTTAAATTTAAACTTAACATTCATATTTAGGTTAATATTTAGAGTTAAAATGTACATTTAGAGTTAGCATTTATATGTAACAATTATATTTATATTTAATTGTAACAATTAGATTCAACTTTTAAATTTAACATTTATATTAAGATTTAACATTTAAATTGAGATGTTACATTTAAATTCAACAATTATATTTAGTTAACATATTTAGATTCAACACTTACATTTAGAGTTAACATTTACCTTTATAGTCAACATTTCAATTTAAAGTAAACATTCATATTTAGGTTAATATTTAGAGTTCTCATTTACATTTAGAGTTAGCATTTATACGTAACAATTATATTTACATTTAATTGTAACAATTAGATTCAACTTCTAATTTAACATTTAGATTTAGGGTTAACATTTAAATTCAACAATCAGATTTAGTTAACATTTATATTTGACATTGAGATTTAGAGTTAACGTTTAGATTAAAATTAAAATTTAACATTTAGATTTAGGGTTACCATTTATATAACATTTAGATTGAACTACATTTATATTAAGATTTAACATTTAAATTTAACAATTAGATTTAATATTTACATTTAGAGTCAACATTTATATTTACCATTTAAAATTATAGTCAACATTTAAATTTAAATTTAACATTTATATTTAGGTTAATAATTATAGTTATCATTTATTTTTTAGTTAGCTTTTATATGTAACAATCATATTAACATTTAATTGTAACACATTAGATTCAACTTTTAAATTTAACATTTAGATTTAGGGTTAACATTTATAGCTAACTGCTGTATTGCTTTTGAGTTAAGAAAAGGTAATGTTAGATTATGAGTCATTAATCCGTCATAAGGTACTGTAGAAGGTTGTATTACCTCGACGAGAAGTTGGTCAACTTTGAAAATCCACAGGCTACCAACTTGATTCTATATGGCTCTTAACAAATGAAACACAGCATAAAACCATCGCACCATCGCTAGGATTAAGAAGTATTTCAAATTTAGCAGCTCAAGGAGAGCAAAAATGCTGAACAATACAAACATCGCTGTGAGACCGGACATTGCAAGTCACTGTTTTATGTCTTTATTTGCAAAGTTAGGCAATAGTGCTACATGACAACACTCCAAAGATCTAACCAATTCTGCCATTTGTGGTATTATACACAGAAAGTGTTCACTATGTTGTTGGTGAAGGTAGCGTTTGTTGTAAAAATCAATGCACCCAGGAAAGAAATATGGTAAAGCTTAAAATGAGCAAAATACTGTACAATTTACCTGCATTATTAGCCGCCTCCTACTAGCAGTTTTTCACTATTTAGAACACACAGAAAAGGAAAGACCTGTTTTTGTCTCACATTAGTTTTGTGGATATGCAAAATTTAAAAAAATGGGATTTTCCTTTAAAAAAGTACATTGTAAGTGGAACCACAAAAAAAAAAAAAAAAAAAAAAAAAATGTAAGTGGAACCTCCAAACTCAAACGCAAAAATCTGTTAAATTTAGAGTTTAAAGTAACTTTTCTGTAAACCGTCAAGGACCTCAGCTCAGTGAGTGCGTTTTACATTTTCTGTGTTTTTTGTAAAATTGTCAAAAGGGTGATACCATATAAGTAGTAACTTATTGAGACAAGAACCTATCTTGCTGCTTTGTAAATAATAAGCAAAACATATCAGTCCCAAATAATGACTAACTCTAAAGACCTCAAACACGTACCGTATTTTTCAGCGTATAAGTCGCTCCGGAGTATAAGTCGCACCGGCCGAAAATGCATAATAAAGAAGGAAAAAAACATGTATAAGTCGCACTGGAGTATAAGTCGCATTTTTTGGGGAAATGTATTTGATAAAACCCAACACCAAGAATAGACATTTGAAAGGCAATTTAAAATAAATAAAGAATAGTGAACAACAGGCTGAATAAGTGTACGTTATATGAGGCATAAATAACCAACTGAGAACGTGCCTGGTATGTTAACGTAACATATTACGGTAAGAGTCATTCAAATAACTATAACATATAGAACATGCTATATGTTTACCAAACAATCTGTCACTCCTAATCGCTAAATCCCATAAAATCTTATACGTCTAGTCTCTTACGTGAATGATCTTAATAATATTATTTGATATTTTACGGTAATGTGTTAACAATTTCACACATAAGTCGCTCCTGAGTATAAGTCGCACCGCCGGCCAAACTATGAAAAAAACTGCGACTTATAGTCCGAAAAATACGGTACATTAATTTAATACTTTACTTTAAAATGAAATACACTAATCCCAGCAATAACTAATATATTTCCCTGCTTTCCTCTCTATCATTATCTTGAAAAGGGTGAGTACTGTAGTTTTTACTCTATTTTAGTTTTACAACTAATAATATGAAGTCAACTATAAATTGTGTTGGACTTTGAAAGTTCTACTTCAGTAATATGAGGAGTAGTGGTCATAAAAAAAAAAAATCTGAATTTTTGAGTTGTGCCAGGTGAGTCAACAGCTGAACGCTTGGCATTATCTAACCCTCGGCTGTCTGTCATGGTGCTAACAGTGGTATCATTTCAGATTGATGTTTGCATTACGCATGCATGGAAATGGAAGAAACAAAGATGATGTGGCTTGTTGTTGTTCATTTTGTCTTTGCTACACTGTAGTTTGTCTGAAAATGTTTGTTTTTTATTGTTATTAAAGTACTGCTACCATGGTGTTGCAGATGTGACAATGGGAGCACAAAGCCTCCAGTAATCAGTAACAGTGTATCTAAACTACACTGAGCTAAGATTAGCTTCTATGTTGCTGCGAGCCTAACATTTGTCCCTGCCTAGTAATCTCTGACCTTCTTGGGAATCCCAGAGATGCCCAAAGCAAAAGGCATCCCTCTGCACTGTTACTCAGCGGCAAAGAATGGACAACGAGTGAGAGTTGACTTAAATAATTCTGTAGATTGGTGGCAATTAAAGGACACTAATTGGTATTCACTAAATCAAATAAGATAAGAGTCACAGTGAAACAACACATACAATAAAACTACTTTGTTTGAAAAGTAACCAACTCTTACACCTCTTTATCTGTTGTGACAAAGATGTGACTTCACGCACACATCGATCGTGTAGTTCTGTCCATTGTTATTGTCCCAAAAGGTGTCACCATGTTCTCCTGGCGAATAGCTTAAGCAGAATTCTATCTTCCTCTTTGCATCGAGCACTTTAGGTACGGCGATGTCAAACTCGAAGATGTCTGTGTGCGGCCCTCCGAAGCGCTGCTGCAGGTACGTGCAGGGCACATCTCTGTAGCTTTGCCATGAGTCAAAAGTGATGCGCACACGCACATCTTTTTGAAAGCTGACGTTTCGGACTCGGACGGTGCCTCTGAGGGCTTGCTCGGTGACCGTGCAGTTCTCCAGCGTGACCATGCTCTCAGCGAGCTTGGCACGGAAGGCCTGGAAATTAGCAGAGGGCTGCGGGAAGCCGAGTGTGAGCTGTGTTCCTGGGCAGCAGGTGCTGACCGTACAGCTGTAACCATCCTCCGTCATGCTCCACAGACCCTGCAGGGATGGCAGCGGGTCCAGGTCGGCGTGCTCCTCCTCATTAGAGAAGACTCGAACCTCTGCCAAGGACCATCCTTTGGAGTCGGCGAAAACCACGCGCTTGTTCTTGACTGGGGCCAATATATCCTCATCATCCGAGTCCTCAAAGGAACTTGAGAGCAGCCGAGTGGAGAAGTCTTGTAGGATGTCAGAGGATACGTGTTTTGAAAGTGCGGGGCGGATGCAGGACCGCAGAGGCTTCAGGATGGGCACCCAAACGTGAGGACAGAGTTGTTTACGTTGGTTTAAACACAGCCTGACGGCAATCTCCACTAGCCCAGCTGACTGTGCCATGGAGCCCAGGCCAAAGACAGGCAGGACACTGACAAGAAACAACAAAAAGGGACTTCAACTTGTTCCGCGACCAATAATGTATGCTTTGCGAGAAGGAACATGCTAAGAATTACAGTTCATGCATGCACATTTCCGCACAGTTCTTACGTTGTGCTGGATGTCTCCATACTGATGATCTGGTGCAGATTTAGGGATGCACTTTATTATCTTAAGAGGAAAAACACGTTACACAGTACATGTATAATGTTGCAGAATAAAACTGAAAATTGTAAACAATTAGACATGACTTACATTGAGAGCAGATAGTTGTCCTGCGAGAACCACGTCGACCCTTTCACCCACAGTGGAGTCTTGCACGTCGTTCTATTTATATTCAAAGTTATCATGTTGTTGCCCGCCCCCTTTAGTCTTGTGACCAGTTAGTTATTCTAACCCTTTTTTTTTACAACTCTGTGTGATGCAGATATCAGATCATTTACATTCAAATGATAATTGTAACCTTTAGAAATGTGATTTATGGCTCCTTTTTTAATAATTTATTGAACTTTTAAAAAAAATATATTTTACTTATCAGGTATTTATTTTTATTTGATTTAATTTGAAGGTAGCCAGATCTTAAGGAATTTTACCTTTCAAAGAGCCGTTCAAAAGTATTTTTTTAATAGAAATTACTTGTTTTTATCAAGGAATGAATCAGTTGTAAAACAAGAATTGGGTCAGAATAATTCAAATTTACACATACCACTAATGTAGCTCCATTGGTGGAAATTATTCTAAAACCCTGATAATATTTAAATAATTTGGTTTGCGTCTTTATTGTAAACATTCCATAAGTTGGTGCCATATCCCATCCTGTATGTATTGACAATGAGATCACTATTTTCTCACCAGTACAGATAAAATAAGCAAATAATAAATAGCAAAAATATGTCTTATTGTATATAAAACAAAAAATGTGCATTCAAAATTGTACTAACCTACCCAGAGTGTATACACCTCAACTACTTTACAAATCCACAGCAGAACAATTAACCAGAAAAATGAATGCAAATCGGTTCTCATTATTCATTTAAAAGAGTCATTTAAAAGATTTGACTCAATCACGAATGTCACATCGCCAGTAACATTTGCTTGTGACTTAATTCAAGATTTGAATAGTGAAATATCCGCCTCAATCGCCCCAAATCCCTAAATGTGGTCAGAGCAGGTCATGCATGAGCTCTGCAGGCTGGCTCGTGTCCTGAAGGGATCACTGTGTCAGAGTGTGCCAGCATGTGTGACGCAGGGAAGGACTACAGGCCACTGTCAGCGTGTCAGGCATCTAACGTGTCACTAGGTGAAAGTGTGCACTAGAAACCTGACACATACTGAGATGTTTGGACCAAACAAACAAATGCCATTAATTACTGTAAAGTTCCAAATCTACTGAAAAAGCTATAAATTGATTGAAAAATAAAGATGACATGATCACAATCATCCATGTTAAAATTCAATTTTCAACATTTATTGCATATTACACCACTCAGTGTTCTTACAAAAACCTCATCTTGTGGCATGAACAATTCTGTAACAATATTATTGCATCGCTTCATCGAGAAGATAATGCCTGTTAGCTCTCTTCAATCAGTGCTCCATGATGCCACATTAGGTCTAATTACTTGGCAATTTGAGCGAGGGCACACAATGAACACTGATTGTGCCTGCTGAAAATTACATAACAGCGCTATTAGCACAATTATGTCTCAGGAAAGACAACACAGTTTGAAGGGCAGACATGAAACACACATTAAGTCAGAGACACTGCAGATCAGAAAAGATAGGGCCTAATAACATTGGCATTTAGTAGGATTTGTTACGAAAACTATTGCAGACATTCCATTACTTCTACTTAGTATACCCCAATCCTCCTTTTACAACCTTTTTATCATTATGGCAAAATATATAGTGCAATATATAGTGCACCATGTTTGTTGCACGTGTTCAAGCATTTTTTTTGCTGCAAGTTGCAACAATTTGATGAGAAAAAAGCTTCAATTTATGTTTTGTTGGTTGGAATAATCGTTTAATTAGTGTAACTATTATAAAACGATGACATTCGCACCACATTGAGGGCCCGGGACTTTAAATACACAAACATAGTTTCTGTGTGGCCACTGCATCAAAGTGCACCTTAGAGTGATGGTGTGTGGGTGCGGTGATCAGCGGATAGTTTTTTTGGCACAAAGTGCAATTTCAATGTTGATGAGCCCTTTTGAGACACTTGTGATTTAGGGCTGTATAAATAAACATTGATTGATTGATTGATGACTTAAAAACATGATAGAAAAGTGTTGTTTATTTTTTTTAAATGTTTCTCTAAAATCCACATTCAGACTATGAAGTGTTTTATCCGATTACTCAACTTATCGGACAAATCGATAAATGATTGAATTACTAAAGTAATCGATAGCTTCAGCCCCACCAGCAATTGATTATATAATTTAAAGCCTGCAGTGTAAACAAACAGTTTTTCTCTTACTGTAATGTGCGCTAGTAACCACAAGACTACAATGACTAGAGAATTGTTGCATGTCACCTTTGAATTATTTCAGTGCAGCGCAAAAACAATCTAATCAACCTCCTCATTAGGGTGATTAGGATTAGATAAACCTGCAATTATAGGGTTTGCTACAAAGACATTTGCATTGCTTGTGTCCAGGAAGATTTAATAGTCCATATTTTGCCTCTTAGAGGCCATGGCGCCATGGACCTGACACACCTGCAATGCAAAACACACTATGCATTAGTTGCATTATGTAGGCAAAATGTCATGTTTATTTGAAACTGCAGGACCACCTTTGAACATAATGTAGCTTATAACACGAAATCTCTTTCATGAACTGTTGCCAAGAAACAAAGCAAAACGAAAGAAATGAAGAGCTAAAAATAAACCCAGATGTCACTACAAAGCAGTGGCTTATATAAGATCTGCAGGGGAAGAATTGGGAGTGTGTGCACGAGCTTGAGGGGCAGCATGGACTTAGAGCCTACCCTTACCTCAGCACTTAAATCAACTGTGCAGCTCCACTTGAAATCAGTGGCGCGATGGTTCGATAGCGCATGAGATGCTGAGAGCCCTCTTCAAGATCCACTGCGTACTCTCTGGGAGAAGAGAGTACAAGATCATCAGTGACTAAAAAAATTAAAAAAAAGGAATCACATTCAGAGAGAGCCTTAGAAGAGTGAAGTTTACCTTTGATCGTCTGTTTCGGGCTCCACCAAGATATTCTCTTGTCTCTCCCTTACCCGCAGGAACACAAAAGAGTCCATGCAGGGTGCAGGTACTGAGTCGCCAACAGAATTAAGATTTACATTATTGTATTAGCGAGAGTCTGCAAAGGCATGTGAGCTAAAACTACACCAGGTTTAGGGATTTTACCTGCTTTAAGCATGTCAAGAGTCTGCAAGACGGGGGGCATGTGGGTTAGTGCCACTGACTTCATGTGGCTTTCTGTATTTGCAGCATATCTGAACAACACACACAGACAGGTGACATAAACAGCAATGTAAAGTACAACGGCACATCTAAATTAGTGAGTAACTTTTGGCTTGGAGTGTGCGAGAACCTATCATTAGCGTTAGAGATTCCTATTCCCATCTCCCCCGCACTCTGCCTGTTGGGTGATCTCTCCGCAACTGATCTTGATATAAACAAAACATACCTCCTTATAAATGCGTTAGGCATCGCCAAGAAAACTATTCTCATGAATTGGAAATCAAAAAATAATTTATGTATAAACCTTTACAAAAACATTTTATTAGATTATGTAGTTATGGAAAGAATGTCTGCTGAATCAAAACAACAACTGACAGAATTCCGATCTCTTTGGGCACCGCTAATTAATTTTCTGACCTGACTCCCTTGGGGGCCGGGGCTGGAGCTCTGTCCCGGGGGTCTTGCTCCGTGGGTGGGGGGTCCTGGGTGCCGGGGGGGCCGTGTGCCGCGGGGTCGGGTGGGCCTGCGGTGTGTTTCCTGGTTCCGGCCTGGCGGGCCGATCCGTGGGTGGTCTGGTGGCTGGGGGTGCCTGGGCGGGTGTTGGGGTGCGGGTGGGGCTGTGGGCGGCCGCCTTGGGTTGGTTGGGGGGGCTGTCCCTAATGGCTTTTTGCCGGATGGGATGCCTGGTGGGTGGTGGGCGGGGGGGGTGGGGCTGGACGTGCGGGAAGGGCTGCGGGGTTTGGTGGCGCTGGGCACTGTTGGCGACCAGGCCTCTTGTTTATTTTTATTTATTTTATTTTATTTAAAGGGTTTATTTTTATTTTATTTTATTTTTTTTTCTTTTCCTTCTATTTTTTTTGTTTTTTTGTTGTGTATGTATGTGTTTGTGTATATGTGGGCTTATGTATATGTGTGTGGGTGTATTAATGTGTATATATGTGTGGATGTGTATGTGTATATGCATGCGTGTGTATATGTGTGTATATATGTATATGCATATATGTATGTATATGTGTATGTGTGTATATATGTGTGTATGTACGTGTATATGAATGTGTAGGGTGTGGATGTCCGGTGGCTCAATTGGCCTGGCTGTGGATGAGTTGGGGTAGGTGGGTTGGTGGCCTCGGTGGTAGCCGGGGGTGTGTGTTGTTGTGGTTTAAGGGGTCGGTCGCTTTTTTGTTTTTGTTTCGGCGGCCGCGGGTGTTTACGCTGCGGACGGGCGGTGGTGGTGATGGTTGCTGCGGTGATACCAGCGGTTGGCATCGCTGTGTTGGGTTGGAGTGGTTGGGGGAATGTGGCTGGTGTCTGTGCGCTTGTGGGGTTGTGGGGCTGGCTGGCGTTGGCTTGCCGGCTGGTTTGGGGGCTGGCGTGCGGACGGGATGCATTGGCTCCTTCCCCTGGCCGGGACTCGTATGAGCACGTTGCTGTGTGGATGGCCGGGATGCGTTGTTTGCATTGGGCGTGGGGGCTGTGCAGTTTTTCTGCGTTTGGTTGCCGGTATGGGCTCTGCAGGGTTGGGTTGGGGCGGGCGGGGGATGGCTTTGTTTGGCGGGGGGAGGGCTCGCGTGGCGTCACGTTAAAGTGGTCTTGTGTGGGTCACGGGCTGTGGCGGGGGGGTGGCGGCCTCCTGGCCGTAGTTCCTGGTTGTCGGCCGCGTGGACTGGGGGGGATGTCCGGGCCCTCTACTCCTCCTACTTATAGCACACACAGTCACACATATATAGGACTTTGGGGATTGTCCTGCGGGGAGGCATGGCGGGGGGTTGAGGATGCCTCCAATGGGGCTCCAGTCCTCCTGTCTTGTCCCCTGCTCGTCCATCCCTCAATCTTAGCTGCATATTAGACACTTAGGATTTGGGGGGCTTGGCTTGTTTGGGACCCACCATGACCTTGATGTCCCCCAATTTTAATCGCATTATTAGTTCCCACAAGCATACATACCTCACTCACGCTACAGTACACACATCAATAGGGACTGGAGGTCGGCTGTAACGGCTGACCTCCTAATTTTAACTACACAGTAGACACTCTGGGGGCCTTGTACGCATGCATGGGGGGGATTGGGGTTCGGCGCACCCCTCATTGCCTCGTCGGCCGGCGGGGACTGCGGTCTGGTGGCCTGCCAGGCTTTTATTCATTTATTATTATTATATATATATATTTTTTTTTTATGTATTTATTATTTTTATTTTTATTATTTACTTTATTTTTTTTTAAATCTTATTTATTTGTGTGTGGCGTCGCGCGGGTCTCACTTCCTGTTGGGTGGGGTCCGTGCCCGTGTGGCCCGACCTTGCGCTGTGGGGTCTCTGTTGGTGACTTGATGTGGTGGCGGCGCGGCCCCCGTGTCTGGTCTGGATGCTGTGTCTCGGTTGTTTGGGCGGTGGTGTGTTTGTGCGGGTTTGGGTTGGGGTGAGGGGCCTTTTGGTGGTGTGTGTGTGTGTGTGTGTGTGTGTGTGTGGGGGGGGGGGGGGGGGGGGGGGTGTTGGTGTCTCTTGTTTG
This sequence comes from Nerophis lumbriciformis, assembly GCF_033978685.3. Lineage (NCBI taxonomy): Eukaryota > Metazoa > Chordata > Actinopteri > Syngnathiformes > Syngnathidae > Nerophis > Nerophis lumbriciformis. The sequence continues at coordinate 28,567,323 of NC_084559.2, read as the reverse complement.
CGTGTTGGCGTTCGGGCTGACTGGCGGGCTGGCGCCGGCTGGTCTTCGTGGTCCTGGTGGCGTGTGGTTGCTGGTCGCAGTTTTTTTTGATCGCTTTGATTTGATTGGCTGGTGCTGGCTGTCTGGGGTTATTGCGGCTGCTGTTTCTGCTGCCGTTTGTTTGTGGTGTGGGCGCCCGTGGCTGCTGGGTCTGGTGCAAGGGTGTGGCTGATGTTGTGACTGGTGGCAGCGCGCGCGCGTGATGGCTGTCAGGGCTGACGAACTGTGTATATGTATGTATATGTGTGTGTATGTATGTATATGTGTATGTGTACATATGTGTATGTATATGTATATATGTGTATGTGTGGGTATGTATACATGTATGTGTGTATGTGTATGTATATATGTATATTTCTGGGGGTACGCTCTGGGCCTGCCTGTCAGACGGGGGTCGACGCCTCAGGCTACTGCATCCGAACTGCGTGTCTGGAGCTCCTGGGTCCCGCTGTCCATCCCTTCCGGGTGCCCGTCTTGGTTGGGGCCTGTTGGGCCTAGTCCCTGCGTCTATTGTGGTAGCTTGGTGCTGCAAGGTATTCCGAGGTGCTGCGAGTCGGCCAGTTGCTGGGGTAGTGACCTTGTTTGTCAGCATGTCTGTGATCTTCTTTTAATTCTTTTTTTTATTTATTTATTAATTTTTTAATATATTTTATTAATATTATTTTTTAATTTTTCCCCTCCCTCAGAGGGGGGGCTCGGCGGAGCGGTTGCTGGTTGTTTCATCTCCATCGTTGGGGTCCCTGCAGGTGGGGTGGGTGGTTCCCGTGGCCCTGTGCCTGGGTGGTCCTGCGGCGGCCGATTTGGGTGGGGTGGCCGGGGGGCTGGCCTCGCCGCGCTCTCCGGGGGTGGGGGGTGGGGGGTGGGCTCGTGGGGGCCCGGTTGCCGGTGGGGCGGGGGCGGTCTTCCCGTCCGGTTGCGGGTAGTCTCTGGGTCCCTCGGGCGGGGCGTCTCGCCTTTCTGCCCGTGTGGGGTGTGGTCTCTCGCTGGCTTGGGGTCTGGCTGTCCCCTGCTTTTCTCGTGCCCTGTCCTCTGCCGGGTGCGTCTGTCTGCGGCCTGCTGCTGGCCCTTGTGGGCGATACGGTGGGCCGGGCTCTGGGGTTCCTGTCGCTGGCCGGCTTGGCTGCGTGGGGGCGGTGGTCCCTGGTTCCCTGGGCACCACGCCTACTGTTTGTGGGTTGGGCTCTCGGGGGTGATGGGGCCGTGCTCTGGCTCCCACGCACTCTGGGAGTCGAATGTATTGTACATACAAATTCACATATGCTCACATACGTACATAGGTACCTACGCTCCCACTTACATACACAAATACAGTACATATTTACCTACCTAAAGTTCGTACATCCACACGCACATTCAATATACAAACATACACATACTGTACATATACATTCACTGTACAAACACATATACACATTCTGTACATATACATTCATTTTACAAACACATATACACATTCTGTACATATACAAGTACATATGCATACTTACACTCATGCACATAATCACGTTTCATCAAACATATATTAACGTTGTTGCCCTAGGGTAAACTGGGTGTAACACATGGCACACTGACAAAGCTTAACCTCTTGTGACTATTACAATCTACAAGGTTAATGTAGGTTGCTTCTCTTTCTCCCCCTCCATTTTTTCTGCATTCTTTCGTATCTCAAGTTATCATTACGTATATGTATTGTTGCATTTAAACAACTGTATTGTTGATAATAAAGGTAAATTATTGGTATTGTTCATTATCAATAGCGCTATTTCTATTGGTATTTGTATTGATCCATTTGTAGTGTAATAATGCTCATTGTCATTTCTGTATTATTTTTTATTTTTCGCTAACTGCTTATTTGCTATTACTTTTACCATCATGTTTGTACATGTCGTATTTGCTGATGTTGCTCTATTGTTGTTGTTGTTTTTGTCTCTCTGTCTAATCCCCCTCTTGTCCCCACAATTTCCCCCTCTGTCTTCTTTTTTTTCTCTTTCTATCCCCTCCTGCTCCGGCCCGGCTGCACTAAATGATAATATAAATACATTTAATAAAGTCAAATACAAATAAGGCAACAAGAGAAGTATCCTACACTTCTCTTTTGTAAAGTAAATCTGAACAGCCGACATGGGCATCTACATCAACTATATGATTTGCCTGAGAAGCTGGACAGGCCACAAAAAAAAAAAATAAAAAAAAATAATTATGGGATACTGGTTTAACTTAAATTTGGATTCAAGTTATGGTTTTAAAATATGTTCAAACTATCACCATAAAAAAAAAAGCAATATTATTGTACAGACAATGTTTTGCAGAAATAAGTGAACAGAGTAAGAATCAAATAGATAATAGGCCGATAATTGGTCGATCTAAAATCTCTTTTGCTTATCTTTCATTACTTAAATTTTTTTCTGGGAAATCCAGTTGTGTCCTTTTTTTCCGGCGTTTTACCGGCTCCGTTTTGCTACTGCAATGCTCAAGCCTCCGCCTGCAACACTCGGGAGTGTGGGCTCATCAAAGGAGCACTGTGAGTGTAATGTTCTGTGGTTCCATCAAAAACAATGCCACAGAGAACGGTTGTACATTAAGATGACGGAAAATATATCCCTGCCAAAAATCCAAACTTTGTGCATTCTAATACTTTCTGTAACATCCAGGAATAACTTATGTAAACCAGCTTAAAACATGTCTAATCCAAACACTACATGAAGCAGCCCAAAATAGATTTTATGTAAATGTTTGCAATATTCCTTAGACAAACGTAATAAAAGTGTTTGTAAAATCTCCTTATGTTTTTTTGGTGCTAAATTAACCACAACATTAGCACCGCAATGAACATTACGCTGCTACTGGTTTGACATTTCCTCAAAAATAATGTTAAAAAAAACAACTTAAAGCACTGTCAAGCTGTTTACAGACATGCTATTCATTCTTAAAGGGGAACGGCATTTTTTAATTGTGCCTATTGTTTACAATCCTTATGAGAAGACAAGAATACAAAAGCTTTTTTTTTTTTTTTGCATTGTAATTTGTAATAATCGGCTCGTTCTTGGTGGCTGGCAATGCTGTTGGAGCAATCCATTATGCCTCTAAATCACTATAAACATGCATCCAAAAACCGCCATCAATACTTTATTTACATTCCGTAACCTGTGTAATAACCAAGCTGTAGCAACATTGTTATTGTAAGAGCGAACATGGAAAAACTCTTTCCACATCGGCATGCTAGGGCAATAGCCACAAGATAGCTACGGCAGGAGGTAAGCTAGCTTCTACGTCAGCACCCGAATCGCTTTTGAGTTTGTAATGCACAACCCAATGCGATAGGACACCAATCTGTACTAACTGAAAAACATGAACAATCATATTATTTTATGTTTTGTTTGTACACATCTAGCTCGACAACGTACTGTTGTTGTAAAAACAAGCATGATGTGCTGCGTGTATCATGATCAATATTACAGTGACTTATAAGAAGTTTGTTTGGTCCAGCTGACCGGTGATGTTTTTTCTGGTTTATGCCAGCATAGCTTGGCTCCAAGTTCCACATTTACAGTGTCAAGTCAGGCAGAAAATGGATGGATGGATGGAAGGATGAATTGCTTGTATAATGTAAAGGCCATTCTACATGTTGTATGAAACATTGAGAGTCTTACAGATATCATGGGGGAAGGGCAATACCGCCACCCAATCAGAATAGCTTGTGCTGTCTTCTCTCTTTCTTTAGATCCATCAATAAAAGTCTATACTTTGGGTTAGAGCTACACAATTAATACAATTTTAATCACAATCCCGATTTTGGCTGCCACAATTAAATGAGTGTGATCATTGCCAATATTAATAATTAAAAAGCAGGCCCCGCTGCATAATAACTCATGCACCTCCTGCATCTGTGCATGTGTATGAATCCAGAGAATGCATAAATGTAATTGCGCATTGAAGGACTCTTTTACATCAGTACAACACTAAATAACGCGATATTGTTGTATTTTGTTATTTAATATACATGTTTCACACTACAAAATATCACGCGAGCCACTTTCGGAATGTGGCTATTTTTGTATGGCTCTGGGAAAAAAAACATAAAAAATTTATAAATAGAGCGCAGGAGAGGAGGGGAGGTATCAGAACTAGTGAGGTAACAATAAACAGTATTGATAATAAAACTCCCGATGCTGAGTATTACTTTTTTTAAATTAAAATGATTGAAAAACCGTGATTGATAACTGCACTTTGATGAACTCACAGATTGACAGGTGCCAGCTCGCTAGCTTAAATACTAACATGGAAACAAGAGACATGAACGTCTTTACCCATTAAGAAATGACATTCCCCAATCTAATCTTTTATAAACACATTGCTGTCTGAGCAACTAAATAATATTCCATTTTGTACATTGAAGCTACAAACTGTGCTCTCTTAAAACAGAGTGATCGTTCCATACTCAGAAATACGAGACAGAGGTATTTTTACGGTGCGTTTTTACGGTGCGTTCAGGGACTGCTGAACAAAGTAGGATGCCACAACCCCTGCCAGAAATAATAAATAATAGTAATAGATTTAATTTGTTATGCACTATTCATTTAAATAAATCTTAAAGTGCAATACTACAAACCAATATTTAAAACAATAAAAGCTTAGCAATTAAAAAAGATAAAATACTAAGACTAAAACACTTTCAGTAAAGCATAAGAAACACAAAACATGCAAAATAGGGAGTTTTCTATGTGTCTTACGTATTTTAGTTACCGTATTTGAAAAAATTACGAAAATATTTCAGTGAGTGTATACGTACTTTTTGAGCACTCTCAATACCGCAATAATGATAACCGTGATATGAAAATGTCACATTGTAACATCGCTATAATGAACAAAAACTCAGAAGGTTTGTCTTTACATAAATAGATAACGTTTATTTATTTGGATTGTTACTAAACTATTTCTTTACAATTTACATGATGACCTTACGTTCATGTTTTTTATGTTATCAAAATTATCGGCATGAATGCATATTTCTTCAGATTGACCCGATAATTATCTGCCAGATATTTATTGTACTCTCCTACTATTTAACAGGCGTTAAACTCCTCTTTCCATGGGAGGACTTGTTTGAAGCAGCGTCCAGCCGGCTCAAAGTGTGAGACAACCTTTTTTTTTTTAAGGACATTCTCTCACTGTGGTGAATGTGCAGAGACTAAACAGAGGTGACTTAGCAGTGTGTATTCCATTCTTCTTCAAGAAGAAATTCTAGAATTATCATAGCTGCTCGTAGCCATATTGAGCTTTTACAAGACATGCTGAACCGTAATACGGTAACATCATCCGTGATGTCATGCATGAGGACGAATCGACTTATAGTTAAATGTCCGACTTTTTTTTTTTTTTTCTTTTTTTTTTTTCTTTTCTTTTTTTTTGTGTCCTGTCCAGCTTCTCAGGCAAATCATATAGTTGATGTAGATGCCCATATCGGCTGTTCAGATTTACTTTACAAAAGAGAAGTGTAGGATACTTCTCTTGTTGCCTTATTTGTATTTTACTTTATTAAATGTATTTATATTATCATTTAGTGCAGCCGGGCCGGAGCAGGAGGGGATAGAAAGAGAAAAAAAAAGAAGACAGAGGGGGAAATTGTGGGGACAAGAGGGGGATTAGACAGAGAGACAAAAACAACAACAGCAAACAACAACAACAACAACAACAATAGAGCAACATCAGCAAATATGACATGTACAAATATGATGGTAAAAGTAATAGCAAATAAGCAGTTAGCGAAAAATAAAAAATAATACAGAAATGACAATGAGCATTATTACACTACAAATGGATCAATACAAATACCAATAGAAATAGCGCTATTGATAATGAACAATACCAATAATTTACCTTTATTATCAACAATACAGTTGTTTAAATGCAACAATACATATACGTAATGATAACTTGAGATACGAAAGAATGCAGAAAAATGGAGGGGGAGAAAGAGAAGCAACCTATATTAACCTTGTAGATTGTTATAGTCACAATAGGTTAAGCTTTGTCAGTGTGCCATGTGTTACACCCAGTTTACCCTAGGGCAACAACGTTAATATATGTTTGATGAAACGTGATTATGTGCATGAGTGTAAGTATGCATATGTACTTGTATATGTACAGAATGTGTATATGTGTTTGTAAAATGAATGTATATGTACAGAATGTGTATATGTGTTTGTACAGTGAATGTATATGTACAGTATGTGTATGTGTATGTTTGTATATTGAATGTGCGTGTGGATGTACGAACATTAGGTAGGTAAATATGTACTGTATTTGTGTATGTATGTGGGAGCGTAGGTACCTATGTACGTATGTGAGCATATGTGAATTTGCATGTACAATACATTCGACTCCCAGAGTGCGTGGGAGCCAGAGCACGGCCCCATCACCCCCGAGAGCCCAACCCACAAACAGGAGGCGTGGTGCCCAGGGAACCAGGGACCACCGCCCCCACGCAGCCAAGCCGGCCAGCGACAGGAACCCCAGAGCCCGACCCACCGTACCGCCCACAAGGGCCAGCAGCAGGCCGCAGACAGACGCACCCGGCAGAGGACAGGGCACGAGAAAAGCAGGGGACAGCCAGACCCCAAGCCAGCGAGAGACCACACCCCACATGGGCAGAAAGGCGAGACGCCCCGCCCGAGGGACCCAGAGACTCCCCGCAACCGGACGGGAAGACCGCCCCCGCCCCACCGGCAACCGGGCCCCCACGAGCCCACCCCCCACCCCCGGAGAGCGCGGCGAGGCCAGCCCCCGGCCACCCCACCCAAACCGGCCGCCGCAGGACCACCCAGGCACAGGGCCACGGGAACCACCCACCCCACCCGCAGGGACCCCAACGATGGAGATGGAACAACCAGCAACCGCCCCGCCGATCCCCCCCCCTGAGGGAGGGGAAAAATTAAAAAATAATATTAATAAAATATATTTAAAAAAAAAAATAGATAAATAAATAAATTAATTAATTAATTAAAAAAAAGAATTAAAAAAAGATCACAGACATGCTGACAAACAAGGTCACTACCCCAGCAACTGGCCGACTCGCAGCACCTCGGAATACCTTGCAGCACCAAGCTACCACAATAGACGCAGGGACTAGGCCCAACAGGCCCCAACCAAGACGGGCACCCGGAAGGGATGGACAGCGGGACCCAGGAGCTCCAGACACGCAGTTCGGATGCAGTAGCCCGAGGCGTCGACCCCCGTCTGACAGGCAGGCCCAGAGCGTACCCCCAGAAATATACATACATACATACATATACATACACACATACATGTATACATACCCACACATACACATATATACATATACATACACATATGTACACATACACATATATAAACATACATACATACACACACATATACATACATATACACAGTTCGTCAGCCCCGACAGCCATCACGCGCGCGCGCTGCCACCAGTCACAACATCAGCCACACCCCTGCACCAGACCCAGCAGCCACGGGCGCCCACACCACAAACAAACGGCAGTAGAAACAGCAGCCGCAATAACCCCAGACAGCCAGCACCAGCCCATCAAATCAAAGCGATCAAAAAAAAAAACTGCGACCAGCAACCACACGCCACCACGACCACGGAGACCAGCCGGCGCCAGCCCGCCAGTCAGCCCGAACGCCAACACGCAAACAAGAGACACCAACAACCCCCCCAACCAAAAGGCCCCCCACCCCAACCTAAACCCGCACAAACACACCACCGCCCAAACAACCGAGACACAGCATCCAGACCAGACACGGGGGCTGCGCCGCCACCACATCAAGTCACCAACAGAGACCCCACAGCGCAAGGTCGGGCCACACGGGCACGGACCCCACCCAACAGGAAGTGAGACCCGCGCGACGCCACACACAAATAAATAATACGATTTAAAAAAAAAAAAAAATAACAAAAAATAAAAAATAAAATAAAATAAAAATAAGTAAATAATAAAAATAAAAATAATAAATACATTAAAAATAAAAAATATATATAACAATAATAAAAGAATAAAAGCCTGGCAGGCCACCAGACCGCAGTCCCCGCCGGCCGACGAGGCAATGAGGGGTGCGCCGAAATGTCCGACTTTAAGGCATACTTTTCTTGAACATTTGGTTGAACTCAAAATTTTACCATTTTAGGGGCATTCAACTTTGAATGCTGTATTTTAGGGGGGTCTACCACTCACTCTTTGGCAAAGGCAAACTCCTCAGGCGAAAGCAGCGATGGTTCTCCGTCACTGCGAGACTTCTCTTTTTCAAGTACATGAGGGAAGAACTTTTCAATCTGCACGTACAAACAAACAAAATGCCATGAAATCAAACAGGCCAAAGACCTGACAGGTGCTCGAGTGACGGCCTGTCTGACCTTCTGCAGACGAGAGCGTAAATAGCTGCACAGCACAAAGCGGATGCGGTCGATCTCCATGCGATGGATGCTGGCTTTGGCGTCGCCTTTCTTCACCCTCAGCAGATTCTCTTCCTGGCGGAGGAAAAATGATAAGGCATAACAGAAGAGATGTCATCATTTTAAAAACTCCTTTTGCATCAAAAGTAACATTGGTTGATAATTTCCCCAGGCATCAATTGTGAGTTTGCTGTAATCGGCTGCACTGTGCAGGCATTCACCAGCCTCTGCTTACCATTTGCATGCTTGAAAAGAAACACAAGCGGAATAGCGTCAACGCTTTAACATTTGTCACCTGCAAATTAAAAGGATGGATGACTACAATCTAGGTAAACTTAAAAAAGGCATCCAGATCCAGAATGCTAACAAAAATAAAGCCAAATGTGCAGATAGGCATTTCTCTTTAAATAATATAATAATAAATATGGTTCAATGATGCTATCTGCAGGGAGAAAACGAGTGCTACAGTTATGAATCCAACTGAGGGCGATGTCTCACAGGTAAATTCACTAAATACTTTCCAGCGGGATGATGCTTCAAACAAAACTTAACGTCTAACAGTGTAACCGCATGTTTTTTAAGTCCACTAGTCCAGTGTAGTGTGCCGTGAGATACAGTCTGGTGTGCCGTGGGAGATTATGTAATTTCACCTATTTGGGTTAAAAATATTTTTTGCAAACCAGTAATTATAGTCTGCAAATGATGTGTTGTTGAGTGTCGGTGCTGTCTAGAGCTCGGCAGAGTAACCGTGTAATACTCTTCCATATCAGTAGGTGGCAGCCTACAATTGCTTTGTAGATGTCGGAAACAGCGGGAGGCAGTGTGAAGGTAAAAAGGTGTCTAATGCTTAAACCAAAAATTAAAAAAAGGTGAGTTCCCCAAAGAAAAGGCATTGAAGCTTAGAGAAGGCTATGCAGAACGAAACTAAAACTGAACTGGCTACAAAGTAAACAAAAACAGAATGCTGGACGACAGCAAAGACTTACTGTGCAGCAAAGACGGCATCCACAATGTACATTTGAACATGACATGACAGTCAACAATGTCTCCACAAACAAGGATAAAAACAACTGAAATATTCTTGATTGCTAAAACAAAGCAGATGCGGGAAATAGCGCTCAAAGGAAGACATGAAACTGCTACAGGAAAACACCAAAAAAAGAGAAAAAGCCACCAAAATCGGAGCGCAAGACAAGAACTAAAACACTACACACGGGAAAACAGCAAAAAACTCCAAATAAGTCAGGGTGTGATGTGACAGGTGGTGACAGTACACCTACTTTGAGACAAGAGCTATAATGATGCATGCTTGGTTATGGTTTAAAGTCATATCCAACAATTGCGACGACGACTTTTACTGTCAACTGAGTTTCGTTTTTTAATGATTTCTGCTGGTGGTGTGCCTCTGGATTTTTTTCAACGCAAAAAATGTGCCTTGGCTCAAAAAAGGTTGAAAAACACTGCACTACTCTATGCCTGTATTGGGTTCTAAATATGGGGTGAAACGAGTGTAAATGTGACTATGGTGTTATTTCACATTCATCCATCTTCTACCGCTTGTCCCTTACGGGGTCGCGGGGGGTGCTGGAACCTATCTCAGCTGCACACGGGCGGAAGGCGGGGTACACCCTGGACAAGTCGCAATCTCATCGCAGGGCGAACACAAAGAGCTGTAATTATTAGGGGTGTGACTCTTTGGGCACCCAACGATTTGATCCGATTCCAATTCCGTGAGTGACGGTTTGATTCATAATCTATTCTTGATTCAACCCGATTTCCGCAAAGTATTGTTTGGTATAACAGAATGACACTTTCTCAATGACACTTTCTCAAAACAGGTTACAGGTTAAAAAACACACTTCTGATTGCATGGAGATAACTAAAAATGTATCTAAAAAAACAATTCATATATATAAAAAAATGTGTTTATTTTTTAATCGATTTGGAATCGGAATGAATAAGAATCGCTATTTAGATCTGAGTCAATTTTTTTGTGCACCCCTACAAATTATGTTAATAAAACGTGTTTACAAGGTCGTTAAAAGTTTTTTTATGCCGTAACTATGAAAAGATCTATTTATTAATAATACTACTTTGCAGAAATTCATTTACCACGGTAAACGACGGACGACTGTACAGCTTCATATTACCATACACATCAGTGGTATTCATCCTTTATTTGATAATGATAACATAGTTTACCTTTTGTGTGTGGTGTAAAAACAGTATGTTTTTTTTTTAATTATAACATTTTAAGACAATATTGTGCACTAGAATAGGCTCCAGCCCTGCTGCGTCTGTGAGAGGGACAAGCAATAGAATATGGATGGATTATGAGCATTTTAGGCTAATTCTCGGAACAAAATGCCATGCTATAAAAATTTGGGAGTAGTACAAGAACAGAAAAATCTATTTAACGTCCAAGTGTTCCTTCCACAAAGGTCAGTAGTTTATCTGTAAACACGCAGTGTTGTGATGAAATTGTACCATGTACACATGCATCATAAAATACTTTTGATACACATTCAACTTCCTTTTTTGGGACGATTTGCTCCAAACCCAAACTATTATGTTGATTAGTTAAAGTGGACAACGTTGTAGAAAATACTATGTATGTATGCATGTTTATACGTATGTATGTATGCATGTATGTACAGTATGAATGTGTTTGTGCATGTATGTACAGTACAGGCCAAAAGTTTGGACACACCTTCTCGTTCAATGCGTTTTCTTTATTTTCATGACTATTTACTAGGGCTGCGAATCTTTGGGTGTCCCACGATTCGATTCAATATCGATTCTTGGGGTCACGATTCGATTATAAATCAATTTTTCCGATTCAACGCGATTCTCGATTCAAAAACGTTATTTTTCCGATTCAAAACAATTCTCTATTCATTCAATACATAGGATTTCAGCAGGATCTACCCCAGTCTGCTGACATGCAAGCAGACTAGTAGATTTTTGTAAAAAGCTTTTATAATTGTAAAGGACAATGTTTTATCAACTGATTGCAATAATGTAAATTTGTTTTAACTATTAAATGAACCAAAAATATGACTTATTTTTATCTTTGTGAAAATATTGGACACAGTGTGTTGTCAAGCTTATGAGATGCGATGCAAGTGTAAGTCACTGTGACACTACTGTTCATTTTTATTTTTTTATAAATGTCTAATGATAATGTCAATGAGGGATTTTTAATCACTGTTATGTTGAAATTGTTACTAATATCGATACTGTTGTTGATAATATTCATTTTTGTTTCACTACTTTTGGATTGTTTTGTGTCGTGTTTGTGTCTCCTCTCAATTGCTCTGTTTATTGCTGTTCTGAGTGTTGCTGGGTCGGGTTTGGTTTTGGAATTGGATTGCATTGTTATGGTATTGCTGTGTATTGTTTTGTTGGATTGATTAATAAAAAAAAAATTTTTTTTAAATAAAAATAAAAAAAATCGATTTTTGAAAAATGAGAATCGATACTGAATCGATTTGAATTCAAATTGATTTTTTCCCACACTCCTATTTACATTGTAGATTGTCACTTAAGGCATCAAAACAATGAATGAACACATGTGAAATTATGTACTTAACAAAAAAAGGTGAAATAACTGAAAACCTGTTTTATATTCTAGTTTCTTCAAAATAGCCACCCTTTGCTCTGATTACTTTTTCGCACACTCTTGGCATTCTCTCGATGAGCTTTGAGAGGTAGTCACCTGAAATGGTTTTCACTTCACAGATGTGCTTGAAGCTCATTGGGAGAATGCCAAGAGCAAAGTACCGTATTTTCCGCACTATAAGGTGCACACAAAAACCTCCAATTTTCTCAAAAGCTGACAATGCACCTTATAATCCGGTGCGCCTTATATATGGACCCATATTGAGCCACAACAGGTCTCGCATCTACGGTAAGCAGCCGCCGACTTCATTTTCCCTCGTAGAAGAAGAAGCGCGCGGTGCATGCTGGCATATATGACGCGAGGCGTGCCATTTCATTTCCATTTGTGTGTTTATGTAAAGACCCCAAAATGGCTCCTATTAAGAGACATGCTTACGACGCAGAGTTTAAATTCAAGGCGATCAGTTACGCAGTAGAACACGGGAGTAGAGCAGCAGCGAGAGAATTTAACAATAACGACTTCGACGAGACGGAGCATGTTGGATGCCGTATTCGCCCAACTGTTTAATTCGGACACTGAAAAAGAAGAATTTGAGGGATTTGTGGATGAGGAATAACTTCATAAAGTGAGCTTTACATGTTTATTTTGTGTGTTGTGTTGTGTGACATTAACGTTTGAGCAACGTTGAGTTATAGATATATTGTTATTGCTCTGCACTATTTCGGGTGTTACTATATTGTGATTGCGCTAACATTTGATTTACCGAAACAGTATCAGACAGTTTTTTACGTGTTTATTGAATCGAGAAAAAGCTCCCCTCCACTATGTGATATAAATGTTGCACTACATGTTATACCTTGCTGTTGTTAAAAGATAAGCAAAATACCACGTCACTGACTTTACCACGGGGAAAATAATAAAACAGCTGTTTATTCATTTTGGGAGTGAACGGAGTTGTCAGAACGCTGGTTTGTAATCTATTAATAAAGTTTGACTGACCTATCTGACTGTTTTGTTGACATTCCCTTTAGTGCAGCTCCATGTAATGCAGTGGTTCTCAAATGGGGGTACGTGTACCCCTGGGGGTACTTAAAGGTATGCCAAGGGGTACGTGAGATTTTTTTTTTTAAATATTCTAAAAATAGCAACAATTCAAAAATCCTTTATAAATATATTTATTGAATAATACTTCAACAAAATATGAATGTAAGTTCATAAACTCAGTGAAGCACAAGCTCAGGTTTGTCACTAAAATGTCTGTCAAAAAGAACTGTGAAAAGAAATGCAACAATGCAATATTCAGTGTTGACAGCTAGATTTTTTGTGGACATGTTCCATAAATATTGATGTTAAAGATTTCTTTTTTTGTGAAGAAATGTTTAGAATTAAGTTCATGAATCCAGATGGATCTCTATTACAATCCCCAAAGAGGGCACTTTAAGTTGATGATTACTTCTATGTGTAGAAATCTTTATTTATAATTGAATCACTTGTTTATTTTTCAACACGTGTTTAGTTATTTTTATATCTTTTTTTCCAAATAGTTCAACAAAGACCACTACAAATGAGCTATATTTTGCACTGTTATACAATTTAATAAATCAGAAACTGATGACATAGTGCTGTATTTTACTTCTTTGTCTGTTTTTTTCAACCAAAAATGCTTTGCTCTGATTAGGGGGTACTTGAATTTAGAAAAAATTCACAGGGGGTACATCGCTGAAAAAAATTTGAGAACCACTGATCTAATGGATGCATAACATAACCCCAGCCTCTACTGTAGCGTCTATTCTATGCACCTTATAATGCAGTGCACCTTATATATGAACAAAGTTTTAAAATAGGCCATTCATTGAAGGTGCGCCTTATAATCCGGTGCGCCTTATAGTGCGGAAAATACGGTAATCAGAGCAAAGGGTGGCTATTTTGAAGAAACTAGCAGCTGAGATAGACTCCAGCCCCCCCCGCGACCCGAAGGGAATAGGAAAATGGTTGGATGGATGGATAGAATATAAAACATGTTTTCAGTTATTTCAACTTTTTTTTTGTTAAATACATAACTCCACATGTGTTCATTCATAGTTTTGATGCCTTCAGTGACAATCTACAATGTAAATAGTCATGAAAATGAAGAAAGAAGCATTGCATGAGGAGAAGGTGTGTCCAAACGTTTGGCCTGTACTGTATGTATGAATGAATGTGTGTATGCATGTATGTATACAATATATATTTTTAAAAGGTATATAAGTGTACCATGTGAGTGAGCTGCTCCATGACACACTCCACCACCTCGGACTGGTTTGCTAGCAGCTCTGGTGAGAACTTCTCGTTGAGCCAAGCCTGTGACAGACACAACCGTTATAATGGTGGCCATTTGGTCAATATATGTTGTATTGCATTATAGGTTTATTATTTGTATCTTTATAACAACAGGCTGACGTCACTCACGTCCTCCAGCTTAGCGATCAGTTGGGCCGGGGTCATGTCATCCTCTTGACTTTCTTCATGGCTGACGTCGTTGTCAGCGAAAGAGTCCCACATGACTTCACTTTGGTGAAAGAGTCACAAAACAAAAAGTCCTACGCGTACATTAATTGTTAGTCGGATGAATTACAGCCTGAAGTGGAAGTAAGCTAGTTCCTAAATTTGTGTCACTTCTCGGTACGTTAGTATACCGGAAAACTGTGTACAGCCACTTGTTTATTCCCGCCACAGCAGCAGTTCTCGCGAGAAGATACAATTCTATTTATCCCTATTAATGACTGCAAGGCAAAGTAAGGGTCGTTCTGGTCCCTACAATTGACACATTTCAAACGTGTGTATTCTTATCAGAACAAATAATGTCATTTAAATTTATACAATTCATATTGTATGTCAATGTTTGCTATTGACATCAAAATTGTTGTCTTTGTGAAGAGAATTATTCGCCCGTATCTTTCCTGCATGTCAAAAATCAGGGCTTACTGTACCACAGGCTTATTTTTTGGCCAACTTTTTAAAGACGCTGCTGGCTGCCGTCGTAGTTAGTATATAATATCATTTTATTATGTAAAATATTATACAACACCCAATATAATTGTACACAATACAGTGGAAAGTATTTTTTGCGCGTTCAAGTCAGTATCTGAATAGCTGTGATGGGAATTCTGGCTCTTTTTTTCCCCCGGAACATTATTTAAAAAATTATTGTATACAAAACTTCACACCCAAAACAAACAGCATCATACAGAACGGCAACGATATGGACATGAAGATGAACATCCATCCATTTTCTACCGCTTGTCCCTTTTGGGGTCGCGGGGGGTGCTGGAGCCTATCTCAGCTTCATTCGGGCGGAAGGCGGGGTACACCCTGGACAAGTCGCTATTTCATCAGAGGGCCAACACAGGTAGACAACATTCACACTCACATTCACACACTAGGGCCAATTTAGTGTTGCCAATCAACCTATCCCCAGGTGCATGAACATATTCTTCTATATTTTTTCAAAATGTGTATAGACAAATAATTTCACTACAATTTGCCAACAATAATCCAAGATATTAAAACAAAACTACTTAAAACAAATCAAATACGATAACATATAAATAAGAAAACAAGGGAAAACACTTGACAGAGAACACAACAAAAACCAAATAAACATCATATTATGCATTACTTTTTAAATGCGTCTGTGGAGGGGGGCGTGGCCTGCGGGCCTGCCGCGGAACAGGGTGTGCCAGGCCGGCCTCGAAGACAGCGACAGATGAGTGGATGGCCCAGGTGGACCTCGGCGAGCGCCACCGCTGCGGCCAGGTCTTGGGGCCGGTGGTAACGGACCCAGGCCGCCGTCTGCTCTGGGATCGCCTCCAGGAACTGCTCCGTGACCAGCCGCTCCATCACCTGGTCGTCGCCTTCTTTTGGCTGCAGCCAACGTGTTGCCGCGTCCTGGAGCTGCTGTCCAAGCACGAACGGGCGGTCCTCCTACCCCAGACGCAGTGCCCGGAACTGGCGTCGGTGGTCCTCGGCGGTGCAACCGGTCCGGTTCAGCACCGCCCTCCTCAGGTCCGGGAAGTGCACGCGGGAGGCCGCCGGTAGGTTAAGCGCCGCTCGCTGCGCCTCACCCACCAGCAGCGGCAAGAGTCGCACTCCCCACTCCTCTTTTGGCCACGCGCATGCCTCCGCCGTGGCCACAAAAATGTCTATGAAGGCACGGGGGTCCTCCTTTTCCCCCCATGCGCTGTATGGAGACGGCTGCTGATGTTGGCGGTGCCGCTCCTCCCCCGGTCCGCCATCGCCTGCAGGATTAGGCCTTGCTGGGCCACCTGCTTTTGGACCGCCTCCAGCTGTCGCTGACTGGCCGTCGTCACCTCCGCCAGAATGTCCATTAATACTGCCAGTGGGTCGGCTTCCATCTTCTCCGATGGTCCGGCTTGTTGGGTGCCAAATTGTGGAGGTTGCCTTCTAGTGGGTTCTTCGGTCTACCACAGACTGCCAGGAGAGCCGGAATTCAGGGTATAACACTGTTTTATTTTCATAACTAGTGCGAGTGTTTTGCTTTCCAGCAAAATGTTTGTCTGCGTCTTGTGTCTTTCTCGCTCTCTCTGGCTCCCACTCCAGCTCCAACAACGTGCCTCATTCCGGCTGCTGCTAATGAAGGCGACAGGTGATTAGATAACAAGGCCCACCTGGGCCATCCACTCACCTGTCGCTGCCTATGAGGCCGGTCCGCAGGCCACGCCCCCCTCCACAGTGTCTTTGATTTTTAATTTCAGAATGAAAAAATTATTTGGCTTACATGATATCACTCGTAGTAGATATAACAGTTTAACAGCATTCTCCAAGTGTTTATGACATTCTGACTATTGAAGGAGAGATGGTTTACTATAGTTGGGCTCACTAAAAGAGTTGTCTCTTTCGGCTCCAAAGTAGATACTTTTTTTTTATAAGTTAATTGTTAATTTATTAACAACAAAATAAGTAGTTATTTTTAAAATGAATAAATATTGTACAAAACATACATTAGCGCTATAGGTTTTTTTTCTGTATGTTTTTTAATTTTGTTCTTTTGTGTCAACCTCCCTTTTTTTTCTCTGTATGTGCATGTGCTTATACAGTATCTGGTATTAGACTTAGACTTCCTTTTTATTGTCATTCAAATTTGAACTTTACAGCACAGATAAGAACGATATTTCGTTACATAAGCTCATGGTAGTGCAGGATAAAAAAGCAATAAGGTGCATATATAAATAAATAAATATATATAAGTAATATATAAATATATACATAAAATAAATAAATATAAATATATATAAATAAATAAATAGATTACCGTATTTTCCGCACTATAAGGCGCACCGGATTATTAGCCGCACCTTCTATGAATTACATATTTCATAATTTTGTCCACCAATAAGCCGCCCCGGACTATAAGCCGCGCCTACGCTGCGCTAAAGTGAATGTCAAAAAAACGCTGCGCTAAAGTGAATGTCAAAAAAACAGTCAGATAGTTCAGTCAAACTTTAATAATATATTGAAAACCAGCGTTCTAACAACTCTGTCCCAAAATGTACGCAAATGTGCAATCACAAACATAGTAAAATTCAAAATGGTGTAGAGCAATAAATAGCAACATAATGTTGCTCGAACGTTAATGTCACAACACACAAAATAAACATAGCGCTCACCTTCTGAAGTTATTCTTCATTCGTAAATCCTTCGAATTCTTCGTCTTCGGTGTCCGAATTGAAAAGTTGCGCAAGCGTGGGATCCAAAAATGGCCGGCTCCGCCTCGTCGAAGTCATCGGATTCAGTGTCGCTGTTGTTGTGCAGCAGTTCTGTGAATCCTGCCTTCCGGAAAGCTCGGACCACAGTTGTGACCGAAATATCTGCCCAGGCATTTACGATCCACTGGCAGATGTTGGCGTATGTCGACCGGCGCTATCTGCCCGTCTTAGTGAAGGTGTGTTCGCCTTCGGAGCTGTGTGAAAAAAGCCACCCGGCCTCTTTGCGTAAACTTCCCTTAACCACTCGCTCATCTTTTCTTCATCCATCCATCCCTTCGAGTTAGCTTTTATGATGACGCCGGCTGGAAAGGTCTCTTTTGGCAAGGTCTTCCTTTTGAATATCACCATGGGAGGAAGTTAGCATGGCAAGCTAGAACCACAGTGAAGGATGACTTCTCATTCCCTGTGGTGCGAATATTCACCGTACGTGCTCCCGTTCCACAGTGCAGTTCACAGGAATATCAGTTGCTGTGAAATACGGTAGTAATCCGTGTGCGGATGGAGAGATTGCGTCTTTTTATGAACCGGATCCTTGTCGCGTAGTAGGAGCCATTTTGTGGTCTTTACAGATGTAAACAGGAAATGAAACGTACGGTGATATCCGCGCGTTTTTTCTTCTTCTTCCGGGGGCGGGTGAAGCGCTTCCTGTTCTATGGGGGCGGGTGCTTTCCTTGGCGGTTGCTTGCGTAGAAGAAGAAGCGCTTCCTGTTCTACCGGGAAAAAAGATGGCGGCTGTTTACCGAAGTTGCGAGACCGAAACTTTATGAAAATGAATCGTAATAAAGCGCACCGGGTTATAAGGCGCACTGTCAGCTTTTGAGAAAAATTGTGGTTTTTAGGTGCGCCTTATAGTGCGGAAAATACGGTACTGTACAGATAAATATATTGCACTTTTTCACATGTGTCCACGTTTATGGATGTATGTTATATTGTCTCTTTTATTCCAGCGAGTTAATCCATTTTGGGGGGATAGTAGTCTGTAATCAGCCTAAAAATGTTTTCTTTATACTGTGCTTCACTTTAAATTCCATCCAGTCATTTTATACCACTTGTCCCTCTCAGGGTCTCGGGGTTCTGGAGCGTATTCCAGCTGCAGGCAGGCAGGGTATATACAGTATATATACCCTGGAAAATATATTCAAATGTGTCTGACTTATTATTATTGTGGGAAGAAAGTCAAACTATTACTTTATGACAAAACTAAGGATTTCCAAAGTGTGGCATCGGGACCATTTGTGGTCCATTGTAAATTTTGCGGAATATTTTAAAAATACTATTACTGAAAAAACCCATACAGAGTGGAACAGGTGTAATGTGACAATACATTGTTAAAAGGAAGGCTGTATTTTTCTTTTAACAAATCTATATATTGTATTGGTTTTGAAAATGAAAAACTTAAAAGTATATTTTAATTTTTCAGTATGTGGTCCTCAGTGAAAAAATATTGAATGCCCTGGGGATTAACATTTAAAAAAAACAAGGATTTTCCTTCTGTGTTACCAACAAAGGCTAATCGTAATATAGAAAGCAATGGTGAAACTGTAACACACATTCAGCAAAGTACAGTTCATCGCTGTTAATTAGTTCGCACGTGACTGTAATAAATTAATTTCGGCGTATTGGAAGTAGAATTTGAATATTTTCATACCTCGAACATAAAAAAAAACTGTTTATGACCTTCTCAATACATTTTTCTACATTATAAATATTATATACTCAAGACCAGTGGTTCTCAAACTTTACAATTCCAAATACCACCATTATAACCTACATTAAAACACATTAGCATAGTAGCCATACTCATTCATTAAAAACAAGGCAGAGGTTTTTATTTAACAAGTATAATTCATATTTTTGGCCACTGTTACATTACACACAGTTTGCTTGAATACAGGAAAATAAAACACTGTACTTTAATCAAGGGATTCTTTGTCGTACCACGTCGTACACGTACCACAGTTGCAGAATCCCTGCTCTGGCCATGAAACAACACCCTTTAATGACCTTTACACATTTTTAATCCTGTATACTAATGCTGCTTGAGGATGAGCCAATCAGTGGACTCCATACTGAACCGCTTGAATATTATACCTAAAAATGCTTAATTTAGGGCAAACATGTTGTGGAATATGCACAATGTGGAGAAACCGCGATGTATGAAGTGGCGAGGGACGACTATGTGCATTTTTTTAAATGAAGAATGATCATTCAGATCATTAATAATCATTCAGATTTAATTCAGGTTTTATTCAGGGGTTTTTTCAGCATTCAGTCACACACTACACTGCAAAAAGTCAGTGTTCAAAAACAAGAAAAAAAAAAAAAATTAGGGGTATTTTATTTGAACTAAGCAAAATTATCTGCCAATAGAACAAGAACATTCGACTTTCCAAAACAAGTAAAATTAGCTAACCTCAATGAACCCAAAAATACCTTAAAATAAGTATATTCTCAGTAATAACAAGTGCACTTTTCTTGATAGAAAAAAAAAAGAGACCTTTTTGCTCAATATGTTGAAAAATATTCTTCAATTAAGTAAATGCTAGTGCCATTATCTTGACATAATGACATGTCATGACTTTTTTTTCATGCTTGAAATAAGAAATTCTTATTTAAAAAAAGTAGTTTTATACTTGTGAGTGTTGATGACACAGCTTTGCAACAGTTGATATTCTAGTTTCAAGCATGTTTTTACTCAATATAGGTCATAAAATCTCAGCAACAAGCTGTAATATCTTACTGAGATAATTCAGGACAAAAACCCTTAAAACAAGTAAAACACTCTAACATAAAATCTGCTTAGTGAGAAGAATTATCTTATCAGACAGAAAATAAGCAAATATCACCCTTATTTGAGATATTTAGTCTTACTTAGATTTCAGTTTTTGCAGTCTAGTTAGGTTTATCCTCGTTGTGTCCTTTTATGCTGATGAATTTAGGTATGCATGTTTAGCATTAAGATAGTACACTACTTTAAAAAAGGAGAAATATTGCATAAAAATTAGGAATGTCCGATAATGGCTTTTTTTGCTGATATCCGATATTGTCCAACTCTTAATTACCGATACCGATATCAACCAACACCGATACTGTATATACAGTCGTGGAATTAACACATTATTATGCCTATTTTGGACAACCAGGTATGGTGAAGATAAGGTCCTTTTTAAAAAAATAAAATAAAATAAAATAAGATAAATAAATTAAAAACATTTTCTTGAATAAAAAAGAAAGTAAAACAATATAAAAACAGTTACATAGAAACTAATAATGAATGAAAATGAGTAAAATTAACTGTTAAAGGTTAGTACTATTAGTGGACCAGCAGCACGCACAATCGTGTGTGCTTATGGACTGTATCCCTTGCAGACTGTATTGATGTATATTGATGTATAATGTAGGAACCAGAATATTAATAACAGAAAGAAACAACCCTTTTGTGTGAATGAGTGAATGGGGAGGGAGGTTTTTGGGGTTGGTGCACTAATTGTAAGTGTATCTTGTGTTTTTTATGTTGATTTAATGAAAAAACAACAACGATACCAATAATTTCCGATATTACATTTTAAAAGGGACCATTATCACCAGACCTATGTAAGCGTCAATGTATACCTTGATGTTGCAGAAAAAAGACCATATATTTTTCTAACCGATTTCCGAACTCTAAATGGGTGAATTTTGGCGAATTAAACGCCTTTCTATTATTCGCTCTCGGAGCGATGACGTCACAACGTGACGTCACATCGGGAAGCAATCCGCCATTTTCTCAAACACCGAGTCATAATCAGCTCTGTTATTTTCCGTTTTTTCGACTGTTTTCCGTACCTTGGAGACATCATGCCTCGTCTGTGTGTTGTCGGAGGGTGTAAAAACACGAACAGGGACGGATTCAAGTTGCACCAGTGGCCCAAAGATGCGAAAGTGGCAAGAAATTGGACGTTTGTTCCGCACACTTTACAGACGAAAGCTATGCTACGACAGAGATGGCAAGAATGTGTGGATATCCTGCGACACTCAAAGCAGATGCATTTCCAACGATAAAGTCAAAGAAATCTGCCG
Organism: Nerophis lumbriciformis; assembly: GCF_033978685.3. NCBI lineage: Eukaryota > Metazoa > Chordata > Actinopteri > Syngnathiformes > Syngnathidae > Nerophis > Nerophis lumbriciformis. The sequence goes on along the minus strand of NC_084559.2, from coordinate 28,545,401 downwards.
CCAGACCCCCATTGAATCTGCCGGAGTGTGTGAGCAATTCAGGGACAAAAGACCTCGGTAGCACGGCAAGCAATGGCGGCAGTTTGTTCCCGCAGACGAGCGAGCTAAACCCCCCCCCTGGATGTCTTGGCTCCCACCGTCCCGAAGATGATCAAGAGAAGAATATCGACCCTAGCTTCCCTGGCCTGCTGACATGAGGGTATGTCTACAGAATATATTAATTGATGAAAATTGGGCTGTCTGCACTCTCAAAGTGCATGTTGTTGCCAAATGTATTTCATATGCTGTAAACCTAGTTCATAGTTGTTAGTTTACTTTAATGCCAAACAAACACATACCAATCGTTGGCTAGAAGGCGATCGCCGAATTCGTCCTCGCTTTCTCCCGTGTCGCTGGCTGTTGTGTCGTTTTCGTCGGTTTCGCTTGCATACGGTTCAAACCGATATGGCTCAATAGCTTCATTTTCTTCTTCAATTTCGTTTTCGCTACCTGCCTCCACACTACAACTATCCGTTTCAATACATTCGTAATCTGTTGAATCGCTTAAGCCGCTGAAATCCGAGTCTGAATCCGAGCTAATGTCGTTATAGCTTGCTGTTCTTTCCGCCATGTTTGTTTGTGTTGGCTTCACTATGTGACGTCACAGGAAAATGGACGGGTGTTTATAACGATGGTTAAAATCAGGCACTTTGAAGCTTTTTTTAGGGATATTGCGTGATGGGTAAAATTTTGAAAAAAACTGCGAAAAATAAAATAAGCCACTGGGAACTGATTTTTAATGGTTTTAACCATTCTGAAATTGTGATAATGTTCCCCTTTAAAGCATTTATCGGCCGATAATATCGGCCTGCCGATATTATCGGCCATCTCCAGGCCGATATTATCGGCCATCTCTAATAAAAAATTAATCTGCCCGGAGGCAAAATGGAAAGAATCACAGTTTGTGAGTGTAAAATGTGCCCATAGTGGGGAGGGCATATGCAGCGTGGGGCCCCCATAGAGGGATGGAATATGGGTATGGATAAATGAGAGCGGAAGGAGACGGGCTGCCAGGAACATGGCGGTACATGAGCTGGGACTGAGGTATTCTCACCCTGGGGAGGAAGGCTCGCTGGTGCAGCACTGTCTGCTGATGAGAGTCTGATTTGTCAAAAAGGGGCGGAGCACAGGCGGAGTGGGCGGAGCGGGCTAGCGTCTGCTGGGCGGCAGGAACCTTTGCAGGCGGCGGCCTGAGGGCGTCCCACTTCTCAGTCTGATAGAGCCACGGATGCTGAGGGATGTTTTTCAGATGCGTCAAAGCGGCCTGTTGGCTTCCGTAACCCGGTCGGATAGGGGCGGGCCGTGCGAGTTGCGTCGACTTCGGAAGAACTTTGACGAAACCCGGGTCGGATGTGACTTTGATAGACGAGTAAAAAGGATGCATGAGGTTGATGTCGCCTCTTTTTGTCTTCCGGTCTTTAATGTAAGCTTTGACTTTTTGAGGGCTGAGAGGAGCTCTGCTTCTGTTCTCTCCTGCTGCGTCCTCGCTTCGGTTGACTGTGCTGAAGGAGGTCAAGTCAGGTTGGCGTTCACCACCTGCAGGGGTATCCTCTGATGAGACGGAGCACGGGGAGGCGCTCCGGGAAGACGAGGAGGAGGACGGAGGGTAAGGCGAGCCGTCGGAGGAGATGCACTTGTGGCCGGAAGAGGACGGGGAGCAGCGGATGACAGAAGGCCGGTCTCTCTCCTCTCTGTCCTCGCCCTGTGGAGTCCCTTGAAGGCTGGCCTGGGCTACTCGCTTCTTTTTCTCCAGAGGAGAGATGACCTCTCCGGCCGCCGATGACAAGTTCGCGGGCCAGGGGGTCGCCGAAGGGCCGTGCACCAGGCGGGGAAACGTGTAAGAGGTCAAGGGCCGGTCTGGCTGGGAGGAGTCCAAATGGTGTCTTTCGGCGGCACCCGGCCAGGGATTGGACTGATGAGGATGACTGGCGGCCTCTGGAATCCTCTGTAAAACAACACACTTATCATCAGAGGAGGGATTCATGGCTCTCTCCAAGGATCTTTGAAGAGTCGTTCAAAAGGCCGGCTCTTGTTGTGTTTCTTTGTGAGAATTTTGTTCACAAGTTACAAGGTTTTATCATCACTGATAGCAAATACCGTATTTTTCGGACTATAAGTCGCAGTTTTTTTCATAGTTTGGCTGGGGGTGCGACTTATACTCAGGAGCGACTTATGTGTGAAATTATTAACACATTATCGTAAAATATAAAATAATATTATTTAGCTCATTCACGTAAGAGACTAGACGTATAAGATTTTATTGGATTTAGCGATCAGGAGTGACAGATTGTTTGGTAAACGTATAGCATGTTCTATATGTTATAGTTATTTGAATGACTCTTACCATAATATGTTACGTTAACATACCAGGCACCTTCTCAGTTGGTTATTTATGCCTCATATAACGTACACTTATTCAGCCTGTTGTTCACTATTCTTTATTTATTTTAAATTGCCTTTCAAATGTCTATTCTTGGTGTTGGGTTTTATCAAATAAATTTCCCCCAAAAATGCGACTTATATATGTTTTTTTCCTTCTTTATTATGCATTTTCGGCAGGTGCGACTTATACTCCGGTGCGACTTATACTCCAAAAATACGGCACATTGGGCGCTGAATAATTCTAATATACTCCAATTTATACTATATTTGTGGGGAAATATGATTAGAATTTACCTGGATTCTGGTTTTATTGTAAACATTTCACAAGGTGGTACCTTTAACAGAGAGACAGGGATATGCAAAGTGCAGCTCGGGGGCCATTTGCGGTCCACAGCTATTTTTTTTTACCAGCCTGTGCCACATTCTAAAAATACTATTACTAAAAAAAAACATTAAAGATAAAAAATTGGAACAAAAGAGCAAATTGGAGTTATGTAACAAGAAAAAGTTGACGTTAACTACACAAAGTTGACATGGAAGCAGTTTTTTTTCTTTAAAAAATGTACAAACTATTCGTTTTGAAAATGAAAAATATCATAATGGGCTATGCATCATTAGTGGGATAAGTTTGGACATCCCTGCAGGGAGGTTATTTTGAAATGTTTCTCACCTAAGAAACTTTGTGGCACATTAAAAATCTACACACGCTACAGATAACCTCCATACAAATACATTTTACTGAAATGAAAAATAAAACAACAACCTCAAAGACACTTTTTACAGGTTTAGAAAAAACAACAAATATGAGTGTAAAAAAAAAGTGACTACAACAGTAAAATAAAATACAACCAAAAGAAACAGACAACAGTTGAAAGATTATAACGTAATGTATTGCTGACTGTGAAAGTTAGAGACGTGCCGATCAGAGTCGGACAATTTTTGTGAAAAAATTGACTGATGCATTTTAATGTCGATCACAAACAGTAACACAGTTGTTACTTTTAGTCCCCCTGCTGACAAGCCACTCGCAGCTAATTATGTGTCTCCATACACAGTGTGGAGCCGCTACCTTAAACCAATAATAATCACCTGCATTTCTTAGCATATTAAGAATCATTTTCATGTACATTATCACCGGAAGATGAGGCTAAACATGTGAGCGTAAGCCAGAAGCTAAGCTAACAGCTAAACTAGCTTTAAACAACACCAATGAATAAGTTAGTAAACTTTAAGACAGGCCTGGGCAATTATTTTGACTCGGGGGCCAAATTTAGAGAAAAAAATGTGTCTGTAGGCCGGTATATTTGATTTTTAAGAACACTAATACAAAACCTCACAATAATGTCTGATTGAATGCTAAAAACATTATGACAAACCACCTTAAAAAACAGAATGGAATTTTTTTTTTTTTTTTACTAAATGAGACACCCAGAATGTACATGAAAATAAAGAATGTGGGATTTACAATATTAACTATGAACGATAAAACACTGAATATTGACAACATATGAACATATATACTACATATTTTACAATCGAGCGAAACGCAACAAAAATGCAATAAACACCGCGAAATATGAACGCAAAGGGTAAAAAAAAACAATCTGATATATCTGATACATCTCTAAGCTTTAGAACTTTGTTGTAAAAATCTCCTTCCGTGTCTGTCCCTGGCACCCGCATTTCAGGCTGGCTGCTCTGGAAACACTCTGTGGAAACGCTCCCCACCCACACTGCTTGGTGCCTCGTCTGAGCTGCTGTGACGTAGATTACCATAGTAACTAATTAGATTACCATGGTAACTACTATATCATGCAAAAGCGCAGATTCCAACCATTGAAAAACTTTGTATAGTTCAAGACTTATGGTAATTTGAAAACATGACTGCACATCATAATGGCAGCTACAGTTTCCATCTTAAAGATCTAAAAAAATTATTTAGGAATGTCCGGCGGGCCAGATTGAAAAGCTTAACGGGCCGCATGTGGCCCCCGGGCCTTAATTTGCCCAGGTCTGCTTTAAGAAGTTTAAACTGTGGAAAGTAAGCATTTGTCAACATGAAGTTAACATATACAAACCCCGTTTCCATATGAGTTGGGAAATTGTGTTAGATGTAAATATAAACGGAATACAATGATTTGCAAATCATTTTCAACCCATATTCAGTTGAATATGCTACAAAGACAAGATATTTGATGTTCAAACTGATAAACATTTTTTTTTTTTCAAATAATCATTAACTTTAGAATTCGATGCCAGCAACACGTGACAAAGAAGTTGGGAAAGGTGGCAATAAATACTGATAACGTTGAGGAATGCTCATCAAACACTTATTTGGAACATCCCACAGGTGAACAGGCAAATTGGGAACAGGTGGGTGCCATGATTGGGTATAAGAGTAGATTCCATGAAATGCTCAGTCATTCACAAACAAGGATGGGGCGAGGGTCACCACTTTGTCAACAAATGCGTGAGCAAATTGTTGAACAGTTTAAGAAAAACCTTTCTCAACCAGCTATTGCAAGGAATTTAGGGATTTCAACATCTACGGTCTGTAATATCATCAAAGGGTTCAGAGAATCTGGAGAAATCACTGCACGTAAGCAGCTAAGCCCGTGACCTTTGATCCCTCAGGCTGTACTGCATCAACAAGCGACATCAGTGTGTAAAGGATATCACCACATGGGCTCAGGAACACTTCAGAAACCCACTGTCAGTAACTACAGTTGGTCGCTACATCTGTAAGTGCAAGTTAAAACTCTTCTAGGCAAGGCGAAAACCGTTTATCAAGAACACCCAGAAACGCCGTCGGCCTCATCTAAGATGGACTGATACAAAGTGGAAAAGTGTTCTGTGGTCTGACGAGTCCACATTTCAAATTGTTTTTGGAAACTGTGGACGTCGTGTCCTCCGGACCAAAGAGGAAAAGAACCATCCAGGATTGTTATAGGCGCAAAGTTGAAAAGCCAGCATCTGTGATGGTATGGGGGTGTATTAGTGTCCAAGACATGGGTAACTTAAACATCTGTGAAGGCGCCATTAATGCTGAAAGGTACATACAGGTTTTGGAGCAACGTATGTTGCCATCCAAGCAATGTTACCATGGACGCCCCTGCTTATTTCAGCAAGACAATGCCAAGCCACGTGTTACATCAACGTGGCTTCATAGTAAAAGAGTGCGGGTACTAGACTGGCCTGCCTGTAGTCCAGACCTGTCTCCCATTGAAAATGTGTGGCGCATTATGAAGCCTAAAATACCACAACGGAGACCCCCGGACTGTTGAACAACTTAAGCTGTACATCAAGCAAGAATGGGAAAGAATTCCACCTGAGAAGCTTAAAAAATGTGTCTCCTCAGTTCCCAAACGTTTACAAAGTGTTGTTAAAAGGAAAGACCATGTAACACAGTGGTGAACATGCCCTTTCCCAACTACTTTGGCACGTGTTGCAGCCAGGAAATTCTAAGTTAATTATTATTTGCAAAAAAAAAATAAAGTTTATCAGTTTGAACATCAAATATCTTGTCTTTGTAGTGCATTCAATTGAATATGGGTTGAAAAGGATTTACAAATCATTGTATTCCGTTTATATTTACATCTAACACAATTTCCCCAACTCATATGGAAACGGGGTTTGTACATACACGCGCGTATTTCATTTTTTAAACTTGATTTTACTTGGAGGGGGAAAAAACAAAATTTGATTTATTTGTGTTTACTTTTGTCAATTGTCTGGGAAAACCCAATAAATAAATGTTTAACAAAAACACACATAATGAGCTGTTAACATAATACCTCACAATCGTTTCCTCTGTCGGCCGGGTTTCTTTTCCCCTTCCACTCCACTTTGTTCATCTTCCCTTCCGAATTCCTCTTATAAGGCTTCCTTGGTTTGCTGAGAAGCAGAGGTTTGTCATCTTCTCCTTTCAGGTGCCTTTCAAAGGGCAACACCAGCCTGCAGCATGACCCACATTGTCTCATAAACCATTTTATTTCATGATAAAAGTCATCAGCGTGGAAGAGATGAATGCATACCTCTCGTAGTGTCTGCGGGTGCACGTAGCCGCACTGGTGCTACCAGGACTCCCGCCCAGCTCATCGTACACTTTCTTCCACAGGCGCCGTGCCGTCACCTGTTGATGACATTACCTTGTCAAAAACGTCACCATGTTTATCAAATAAGCATTCGTGCAGTACCTGAATGCACCATCATAAAAGCTCACTTATTTTTACACTTAAAATTAAATATTGATGTTAGCGTATGTTTTTTGTTTTTTTTTACACTTGTATCATGGCCTTCTTAAAAGGTTTTTGAATGAAATGAAAGGTGTTAACAGTTTGATCCTCGGTTGGACTTGAATATAATTTCCCTTCGGAAAATTAGTTTACGGGAAAAAAAAAAAAAAAGAAAATCAACCGTCAAGGCAAGGATTGTGTTTGACCTTAAAGCTACTATATATCTGTCGTCTACAGCAGTGGTTCTCAACCTTTTTTCAGTGATGTACCCCCTGTGAACATTTTTTTTAATTCAAGTATCCCCTAATCAGAGCAAAGCATTTTTGGTTGAAAAAAAGAGATAAAGAAGTAAAATACAGCAGTATGTCATCAGTTTCTGATTTATTACATTGTATAACAGTGCAAAATATTGCTCATTTGTAGTGGTCTTTCTTGAACTATTTGGAAAAAAAGATATAAAAATAACTAAAAAACGTGTTGAAAAATAAACAAGTGATTCAATTATAAATAAAGATTTCTACACATAGAAGTAATCAGCAACTTAAAGTGCCCTCTTTGGGGATTGTAATAGAGATCCATCTGGATTCATGAACTTAATTCTAAACATTTCTTCACAAAAAAAGAAATCTTTAACATCAATATTTATGGAACATGTCCACAAAAAATCTAGCTGTCAACACTGAATATTGCATTGTTGCATTGTAATGAATGGAATAGCCTACTTGATTTGATGTTCAGTTTATGAACTTACATTCATATTTTGTTGAAGTATTATTCAACAAAATTCAGGATTTTTTAATTGTTGCTATTTTTAGAATATTTAAAAAAAATCTCACGTACCCCTTGGCATACCTTCAAGTACCCCCAGGGGTACGCGTACCCCCATTTGAGAACCACTGGTCTACAGTAAATGTCAAACTAATGTGCTCATTTAAATATGGTATATAGTGTGTAAATAAATGCCTCCCAGCATTCAAAAACACCACAAATTGATCATAAATGAAAGTGTAAATGCATATATAGGTATGTCCCACTAATAAAGACAACAAGAAATATGAAGTTAAAATGCATCTGATGGTCCACAAGCCATTTCCCACTTGCAGTATCCTTGTAAACCCAGCAGATGGTGCTGTTGTAGCACAAACAAAGTACTTTTTCTTTTGGTGTGTAATTAAACTAGTTTTGGAGGGAGGTGCCTATTGTTTGTCTGTTGACTTCGATTGATTGATTGAAACTTTTATTAGTAGATTGCACAGTGAAGTACATATTCCGTACAATTGACCACTAAATGGTAACACCTGAATAAGTTTTTCAACTTGTTTAAGTCAGGGTCCACGTTAATCAATTCATGGTAAACTCTGTGTCCTGTTCTCTATTGTTGGAGGCAACACAGCATTCCACCCCAAGTTACTTTGAATAAATTGGAAGAACAAAAAGCACATAAATAGACTGCAAGAGACAAAAATACTGTTGTTTTTCTGGTATGTATAGTACCGTGCAAAAAGGCCACAGTGGACACATACAACTAGAGTGCAGACCTTTGCCAAGACCAAACTGTGGACGATGTGCAAAAACAAAACAAACCGTGAGTGTATTTGTCTGCGTGTTAGTTAGTTAGCACACTACTTACTGATTTATGGAGATTGTGACATTTTAATTCTTGTAGTTGACCATCCTGACTCAAACAGAACAAACCGAATTTGCTACTTTTACAGGTACCGACCAAAGCCGGTCAGTACTACCGCGTACCGACTCACGTAAAATCTAATCATATTTTGATACTTTTGTTTGTAAACTCGGCTCAAGCACTTGGCCGGGGAACAAGCTGCCATTCAAGAGCATACTTGCCAACCCTCCCGATTTTCCGGGGAGACTACCGAATTTCAGTGCCCCTCCTGAAAATCTCCCGGGGCGACCATTCTCCCGAATTTCTCCCGATTTCCACCCGGACAACAATATTGGGGGCGTGCCTTAAAGGAACTGCCTTCAGCGTCCTCTACAACCTGTCGTCACGTCCGCTTTTCCTCCAGAAAAACAGCGTGCCGGCCCAGTCACATAATATATGCGGCTTTTACACACACTTAAGTGAATGCAAAGCATACTTGATCAACAGCCATACAGGTCACACTGAGGGTGGCCGTATAAACAACTTTAACACTGTTACAAATATGCGCCACACTGTGAACCCACACCAAACAAGAATGACAAACACATTTCGGGAGAACATCCGCAACGTAACACAACATAAACACAACAGAACAAATACCCAGAACCCCTTGCAGAACTAACTCTTCCGGGACGCTACAATATACACCCCCCACTACCACAAAACCCCGCCCTGCCCACCTCAACCCCGCCCCCCACCACCTCAACCCTGTCGCCCCCCCATCTCCCGAATTCGGAGGTCTCAAGGTTGGCGGACTCAGCCGGACTGCCTCAAGGTTACAATTTTCCATGCCAACAAAGCAAGAAGAAGGCACTCAAAAGTACAGTAGGGCTCCACAAAATGTGCTAGCGCGATTTTAACTTACATTGAATTCGCCATAGACGTGATAAAGTATGCTATATTAGCCATTTTACATGGCGATTTCAACACAAACAAATTTGGTCAAGAAAACTACAACTAAGATGAATGTTAGTGTGTATTAAATACGTACAGTTTAATCACTTGTAAGACTCAACAAAAGAAGAGAATGGCACATTCAACTTGATGGCAAAGACTACTTTCTGACTAAGGCAACACACTGTAGCTTATTCAATACTGCCATCTCAAGTCTTGGAATTGCAAATGCATGCAAAGTCTACAATATGATACTGCACAGTACAGTACTTGCAAATGAGACACAGAAGTGTAAGAAAATAAGATGATAAATGGACAGAACAGCTCAATGTTAAAAATAAATGGACAGAAAAAAAAGATTTTTACTTTTGTGAACAATTAATATTTATTAGCACATTTGAACACTGTAATGTAGCAAAAATGAATACGGTTGTGTGCCGGTATCGATTCCCATGTACCGGAAATCTGTACCGTATTGATTCAAATGCAAATGGTACCCATCCCTGATTCCTAGAAGTATATTTATCCACATCCTCATTTAAATGATATTGACAGGATCTGACTATGTTTGTGTTGGACACCAATGCAACAAGGTAGTCTAAAATAACTTAAAAAAACAAAACATTTCTATTCTATTTAACTTATAAAATCAAGATGCTTTGCGATGAATGTTGATTAAAAATCAACAGCACATAGTCTGTAAATAAAAACTAAAATATTATCATATTTAAATGCATTTTTCTCAAGCTGTCCAATGTAAGAGAACAACTTTTTTGAAAAAACAACAACAACAAAAACGCTGAAGAAGACTGCAGATGATGATTTTAAATCTCTCTTAAAAACATACTTTTATTCCATGGCTTTTAACACTGAGTGATATCCATCCTGCTATGGTGCCCCATAATACACCTGCTGTGAACCTGTTTTTATGTTCTATTTATTTTAGTTAGTTATTTTTTATCGTGCTCTGTTTGTGTTGTGTTGTGTTTGCTCGGTTCTCGTATTATCTTTTAACCTGCCCATTGTACAGCACTTTGGCTACACCTGTGGTAAATTTTAAATGTGCTTTATAAATAAAGTTGATTTGATTTGATTTGATAACAGTCGAAACATGTCAGGTTAAAAATTCCATCTAATTTACAGAAAATATTGTATGACTAAAAGAACATTTAAAAAGTATATAAAACTACTTTTTGGACATGTAACTAAAAACAGGAAGTACGGGATGTATAATATTGTAGCAATATGCATGTTCAAAATTAACTCACATTTTCACTGCAAAAACTGAAATCTAAGTAAGATTAAATATCTCAAATAAGGGTTATATTTGTTTATTTTCTGTCTGATAAGATAATTCTTCTCACTAAGCAGATTTTATGTTAGTGTTTTACGTGTTTTAAGGGTTTTGGTCCTAAATGATCTCAGTCAGATATTACAGCTTGTTGCTGAGATTTGATGACCTATATTGAGTAAAACATGCTTGAAACTAGAATATCAACTGATGCAAAGCTGTGTCATCAACACTCACAAGTATAAAACTACTTTTTTAAAGTAATAATTTCTTACTTCAAGCATGAAAAAAAATCATGATGCCGAGCGCATATAATTATGTCAAGATAATGGCACTAGCATTTACTTAATTTAAGAATATTTTTCAATATATAGAGAAAAAAGATCTGTTTTTTTTCTACCAAGAAAAATGCACTTTTTATTAGTGAGAATATACATATTTTAAGGTATTTTTGGGTTCACTGAGGTTAGCTAATTTTACTTGTTTTGGAAAGTCTTGACAAGCCAAATTTTCTTGTTCTATTGGCAGATCATTTTGCTTAGTTCAAATAAAATACCCCTAATTTTTGTATTTTTTTTCTTGTTTTTGAACACTGACTTTTTGCAGTGTTGGGAGTTGTCAGAAATAATACATAAAAAAAAAAAAAAGATGTTCCATGCAGGTGAGTTTGAGAACAAGAAGTGGTTACCTGTCACCGAAACAGCAATGTCATGCTCTTTATGCAGACTATTGTGTTTAAAAATGTGAGGAAATAAATACAATGGTACTCGCACATGCATTGAGAGGTGAAAATGTGTCTAAGGTTGTTTGCTGCAGAAAATGATACACCAACACATGTGACTTTCATGATCTACTTACTGAATTGTAGCCACCTAGTGTCTCAACTGCCTTGTAGATCATCCACAGGTTGACTGAGAGTAGAGAAATACATAAGTAGGAACATAAGTATAGATTGTGTCTTTACTGTGTTGATCTGACTTACTTTGTTTGAAGCCCAAATGTGGGATCCTTTCAATGGGCGAGCCTCTTTTCTTCATGAAAGAATGCAGACTCGATACAAACGACTTCTCCTCCATCTGCTGCACGCCGCCTCGCTGTTCTTCCTCACATCCGTCATCCACCTCAGGAGGCGTCTAATTGGGAGAAAGCGTTAGGAAAGTTTTCTAAACTTTAAACAACACATTGCATGAATGAAAGAATACAGGGCATTGGCACAACATTTCATAGTTCTGGACCTAAAAATGATGTCTCCGGGTAAAATGTTCCCCAAAGTAGACATAGTAGGGATCTTAGGCTTTCTTTTTAACGAGTTTCAGCACATTTTGGAACACCAGCTTAGAGCTCCAAAAGGTGGGCTGGCCCGCATCAGCCTGCTGGCGTCACCTGCAGAAGACTGGAGGGCAATTTCATATTACGTAGTTTGCCTTTTGGTGGCATCTTCATGCCAAATCCTGGTACCGTATAAGTCGCTCCGGAGTATAAGTCGCACCGGCCGAAAATGCATAATAAAGAAGGAAAAAAACATATATAAGTCGCACTGGAGTATAAGTCGCATTTTTTGGGGGAAATGTATTTGATAAAACCCAACACCAATAATACAGTGTTTTTCAACCACTAGTGTGCCGCGAGCTACAGTCTGGTGTGCCGTGGGAGATGATCTAATTTCACCGATTTGGGGTAAAAAATATTTTTTGCAAAGCAGTAATTATAGTCTGTAAATGATGTGTTGTTGTTGAGTGTCAGTGCTGTCTAGAGCTCGGCAGAGTAACCGTGTAATTCTCTTCCATATCAGTAGGTGGCAGCAGGTAGCTAATTGCTATGTAGAAGTCGAAACAGCGGGAGGCAGCGTGGAGGTAAAAGGGTGTCTAATGCTTAAACCAAAAATAAACAAAAGGTGAGTGCCCCTAAGAAAAGGCATTGAAGCTTAGGGAAGGCTAAGCAAAACGAAACTAAAACTGAACTGGCTACAAAGTAAACAAAAACAGAATGCTGGACGACAGCAAAAACTTACTGTGGAGCAAAGATGGCGTCCACAATGTAACATCCGAACATGACATGACAATCGACAATGTCCCCACGAAGAAGGATAAAAACAAAGTAGATGCGGGAAATATCGCTCAAAGGAAGACCTGACAATGCTCCAGGAAAATACCAAAAAAAGAGAAAAAGCCACTAAAATTGGAGCGCAAGAGAAGAACTAAAACACTACACACTGGAAAACAGCAAAAAACTCAAAATAAGTCACGGCGTGATGTGACAGGTGGTGACAGTACACCTACTTTGAGACAAGAGCTATATTGATGCATGCTTGGTTATGCTTTAAAGTCATATCCAACAATTGCGACAACGACTTTTTACTGTCAACTGAGTTTCGTTGTTTAATGATTTCTGCTGGTGGTGTGCGTCCGCATTTTGTCAACACAAAAAATGTGCCTTGGCTCAAAAAAGGTTGAAAATCACTGCAATAATAGACATTTGAAAGGCAATTTAAAATAAATAAAGAATAGTGAACAACAGGCTGAATAAGTGTACGATATATGAGGCATAAATAACCAACTGAGAACGTGCCTTATATGTTAACGTAACATATTATGGTAAGAGTCATTCAAATAACTTTACGGTAATGTGTTAATAATTTCACACATAAGTCGCTCCTGAGTATAAGTCGCACCCCCGGCCAAACTGTGAAAAAAACTGCGACTTATAGTCCGAAAAATACGGTATTTACACGCACAATTTGGAGGCATTCGCAATATGTCTGCCAAATGCATTGTTGCATGTTGTAGCATTACAACTAAAAAAAAGGGGTCAGCCTGCATACATTTTCCAATATGAGGAAAGTAAGGACCTCTCCTGTCAAATTGACCCGCACAAAAAGGGACGGACCAAGCGAGAGAAGTGTAATTTGCTAATATTTGAATGATTGTGACTTCAAGAATAAGTGTTTCAGTCGGAGTCAGAATGGGAAAGTTTGAAAAGACCCAAGAGCATCCTCCAGGGGAGAAAGACAGAGTCAGAACCTGTTGAAAAACTGAGAAAAAAAGAGCAGAAGGTAGTAAAGAACAGGGATGTCCGATAATATCGGACTGCCGATATTATCGGCCGATAAATTCTTTAAAATGTAATATCGGAAATTATCGGTATCTGTTTCAAAATTATCGGTATCGGTTTCAAAAAGTAAAATTCACGACTTTTTAAACGCTGCTCAGTACAGAGCGCTAATAAACCTTAAAGGCACTTCCTTTGCGTGCCAGTCCAGTCACATAATATCTACGGCTTTTCACACACACAAGTGAATGCAAATCATACTTGGTCAACAGCCATACAGGTCACACTGAGGGTAGCCATATAAACAACTTTAACACTGTTACAAATATGCGCCACACTGTGAACCCACACCAAACAAGAATGACAAACACATTTCGGGAGAACATTCGCACCGTAACACAACATAAACACAACAGAACAAATACTCAGAACCCCTTACAGCACTAACTCTTCCGGGACGCTACAATATACACCCCCCGCTAGCCCCCACACCCCCCGCCCACCTCAACCTCCTCAAGTCCCAAATTCCAAGCTGTTGTTTTGAGGCATGTTAAAAAAAATAATGCACTTTGTGACTTCAATGATAAATATGGCAGTGCCATGTTGGCATTTTTTTTCCATAACTTGAGTTGATTTATTTTGGAAAACCTTGTTACATTGTTTAATGCATCCAGCGGGGCATCACAACAAAATTAGGCATAATAATGTGTTAATTCCACAGCTGTATATATCGGTATCGGTAATTAAGAGTTGGACAATATCGGAATATCGGATATCAGCAAAAAAGCCATTATCGGACATCTCTAGTAAAGAAAGTAGTATTCTATTTTGCATCCTCTTCTCCTGTTGTTTTCCTCAAGATGCTTGAAGAAATGCTGAAAGAGCGCGAGGAAACACGGGCTACGGTGTCTATGGAAGAGAAGGTGGAAGGTGATTTTGTTATATTTTTTTGTTTTGAAAAATGTAACTGGGAGCAAGTTGCAAAGAGCACCTTCAAGTGATCAAAATAATGTCTTTATTATTATGAGAAATGACTACCGGATTAATTTTTAGAAGGAAAAAAAACAGCATAAACGCATCCGGACGCTATAGGTCCTTAAATGTGAGGGAAGTGTCTTGGGGCGGTATAGCTCAGTTGGTAGAGCGGCCGTGCCAGCAACTTGAGGGTTCCAGGTTCGATCCCCGCTTCCGCCATCCTAGTCACTGCCGTTGTGTCCTTGGGCAAGACACTTTACCCACCTGCTCCCAGTGCCACCCACACTGCTTTAATGTAACTTAGATATTGGGTTTCACTATGTAAAAGCGCTTTGAGTCACTAGAGAAAAGCGCTATATAAATATAATTCACTTCTCTGTAAAAAAAAAATGCTCTTATTTTTCTATATTATATTCTTGCTGCATCTTTGACACATTTTAGGGCCCTCAACTCTGGGTACTAAATTTACAATGTCACTATTTGTGGTTGGCAAGAAAGGAGAAATGAAACAAGGAGATCTTGCAGAAAATAAAACCCTCTTCCTTGAAGAGGCGCGTCGAAATGAAAGTGCACAGGTCATTCCGAATGTGAGGCCGCGGCAAGTGTTGCCGGGCAGAGATGAGCATCTTTGACCGTCAGTTATGTTGCTATAGTGAAAAAGGATGACAATATTCAAACACGAAACCTCACATCGCAAATCAGATCGTCACTTTCGATTGATTGGATGTCTGAAAAACCGCCGTCGATATTTTCGTTTGACTCAGCTCATGCAGACTGTTTTTTTTGTGTGTTTTTTTTTTTTGGCTTCTATGGCTGCTCAAGGTGGTTTCATCTTGAATCAAGTTCCTCTCTGTGGTTCCTGGTTCCGAGAAGTCGGCCTGTGCAGTGAGTAATAGCGAAGGTGCGGGCCGCTGGCCGTGCTTCGACTGAGTCAGCCGTCATCTGCTGTTTCCAGCTTTGACGTTTCACTGTTTGAACCCTTTGGCGGTGCTTTTCTCTCACGGCAGATGAAGCCTTCTCTGAGAATTCTCTTGTGGTCTGCTCGCGAGTGTGGAATAGTGGCTGTGAAACCGTAATTGTGTGTATTTGCATGTTCTACACCAGGTGGACTTCTGTTTCCACTCATTGATTTCTCATCAGATTCACAACGTTTCCTGTCACAGCGCTCCTTCATTTCCCGTCCGTTTATCAATCCATCTATCTGTTGCTGCTGCATCATACTTCACTTTCAGTTGATTCGTGTATACCGAAACAAATTGTTCAATTATCTTTTATTATTTGCACATCATGATTTGATCGCAGTACGACGGTGTACCAACACTGTGCGCCACAACAAGATTATTTGGGGAAGTTTGACATTATATTTCTACCAGTGATGGAGCAGGAAGGAGCCAAGAATATGTTTGCGGTTAAAAACAATAAGTGCATTGTCATTCATTAAAGACATTTTAGAGGCGCTTATTCTCGCAAAAAAAAGGGAACCTCACAGATCGCTGCATCTGTCCATCCATTTATTACCTTTAAGAACGACGACCGAATTTGGTACTAATGTAGGGACGAGTGTTGTCCCGATACCAATATTTTGGTTTCTTTTCAGTACTTTTCTAAATAAAGGGGACCACAAAAAAATTGCATTATTGGCTTTATTTTAACAAAAAATCTTAGGGTGCATTAAACATATGTTTGATATTGCAAGTTTGTCCTTAAATAAAATAGTGAACAAAACAAGACAACTAGTATTTTAATAGTAAATAAACAAACAAAGGCTCCTAGTTAGTCTGCTGACATATGCAGTAACATATTGTGTCATTTATCATTCTATTATTTTGTCAACATTATTAAGGACAAGTGGTAGAAAATGAATTATTGATCTACTTGTTCATTTACTGTTAATATATGCTTACTTTCTCTTTTAACATGTTCTATCTACACTTCTGTTAAAATGTAATAATCACTTACTCTTCTGTTGTTTGATACTTTTCATTAGTTTTGGATGATACCACAAATTTGGGTATCAATCCGATACCAAGTCGTTACAGGATCATACATTGGTCATATTCAAAGTCCTCATGTGTCCAGGGACATATTTCCGGAGTTTATAAACATAATACAAGAATTTAAAAAACGAAAGAAGATTTTGTGATGCTAAAACATATCAATGTAATCATAGTAGTATCGACTAGATCGGGGGTCGGCAACCCGCGGCTCTAGAGCCGCATGCGGCTCTTTAGCGCCGCCCTAGTGGCTCTCTGGAGCTTTTTCAAAAATGTATGAAAAATGGAAAAAGATGGGGGGGGGAAAAATATTTTTTGTTTTAGTATGTTTTCTGTAGGAGGACAAACATGACACAAACCTCCTTAATTGTTATAAATCACACTGTTTATATTAAACATGCTTCACTGATTCGAGTATTTGGCGAGCACCGTTTTGTCCTACTAACTTTGGCGGTCCTTGAACTCACCTTAGTTTGTTTACATATATAACTTTCTCCGACTTCTTAGGACGTGTTTTATCCTTTTTCTGTCTCATTTTGTCCACCAAACTTTTAATTTTGTGCATGAATGCACAAAGGTGAGTTTTGTCGATGTTATTGACTTGTGTAGAGTGCTAATCAGACATATTTGGTCACTGCATGACTGCAAGCTAATCGATGCTAACATGCTATTTAGACTAGCGATATGTACATATTGCATCATTATGCCTCATTTGTAGCTACATTTGAGGTCATTTAGTTTCCTTTAAGTCCTCTTAATTAAATTTATATCTCATGACACACTATCTGTATGTAATATGGCTTTTAATTTTTTGCGACTCCAGACAAATGTGTTATTGTATTTTTGGTCCAATATGGCTCTTTCAACATTTTG
Source organism: Nerophis lumbriciformis (assembly GCF_033978685.3). NCBI lineage: Eukaryota > Metazoa > Chordata > Actinopteri > Syngnathiformes > Syngnathidae > Nerophis > Nerophis lumbriciformis. Next base: position 28,528,004 of record NC_084559.2, on the reverse strand, counting down.
GGTTGCCGACCCCTGGACTAGATATATGCTACTGTACTTGGTATCATTACAGTGGATGTTAGGTGTAGATCCACCAATGGCCGGAAGAGTTGGTGCTGCAGGGAATTTGTTCTGTAGTGTTTATGTTGGGTTGCGGTGCAAATATTCTCCCGAAATGTGTTTGTCATTGTTGTTTAGTGTGGTTTCACTATATGGCACATGTTTATGACAGTGTTGGCGTTGTTCATACGGCCACCCTAAGTGTGACATAATACTACCACCAGGTAGGAATGGTGTTCCTGGGATTAAATGCGTCACCTTTTCTCTTCCAAACATATTGCTCGGTATTGTGGCCAAACACCTCAATTTATGTTTCATCTGACCACAGAACTTTCCTCCAGAAGGTCTTATCTTTAACAAAAATTGAGCTGTTTGGCCACAATACCCAGCATTATGTTTGGAGGAGAAAAAGTGGGGCCTTTAATCCCAGGAACACCATGCTTACCGTCAAGCATGGTGGTGGTAGTATTATGCTTTGGGCCTGTTTTGCTGCCAATGGAACTGGTGCTTTACAGAGAGTAAATGGGACAATGAAAAAGGAGGATTACCTCTAAATTCTTCAGGACAACCTAAAATCATCAGCCCGGAGGTTGGGTCTTTGGCGCAACAGGACAATGACCCCAAACACACGTCAAAAGTGGTAAAGGAATGGCTAAATCGGGCTAGAATTAAGGTTTTAGAATGGCCTTCCCAAAGTCCTGACTTAAACATGTGGACAATGCTGAAGAAACAAGTTCATGTCAGAAAACCAACACATTTAGCTGAACTGCACCAATTTTGTCAAGAGGAGCGGTCAAAAATTCAACCAGAAGCTTGTGGATGGCTACCAAAAGCGCCTTATTGCAGTGAAACTTGCCAAAGGACATGTAACCAAATATTAACATTGCTGTATGCATACTTTTGACCCAGCAGATTTGCTCACATTTCCAGTAGACCCATAATAAATTCATAAAAGAACCAAACGTCATGAATGTTTTTGGTGACCAACAAGTATGTGCTCCAATCACTCTGTCACAAAAAAATAAGAGTTGTAGAAATGATTGGAAACTCAAGACAGCCATGACATTATGTTCTTTACAAGTGTATATAAACTTTTGACCACGACTGTGTGTAATTCTCTACATGTAATTATTGCTTTCCTGTTACGCAATATTGTCCGAGGTTGTGTATGTAGGGGGAACCACACGCACAGGTGATGTCAGTGCGAAAGGTGGATGCCACTGACAGCTCAGATGTCGCCACTGAAACCACCTGCCTGAGAAAGGTAACGTACTAATCTGCGTTTCTCACATTCAGTCAGCAAAACAACAAGTCGTTTTGCAGATCAAATTGTTCAGTTAAGTTTCAGTTTATTTCAAACATGCATATACAATACACTAGTGCATCACACAATTACGGTTGTTTCAATACAGCACGTCCGAAAAGGAGTAGGAAGAAACAGAGCTTATTCAATCCTACCCCTTTTTCATACCATAGCAATTTTATCCTATTTCCTTGTTCTCTGTAACAGAACAGTGAACAATAGATAATACATAAATAATATACCATAGTAAGCATACAAATATTTAAATAATCTTCGTCTCAATAAAAAAAGGGGTAAAAAAGGTTTCAAGATGTTTATCATAATTCTTGTTCTGTGTACTTTATGAACATTTGTAGTTTGAACAGTCTCTTAAACTTAATCATATCGGTGCTTTGTTTGATTTCTTTACTTAATCCCTTCCATAATTTAATTCCACATACTGATATGCTAAAGGTTTTAAGTGTTGTACAAGCATACACATGTTTTACATTAGATTTTCCTCTAAGGCAAGTGGTTCTTAACCTGGGTTCGATGGAACCCGAGGGGTTTGGTGAGTCGGGCTCAGGGGTTCGGTGGAGGTCAAGACACACCCGACTCATCGTGTAAATAAAAACCTTTCCCTATCGGGCGTATTACGGATACGGCAACAGCAGAAGTCACACTGATTTGCAGGTGTGTAATTTGTTGTGAGTTTATGCACTGTGTTCGTTTTGTTCTTTGAACAAGGTGATGTTCATGCACGGTTCATTTTGTGCACCAGTAATAAAACATGGTAACACTTTAGTATGGGGAACATATTCACCACTAATTACCGTATTTTTCGGAGAATAAGTCGCACCGGCCGAAAATGCATAATAAAGAAGAAAAAAAACACATATATAAGTCGCACTGGAGTATAAGTCGCATTTTTGGGAGAAATGTATTTGATAAAACCCAACACCAAGAATAGACATTTGAAAGGCAATTTAAAATAAATAAAGAATAGTGAACAACAGGCTGAATAAGTGTACGTTATATGACGCATAAATAACCAACTGAGAACGTGTCTGGTATGTTAATGTAACATATTATGGTAAGAGTCATTCAAATAACTATAACATATAGAACATGCTATACGTTTACCAAACAATCTGTCACTCCTAATCGCTAAATCCCATGAAATCTTATACGTCTAGTCTCTTACGTGAATGAGCTAAATAATATTATCTGATATTTCACGGTAATGTGTTAATAATTTCACACATAAGTCGCTCCTGAGTATAAGTCGCACCCCCGGCCAAACTATGAAAAAAACTGCGACTTATAGTCCGAAAAATACGGTAGTTGCTTATTAACATGCAAATTAGTAACAAATTGGCTCTTAACTACCGTATTTTTCGGACTATAAGTCGCAGTTTTTTTCATAGTTTGGCCGGGGGTGCGACTTATACTCAGGAGCGACTTATGTGTGAAATTATTAACACATTACCGTAAAATATCAGATAATATTATTTAGCTCATTCACGTAAGAGACTAGACGTATAAGATTTCATGGGATTTAGCGATCAGGAGTGACAGATTGTTTGGTAAACGTATAGCATGTTCTATATGGTATAGTTATTTGAATGACTCTTACCATTATATGTTACGTTAACATAGCAGGCACGTTCTCAGTTGGTTATTTATGCCTCATATAACGTACACTTATTCAGCCTGTTGTTCACTATTCTTTATTTATTTTAAATTGCCTTTCAAATGTCTATTCTTGGTGTTGGGTTTTATCAAATACATTTCCCCAAAAAATGCGACTTATATATGTTTTTTTCCTTCTTTATTATGCATTTTCGGCAGGTGCGACTTATACTCCGGTGCGACTTATACTCCGAAAAATACGGTAGTCATTATTAAGTACTTATTAATGCCTTATTCGGCATGGCCTTATTATAACCTTAACCCTGGCTCTAACCCTCTAACCCTAACCAAATAATTCTAAATTAAGTCTTTGTTACTTAGAATATGTTCCCCATACTAAAGTGTTAACAAAAACATATACCTTTGTCTTGAATTTGAAAAAAAATAACATTTTATTTTTTACTAAAGAAGGGTTCGGTGAATGCGCATATGAAACTGGTGGGGTTCGGTACCTCCAACAAGGTTAAGAACCACTGCTCTACGGTTATATTTCTCCTCTTTTGTTGAGAAGAATTGTTGTACATTCTTGGGTAGCAGGTTATAGTTTGCTTTGTGTATAATTTTAGCTGTTTGCAAATGCACCAAATCATTGAATTTCAATAATAGTGATTTACTAAGTAAAGGGTTTGTAAGTTCTCTATTGTGTATTTGTGTCATCAAAAAAGAATCATTCTCATTTCACAAGATCAACCAAGGCGTATGGTCAGTGCTTCCAATTTGGACACTTGAAATTGGGCAAAAAGGGAAATGAAAATGTGTGTGTGTAGTCATGTCCAACTGTAAGCGATGGAAATAAGGACAACACAAAACTTCTTTTTTTTTATTACCTTGTTTGCAGTCGGCCTGTCGTCTTCTTCACTGACCACCGTGGCACTGGGGTCCTCGGGAGCTGAACGACAACAACCACATGCAATAATGTCAAATGATACAACAGTAGTTGTCGTAACATCCCCATGGCTGAAGTATGAACATATTGTCGAAAGCCTCTGATATGAAACCACATGTATGAAACCACTTCCTGCTCTTGAACAAATGTGCAGCACTGTATGATATTTGGTATATTCATTCAACGCAGCACGTACACAATGGATTATTTATGAGTCAATACCTTTATCTTTGATTGACACTGTCACTTATTTTATTTGACATTTGTGTTTTTGTAGTTGTTTCTCGATCGGACATGCAGACTATTCAAAATACCAGTGGACCAAATTAAGGGACAGGGAAACAATGTTTTTCTTTGGATTTTAAAATGAATACGTTTTTTTTTTGTTTTTTTTTGAAGCGTCGCCTCCTGCTGCGGTATTTCTCTATCGTTTGTGCGTAAAACCAATATGCTCCTTTTGAGATCGCTTGCTTCCTGTGCTGCGGCTTCAAATTCAAATTCTGCTTTCAATACAACCGCCGACTTCTCTATTTCATGTACACTTTATTATAGATATACTAAATATATTTCACATGCTGACAGACGTCTCGTGCTTAAATGAGACCGATTTCAATCATCTATTGTATACTGTAACAAACCATGTCAACTTTGTTGATTTATTCTTATACTTAGTGTTATCAATTGAGTACAGGAACCGAACAAATGTGTTCATTAAATAAGCTCTGCTTCTTCCTACTCCTTTTCACACATGTTGAAATGGGGAACTGTAAATATGTGATGTACCATATTCTAATACATGCATGTTCAAAACAATATAATACCATGTATTTTTTTGAAATAGATATAAAAAAAATTACATTATTGTGCAGAATTAGTAAAAAAAAATTGCATTTATCCAAATAATTTTTTTTTATAAATACAGCACTCATGACCAAACATGTACACACATGTTAATATATCACACAGTGTAAGTCAAGCTTTTCTTAGAACACAATATGTTGTGATAATGATATTTACTGTTCATTAGTAAGTATAGTTCAATTCAAAGTGATTCTTACCCATCTCCAGAGGTCTTGTAATGGGCGGCGTCTCTTGGTATTGTGACAGTAATTCAAGTTGCTGCATTGACAGACGCACAAAAAAGTGCTTTCCCCAAGGCTCACTCCCATTGGCTGACAGCACTCATACAATATGACATATTATCTCATGACATGATTTCCTTATATTTTGAATTCCTGCACTCTCTATACACCGACATGCTAAGACAATTTCCTTATTTGTATTTCACATGCTTTGGTAAAAAATTTTTTTGCATGAAATGAAATAATAATAAGGCTGTGAATCTTCGTGCAGAAAACGATTCGATTCTTGGGGTAACGATTCAATTAAGAATCAATTCTTAATTCAAAATCATCCATCCATTTCTACCGCTTATCCCTTTCGCGATTGTGGGGGAGGCTGGAGCCTATCTTAGCTACAATAATAAACAATACTTTTTTAATAACATTGGGTGCCAGTTCTATGATTAACTACTAACACAACTGGTTTTGTTTGATAAAAAATTCTACCCAAACATTGGCTGGACAGGACAGATTGTATTTGTTTTATATATATATATATATATATATATATATATATATATATATATATATATATATATACACGCATATGTATATACACACAAATATATATATATATATATATATATATATATATATATATATATATATATATATATATATATATATACACACACACATATATATATATATACATGTATATGTATATATACACACATATATATACACACACAAATATATACATATATATATATATATATGTGTGTATATATACATATGCGTGTATGTATATATATATATATATATATATATATATATATATATATATATATATATACATATGCAAATGAATACTTAGGCTTGCCAAAAATTGGACAGAACTAAAATATTACCAACCAGCCTCTGGTCCAAAGTCAGCATTCACGGTATAGAAAATGGATGGATGGATAACATTACCATCATTTTATTAATAATAAATTAGCAAAATGAATGCAGATCAATCCATCATCATTACTAATATGATTAAATATTAAGCATTTCCGTATAATAATAGCACATGCACTATGAACAAAAAATGAGTAACATGTCCATATTATTAGGACAATATTACACAATACATAAGATTTATTAACTACTACCAATCACTGGGATCAATGATGAATTTTAAAATTAAGTAAAATATTTTTTGACCAGTATATATATTTACTCTTAATGTGCTTGGTTTTTTTTGGTTTTTTTACACTTTAAACTATTTATTGAAATCTATTTCCCCCCCAACACTTTACTTTCTTTCTTTCACACAGGAAGTGAGCTTAATTTAAACATGTAAAAGTTATGGTGTGGATCAATTAGCATTAAAAGACACTGAGAATGGAATTGTAAATATGTGCAGTGCCATATTGTAATTACATGCATGTTCAAAACAAATTAATACCATACAGTTTTTAAATAGATACAATATAATATTATTTTTACATTACTGTGCACAATTACTGTATTTTTTTTGCATTCATCAAAAATACATTATTTTAATAAATACTGCAATACAACATGTTGTGATAATCATCTGTGCTGTTAGTAATTTCAAAGTGATTCTTACCCATCTCCAGAGGTATAAACATTGCTTCTTCCTACTCCTTTTCAGATGCGTTGAATCGTGCAAACATACCCGTTAAAGGTGTCTGAAACAAAGTATAACCATAACATTAATGTGGATGAATATTTAGAAATAAAATTTTTTTGATAACATTAACATGTTCAAGGTGTTTAATAAAAAAAATAAAATTAAAAAATATAAAAATAATAGCATATATATATATATATATATATATATATATATATTAATATATATACGTACATATATTTTAGTATATATATATATATATATATATATATATATATATATATATATACATATATATATACACACACATACACAGTCGTGGTCAAAAGTTGGGTCTTGGGCGCAGTTGGGTGTTCCAACAGGACAATGACCCCAAACACATGTCAAAAGTGGTAAAGAAATGACTAAATTAGACAATGCTTAAGAAACAAGTCCATGTCAGAAAACCAACAAATTTAGCTGAACTGCACCAATTTTGTCAAGAGGAGTGGTCAAAAATTCAACCAGAAGCTTGTGGATAGCTACCAAAAGCGCCTTATTGCAGTGAAACTTGCCAAGGGACATGTAACCAAATATTAACATTGCTGTATGTATACTTTTGACCCAGCAGATTTGGTCACATTTTCAGTAGACCGATAATAAATTAATAAAAGAACCCAAACTTCATGAATGTTTTTTGTGACCAACAAGTATGTGCTCCAATCACTCCATCACAAAAAAATAAGAGTTGTAGAAATTATTGGAAACTCCAGACAGCCATGACATTATGTTCTTTACAAGGGTATGTAAACTTTTGACCACGACTGTATGTATGTATGTGTGTGTGTATATATATATATATATATATATATATATACCGTATATATATATATATATATATATATATATATATATATATATATATATATATATATATATATATATATATATATATATATATATATATATATATGTGTTCTGTATTAAATCTATTTTTAGATTTAAAAAGGAATACATTTAATTGTGATTAATCTGATTAAAAACATTTGACAGCACTATTATTAAAGGGGAACATTATCACAATTTCAGAAGGGTTAAAACCATTAAAAATCAGTTCCCAGTGGCTTATTTTATTTTTCGAAGTTTTTTTCAAAATTTTACCCATCACGCAATATCCCTAAAAAAAGCTTCAAAGTGCCTGATTTTAACCATCGTTATATACACCCGTCCATTTTCCTGTAACGTCACATAGTGATGCCAACTCAAACAAACATGGCGCATAGAACAGCAAGGTATAGCGACATTAGCTCGGATTCAGACTCGGATTTCAGCGGCTTAAGCGAAATTGAATAAGAAATTGAAGCTATTGAGCCATACTGGTTGTTTACTGGTAGTTATAATCTGCAATTAAAGTGAACTACGGTAGATTATATTTATATAGTGCTTTTCTCTAGTGACTCAAAGCGCTTTAACATAGTGAAACCCAATATCTAAGTTACATTTAAACCAGTGTGGGTGGCACTGGGAGCAGGTGGGTAAAGTATCTTGCCCAAGGACACAACGGCAGTGACTAGGATGGCAAAAGCGGGAATCGAACCTGGAACCCTCAAGTTGCTGGCACGGCCACTCTACCAACCGAGCTATACCGCTCTTCTGCTCTAGGTAAATATAATTTGTGGGTTTAACTACCGTATTTTTCGGAGTATAAGTCGCACTGGAGTATAAGTCGCATTTTTTGGGGGGAAATTTATTTGATAAAACCCAACACCAAGAATAGACATTTGAAAGGCAATTTAAAATAAATAAAGAATAGTGAACAACAGGCTGAATAAGTGTACGTTATATGAGGCATAAATAACCAACTGAGAACGTGCCTGGTATGTTAACGTAACATTATTATGGTAAGAGTCATTCAAATAACTATAACATATAGAACATGCTATACGTTTACCAAACAATCTGTCACTCCTAATCGCTAAATCTCATGAAATCTTATACCTCTAGTCTCTTACGTGAATGAGCTAATTAATATTATTTAGTATTTTACAGTAATGTGTTAATAATTTCACACATAAGTCGCTCCTGAGTATAAGTCACACCCCCCGGCCAAACTATGAAAAAAACTGCGACTTATAGTCCGAAAAATACGGTACAGTCCAATTATTTAAATCCTGGGGGGTTTTTAATCGTTTGTTCTTTCTCGAAAAGGCAAAACATTGTGACAACATGCTTTCATTTTGTCGCCTTCAAAAGCTATATTTGACACAGGCTGACTGCTACCAGAATTTATGTCTCCTATTTTTAAGGAAGAGAAAATGATCACTTCTTTAAAAAGTCTTTCAACAGGCCTTTGTCCAAAGGCTAAAAATATGAGCTCAGGACAATGCAGAAGCAGCAATTTGTAATAAAAGCATTTTCACTGTCGGGCCAGAAAACCTGCAAGGATGTCAGCTTCGGAAGAATCAGGTCATTTCTGACAGGCCCTAATGTTTTAAATCCAGATTTTTCTCAAGACCACAACGAGCTAAGGCACGCACACACACGCACACAAAAAAAGCACATATTTCCTCTGCATGCGTTTGATCTGTGACAGAAAGGGGATGCCCTCTACTGCAGATACACAGTGACATTTCAAATTAATCATATTAGTCAAAACCATACCAAATTTGTGTTGTATCAACCATCTTACAGTAAAAAGGGGTTTTTCTTTCTCACTTGTTTTGGTGATATTTTCTGCACAAGCATGCATTTATATGACATTCTTATTGACGCAATAGAAAGTGTATTTTAAATTGCACATGATATGCATATGGATTTTCCCACTCTGTCTGCGTAATTTTAATCACTGTTTCATGATATTTGCTGGAAATACACAAGTCTTTTTCAACAACTAAATGACTCTGGCGTTGCGTGCGAAGATACTGAAGAACATATTGAACACTTAACTGGGTTCTTGTCTTAAAATGAGTCACCTTCCTGGGAATTGAAAGCACTTTAGTTCATATTCCTGTCAAGGCCGCAAACTGACAATGTTTTTTTCCACGATAAGACCTATTATATGGAGAATGAAAATATCAAAAAAATATTAAATCTCTGGTTACGCTGTAGGACCTGAAATATTTCAACAATGTAGTTTCTAATTATTTTGTTGATTGCAGTTTACAGTCGTAAATTTAGCATCTACCGTATTTTTCGGACTATAAGTCGCAGTTTTTTTCATAGTTTGGCCGGGGGTGCGACTTATACTCAGGCGCGACTTATATGTGAAATTATTAAGACATTACCGTAAAATATCAAATAATATTATTTAGCTCATTCACGTAAGAGACTAGACGTATAAGATTTCATGGGATTTAGCGATTAGGAGTGACAGATTGTTTGGTAAAGGTATAGCATGTTCTATATGTTATAGTTATTTGAATGACTCTTACCATAATATGTTACATTAACATACCAGGCACGTTCTCAGTTGGTTATTTATGCCTCATATAACGTACACTTATTCAGCCTGTTGTTGACTATTCTTTATTTATTTTAAATTGCCTTTCAAATGTCTGGTGTTGGGTTTTATCAAATAAAATATCCCCAAAAAGTGCGACTTATATGTTTTTTCCCTTCTTTATTATGCATTTTCGGCCGGTGCGACTTATACTCTGGTGCGACTTATACTCCGAAAAATACGGTAATTAAATTAGAAAAATGTCAAAAATCTCAATATTGTAAACAACCGGTTCACGCTCTATTTATTACCTGAATACTAAAGGTATGGGGGGGAAAAAACACCTATATTTATTCAAATTCTGAATCGTTTCATTATTTTTTTTAAACATTTTTCTCTGAAAAAAAAATAAAAAAAATCATGCGTTTAATTTATCCTTGCAATTTAATCATCTCAATACATTTTTTAAAGTAAATTTTTTTTAGGTCATACGTATGCAGCCAAGAGGAGCTTTGTAACCTCTACCTTATTTTGACAAGGTTTAATTAGAATTTTTATACAAAATTATATCATAGAATTGTGTTGAATCGAATCGGAATCAAACCGTGAATTGTAAAAAAAAAAAAGGTACTTACTGTGTATGGTGTTGCTGCCACTGGAGCCTTAATCCCCTCAGCGACACACCCTGGGGGTCAATACAATTCGATTTAATCTAATTTATTGAGATGTGTGAGTACAAACGACATTCAAATGAGTTGCTATACTTCAGTCAGTCACAATTTATTAATAAAGCCCTTAATGATTCCCGGGCGTGGCCACCACTGCTGCTCACTGCTCCCCTCACCTCCCTGGGGGTGAACAAGGGGATGGGTCAAATGCAGAGGTTAATTTCACCACACCTAGTGTGTGAGTGGTACTTTTACTTTTAACTTTAATCACAAGTGACTCAAAGGGCTTGACAAACCACACTGACAGCCAATGATCTGAACCCACAGTTCACTCAATAGAGTCGTTTGGAAAAACTCGACTCCTTCACAAATGTCACATCTCTACCAAACTAAGACCTGGGTCCACGAGCCCAGTTAGGAATCGCTGTTGTGAAGGTTCATCTAGGCCAGGGGTGTCCAACGTGTGGCCCAGAGCTGGATTTTCATTCACAAAAATACAATGACAGATACAGTATATTGCCAAAAGTATTTGGCCACCCATCCAAATGATGAGAATCAGGTGTGCTAATCACTTGGCCCGGCCACAGGTGTATAAAATCAAGCACTTAGGCATGGAGACTGTTTCTACAAACATTTGTGAAAGAATGGGCCGCGCTCAGGAGCTCAGTGATTTCCAGCGTGGAACTGTCATAGGATGCCACCTGTGCAACAAATCCAGTCGTGAAATTTCCTCGCTCCTAAATATTCCAAAGTCAACTGCTTTATTATAAGAAAATGAAAGAGTTTGGGAACAACAGCAACTCAGCCACCTAGTGGTAGGCCACGTAAACTGACAGAGAGGGGTCAGCGAATGCTGAAGCGCATAGTGAAAATACTTTGTTGCAACAGAGCTCCAAACTTCATGTGACCTTCCAATTAGCCCATGTACAGTACGCAGAGAGCTTCATGGAGTGGGTTTCCATGGCCGAGCAGCTGCATCTAAGCCATACATCACCAAGTCCAATGCAAAGCGTTGGATGCAGTGGTGTAAAGCACGTGGCCACTGGACTCTAGAGCAGTGGACACACATTCTCTGAAGTGATGAATCACACTTTTCCATCTGGCAATGTGATGGATGAGTCTGAGTTTGGAGGTTGCCAGGAGAACGGTACATTTCAGATTGTGCCGAGTGTGAAATTTGGTGGAGGAGGAATTATGGTGAGGGGTTGTGTTTCTGAAGTTGGGCTTGGCCCCTTAGTTCCAGTGAAATGAACTTTGAATGCTCCAGGATACCAAAACATTTTGGACAATTCCATGCTCCCAACCTTGTGGGAACAGTTTGGAGCGAGACCCTTCCTCTTCCAACATGACTGTGCACAAATCAAGGTCCATAAAGACATGGATGACAGAGTCTGGTGTGGATGAACTTGACTGGCCTGCACAGAGTCCTGACCTGAACCTGATAGAACACCTTTGGGATGAATTAGACCAGAGACTGAGCTTTTGGAAGAATGGTGGAAAATTCCTAGAAACACACTCCGCAACCTTGTGGACAGCCTTCCCAGAAGAGTTGAAGCTGTAATAGCTGCAAAAGGTGGACCGACATCATATTGAACCCTATGGGTTAGGAATGGGATGGCACTTCAAGTTCATATGTGAGTCAAGGCAGGTGGCCAAATACTTTTGGCAATATAGTGTATATTTGTTACATGAGCTGAATTGTCACCTCCAGCACAAATCCAAGATGTGGATGATTTGTTCAGTTAGCATATATTGATTTATATTCAGGGGCAGACACAACCCGCTGACCACATTTTCTTACAATTCCTTATTTTTTTGTCCTAATTTGTGCACTTTAAAATACACTAAAAATGCTGAGTCAATCATGATCGTTTAGACAGCTCCCCACTCCTTTTCTATTCATCCACCCATTTCCTACCGCTTGTCCCTTTCTGGGTATTTGGGGGTGCTGGAGCCTATCCCAGTTGCACTCGGGCGGAAAACAGGGTGTTTGTACCGTGGGACAAGTCGCCACCTCATCACAGGGCCAACACAGATAGACAACATTCACTATTACATTCACACACTACGACCAGTTTTAGTCAACCAACCTATCCCCAGGTGCATCTGCGCAGACTTGAGTCCGAACAACAAACCTGTCGGCGAGGTTAGGAGAGGCTTTTATAAAGACATAGCAGAGTTACTAGTGATTAGCAGTAACAAGCTACATGTAGCTAAGCTACGTAGCCTAACAACATTAGCTTAGCTACTTTTTTAGCAAGTAGCTTTTCCTTTAGCTTAGCTTCTTTTAGACCCATGTAGCTTACATCAAAGCTACAAGCTACAAAGAGAGAAAATGGTCTGCGAATCCAGGCCAAAAAAAAAAAAAAATTACCTGGATAAATGAGAACACACATGATGACTGGTTGGTGTTTGTATGATGAGTCACAATTGGCTAAAGTTAGGGCGAAACACTACCGATTGACCAATCAGAGACAAGATAAGGCGGGTCATCGAAACTAGTAAACAAAATCATAACAGTCGTGCACTTATTGTCACATGACAACGAGGTACGCTTTAAGCCAGGGGTGTCAAACTCATTGTAGCTCAGGGGCCACATGGAGGAAAATCTATTCCCAAGTGGGCCAGACTAGTAAAGTCATGGCATGATCACTTAAAAATATAAACAATTCCAGGTTGTTTTCTTTGTTTTACTTTGGCCAAAAATAGAACAAGCACATTCTGAAAACGTCCAAATCACAAATAATCCTCTGGACAAAACACTTCAAGTTTGTTGGATATTCTGAGGAAATTGGTGCATACTTGCCAACCCTCCCGGATTTTCCAGGAGACTCACGAAATTCAGCGCCTCTCCCGAAAACCTCCCGGGACAAATTTTCTCCCGAAATTCAGGCGGAGCTGGAAGCCACGCCCCCTCCAGCTCCATGCGGACCTGAGTGACGTGTCAACAGCCTGTATTCACGTCCGCTTTCCCACAATATAAACAGCGTGCCTGCCCAAACACGTTATAACTGTAGAATGATCGAGGGCGAGTTCTTGGTTTCTTATGTGGGTTTATTGTTAGGCAGTTTCATTAACGTCCTCCCAGCGCGGTAACAACACACAACAACAGCAGTCATGTTTTATTCTACCGTAAAGCAGTTCGTCTGCTGTAAACAGCAACGTTGTTGTAATATATTGAGTTGGAGGCAATAACCAGGCGAGGTGATGAAGTACGTCTCTTTACTGTAGACTTCAGAACAGACTCACACACTTGACGTCAGGTGCGCAACACCACGTAAATCGTTGGCCAACCAAAAAGTAACCCCAGTACGCTATAGCCAACATTCACCAGGAGATGGCAACAGACAAAGATAGATCACTCTATTTTATTCCTCCCCTTTTAGAAATGTAGAAGTTACTCAAAATAAATAAACAACCCAACCAAAAAATGCAGCAGCTTAATTAAAAAACTGTACTTAAGCCACATTCTTTTTTTTTTTCTTTTTTTTTTTTTTAGTACTGAACTCTTAACCCTCATTTGTAAACAATAACATGCTTATTATACAAACAGTATTTGTACAGCTTTAACACAGATTTGTATACTGTCTTCAGAGATTCAGTTTTTTTGGTGGTACTCGAAACCTTTCTGGGTACCTGCGAAAGGGTGTTCAGCATGGTTAGAAAAATAGTGACAGAGAATAGAACAAGGATGGACAATTCAACCCTTAACTCAACAATGAGTAGATGAGTGTTGAGATTTTAAAATCTCCTGATGATTGAGGGAACCCCCCCTCATGAAACAGGCCTGTAGAGATGAAATAGTCTTGTGATTTTTTTCCCACACATACATATATTGCGCTCTACTACGGTATCGAGCACTATTTTTTGGATAACCTTATTAAGACATATATATATATATATATATATATATATGAAATACTTGACTTGGTGAATTCTAGCTATATATATATATAATAAAATAAATATATATATAGCTAGATTTCACCAAGTCAAGTATTTCATATATATATATATATATATATGTATATATAATAAAATAAATATATATATATAGCTAGAATTCACCAAGTCAAGTATTTCATATATATATCTATATATATATATAGATATATATATGAAATACTTGACTTGGTGAATTCTAGCTGTAAATATACTCCTCCCCTCTTAGCCACGCCACCAACCATGCCCCCGCCCCACCCCGACCACGCCCCACCTCCCGAAATCGGAGGTCTCAAGGTTGGCAAGTATGAATTGGTGCAGCTTCAAAAACACAAGGCTCAGTGTATTTACAAAGCCAGGATTCAAACTTTAAGTCACAGTCTTTCTGGGATTGAACAAAAAACAACATGTAAACTCTTTGAGGTATCAAATCCTTCCTTATCAATCCAGTGCTAACTCAACAAACCGTAAGAAACGGATGTAAAAACTATTCAAAAGGGTTAAGTTCACTTTTCTTGTGTTTGACAGAGACATTTTGGGGTAGTAATGGTGCCAAATAACGATGTGTTCGAAGCAGAAGACATAACATGGCAGGTTTTAAGTTTCATGTGGGTCGAGGAGGAGGAGCCACAGTCCCCCTTTACTGCAGGAGTGGGCAATTATTTTTTACTGGGGGCCGCATGAGCAACCTGAGCACTGCTGGAGGGCCACAACGACAATATTTCAATTAAATTTTGCTCAAATTATGTTTGATATACCGTAAGATAAATAATAATAATAATAATAATAATTTCATTTAACCTAACTTAACATTATACAAAAGCGGATTGCTTTTGATGGTTTTATTTTTAACACTGTCTTACACAACACTTCCTGATGTATAATACAATGCAAAAATGTCAATTTCTGTCACTTTATCCTGCATCCTCTTTAAAAGTCCAACATTTTTCCCCGTCAGATTTGGACAACCATCTGTTGTCACACCTGCCAGCTTGTCCCATTTCAGTCCTAACATGTCCAAACACGCATTTACCTATGTGAACAAGTCATTACCTGTGGTTGTCTCTTTAATTGACTGCATGGCTGCCATCTCCTCCGTGATTTGAAAGTCTGCAGTTATCCCACGTAAGAAGATGAGCAGCTGGGCGGTGTTACGTACATCGCAGCTCTCATCCAAAGCCAGCGAAAAACAGTCAAAGTCGGCCGTTTTGTTCTTCAGCCGAATGCCCAGGTCTGCTTTACTGTGTACCTCTTGCTTGCCTAGCAGAATTGCTATTGTGACATCCAGTGGACACATTTAGATCAGCAGTTTCTTTCGTTAAAAAAAAAAAAGCAGCTCATTTTTATACTTGCAAACTCATCACGCGGGCCGAAAAATAACCTGTTTGCGGGCCTGATTCGGCCCTGTATGTACGTTTCATGAAAATGGAGATTAGATTTTCCTTCAGTGATGAAGACGACATCCAGGAAACATACAATGATGCGTGTCCTTGGCCATATTTACACAAATGTATGCGTTGAGAGCAAACAATCCCAAAACCTTAGTTTAAAAAAACCATAACTGCTCTCTTTATCTAAGGCGTCCAACACATTAAAGAGAAGACACATTAAGGTGAGTTGAGTTCATGGAAGGTTTTACTGCACATAGCCATGTTCCCAAACATTGTTTTTTTGTCAAGATATAGATAGATGCTGTTTCTAATACAGTAGGCAGAGAAAATAAATACCATTATAGAGGTGGGCCAAAGAAAAGGCAAACTAAATAAATACAAACAATGAGGTGTGGGGGCCCCTAGAGGTAGTTGTAGGGTGTCCCCAGCTAAATGATAGATATTTAATAGTAACGGACCCTTATTGGGTCCATTTGTACACTCTGTTACATTAACATTGATATTATACATTTGGGGCCGTAGATAAAAATGCGGTTAAATGCAGCTTTTTCCGTATAGCTTCCCCTTTAGCTTAGCTACATTTAATGGAGAGTAACTTGTAGCTGAGCTTACTACATTTTCCAAGTAGCTTACCCATCACTGAGTTACCCAAGTGGAACCAAGAAAGCAAACAGTTTTTCTTAAAGAGGACCTATTATACAAAACCAACTTTTCTTACCTATTGGTACCTGCTGTTGTGTCTTTGGACTCTGCAGAAGACCTGCAAATTTGAAATGAAATGGAAGCATGACAGAGATATTTATAAAACAATCTGGCTTTCCTTCATACTTCCTCCCAACGAGCCGTTTGGAATTTGCCAAATTTGTGACAACATTGGATATCTCCATATTTGGTAGAAGTTAACCAGAAGAGTTTTGCGCGAGTTCGCCATTGTAGTCTGAGGTTGTAGTCAATGAACACATTTTTTCTCTATCCTCTTGTGGGGCAGACTAGCTCATACATGCACATGCATCCTCCGGTGTTGCCATTTCTAATACTAAGTCGCGTATGGTTCTAACTTACGTCAGTAGACTCGCTATAGAAGCGTTAATACTTTAATGCAGTGATTGTTAAACTGTGGTACACCGAATAATCCCTTGATTAAAGTACAGTGTTTTATTTTCCTATATTCAAACACAGTGTTACTGTTCAAACTGTGTATTGTTTCAATGGCCAAACTATTAAATATACTTGTAAATAAAACATCTGCCTTGTTTGAATAAAAATACTTAAATGTAATTTAATGTTGGACATTGTGGTGGTGTTTTCTGAGGTGGAACCACGGATTTAATGAATGGGAAAAAAATGGGCACCAGCAGAAAGGGCACATTTCTCATGCAGGGCACTTGAGCACCACGCGGGTGCATGTGGTGTGAGATTCATTTGCAAGAAATAGGTTGAAAGTTTATGTTGTAGAGTAAGTGTTGGAAATGTGCAGCGTTCTCATACACATATACTGCCAGTCCATCAACATGAGGATGTGTGGAAAACACCATGACATGGAAACAGGCACACGCTCGTTATGTCGTATTCAAGTACTTCAAAGCAGGTAGTAGACGTAACGAGTGTTTTTCAAGTGAAATGAAACCAATTCACTGCTGTGTAAAGTCCCCGGGTCGTATCTCATTCCAGGAAGCTGATTGAAGAGGTTTTATCTAAACAGCTGGGTTCCTGTTAAACTTCTGAAAATCCCTTTTATTTTTGTGGTAATCTAAATGTGAAAAGATATGACCACAAAGTGTATTTATTTGTTTTATTACAAAGGATGCATCACAATAGACTCTTTTCATGATAAACAATGCTATAGTCCAAATTTGGTTTCTTTTGGTCAACAGATTGCTAATCATACTTTCATACGCTACAATGTTGTTCCAAAATCAAATACATTTTGTGATCTTCTAAAATGTCACAGAAGGCTTTTTTTTTTTTTGTTCCCCCTAGTCAGAACTGGCCTCATTACAGCAACGAAACATCTACAGATAAGCCTAAAATGATTCATGCAGTGCAAATTTAGGGTTAAAGTGATTTTTTTTCATTATATGAACATGTATCTTTTAGATGTACGAAGTTGAAATAAGGAAAAAAACACTTTTTCCATTTTGAAAATGTATTCTAAAATGATCCAGGTAACTTCTAGCATATACTAAAACATTATTACATTTCTCCAGGACATTGATTAGGTCTGTATTGAGAATGTGGTTTTAAAAAAAGCAAGATATCAAACAAATACAATTCACTTTAACTCAAAATTTGGATGAATAATTTAGGCTTAAGTGCATGAAAAAACATCCTGATTTAAACATTTTCGTCTCATAGCTCGTATTAGAAAAGATGATTGAAAGGAAAGGACACGCGCATACCAAGGTAATTGGGTATTCAGTCAGCACCACCTCACATCAAAACAGTCAACCACCCAAAGGAGAGCATAAAATGTCTTTTTTTTTTTTCTTTAAATATTCACTTCAACCAGTCTGAAACAGTTTGAAATGCATACATGATCTAAGGTCAGTCACATCAAAGGGACATTTGGTCATGTGAAAAAAAAAAGTCAACAATAAACAAAATATATAGGATTAAGTTCAATTAGTACCGCCATCTTTGAATATGTTTTCCTGGATCACACAGGAGATGCTGATGTTGCTACGACAAGAATAAAATAATACCTGACTGATAAGTCACTTTGAATGGGATGAGGACCGGAAGAACAGTTTATGCTGACAATTGTTTCAGGTATCAAAAAAAAGGCTCTAGTCACATTTAGAGGTAAAGTGATAAGGGGTGGTTTACCTTTTTTAAAACACGTACATGGAGCTGGCTTGAAATGATCATCAATTTGAAATGTTCTGGCCCAAGTTTGCTGTCCATTCGTTGGTCCGTCATGCGGGAAGTTCCCTGTGTGATCTCGAGACGTGTGCAG
This sequence comes from Nerophis lumbriciformis, assembly GCF_033978685.3. Lineage (NCBI taxonomy): Eukaryota > Metazoa > Chordata > Actinopteri > Syngnathiformes > Syngnathidae > Nerophis > Nerophis lumbriciformis. The sequence continues at coordinate 28,509,027 of NC_084559.2, read as the reverse complement.
GCTCACACCAGCTCCACATAGTTGGCTGGGAACATTCCAAAATGGCCGTCGGGGCCGTAACCTCTCCACCATCCCTCGTCTATCATCTCGATGCCTGTGATGATATCATCGGGATCGAAGGAAATCTCAGTGTCGTCGGCTGGGGAATAAAAAAATTAAGACTTTTCAGTGTTTTCTTTCTTTCTTTAAAATGAGTTTTTCATTATCTTTAAAGCCAAACAACATTGGTGTGATTGGCAAAGGACAAAAAAGTAGGAAAATGTGTAATTAGTGGATGTTGAGAACAACTCCCCAATCGACATCATGAGAACATTCCTGTTATTTACCTCACTGTGGCGCCACACCGGTAAAACATGACTGACTGCTACAAATAAACACTACATCTGACCATCCATCCATCCATCTATTTTCTACTGCTTGTCCATTATGGGGTCGCGGGGGTGCTGGAGCCTATCCCAGCTGCACACAGGCGGAAGGCGGTGTACACCCTGAACAAGTCGCCACCTCATCACAGGGCCTACGTCTGACCAATGTTGACTAAATATCAAGACTGACTTGGACATGGAGTGTGTATATGATTGCAACTCCACCTCCTCTTGACAAAGATAGCAGATGACAGGAGGGCTCACTCCATTTAATTGTATTTTCGCTTCGGGAACAAACGCTGCCGGGTGCTAAACCCGATGCCCCGAGTGAACTCTCTTAAAGGCCTACTGAAAACCACTACTACCGACCAAATCTTAACATTGCAACACATGCCAATACGGCCGGGTTAGCTTACTAAAGTGCAATTTTAAATTCCGCGCGGAATATCCTGCTGAAAACGTCTCGGTATGATGACGCTGGCACGTGACGTCACGGATTGTAGAGGACATTTTGGGACAGCATGGTGGCCAGCTATTAAGTCGTCTGTTTTCATTGCAAAATTCCACAATATTCTGGACATCTGTGTTGGTGAATCTTTTGCAATTTGTTCAATGAACAATGGAGACAGCAAAGAAGAAAGCTGTAGGTGGGAAGCAGTGTATTGCGGCCGGTGGCTGCAGCAACACAAACACAGCCGGTGTTTCATTGTTTACATTCCCGAAATATGACAGCCAAGCTTTACCATTGGCCTGTGGAGAACTGGGACAACAGAGACTCTTACCAGGAGGACTTTGAGTTGGATGCGCAGACGCGGTACCGTGAGTACGCATGCAGCTGCGGCTTCCAAACATTTGATCGCTTGCCCGTACGTGCATGCCGCTATATGCATGTCACGTACGTAACTTTGGGGAAATATATGTGCTGTATGAACTTTGGGGAGGGGAACGGTACTTTAGGCTGTGGGATTGAGTGTGTTGTGCAGGTGTTTGAGTTGTATTGGCGGGTTATATGGACGGGAGGGGGGAGGTGTTTCTTATGCGCGATTAATTTCTGGCATATTAAATATAGGCCTGGTTGTGTTGTGGCTAATAGAGTATATATATGTCTTGTGTTTATTTACTGTTTTAGTCATTCCCAGCTGAATATCAGGTCCCACCCGCCTCTCACAGCATCTTCCCTATCTGAATCGCTCCCACTGCCCTCTAGTCCTTCACTCTCACTTTCCTCATCCACAAATTTTTCATCCTCGCTCAAATTACCGTATTTTTCGACGTATAAGTCGCACCTGCCGAAAATGCGTAATAAAAAAGGAAAAAAACAAACAAGTCGCACTGGAGCCCGGCCAAACTATGAAAAAAACTGTGACTTATAGTCCGAAAATAAGCGATCTGAGCAAAAAAAGTAAAAAAATAAAAATAAATAAAAAACAAAATTCTAAATGTTTTTTATGCAATTAAAAAAGAAATACAGCAAAGGCAGCATTTGTCCCAAGATGGGCAAAATGAAATGAGAATTGCAGCCTACCAGCCTGGTAGTCGTACAAGGCCCGAGCAGAGATGCTTTTCTCGGTCGACTCGTTAGCAGTCACCTCGGAGTTCTTCTCTTCAACCTACAGGATAACTGAATGAGGTCATGGCCTTCATAATACACTTTTTTTGCTGAAAATATATAAAGACCTGAGCAGGCTCTTCATATACAGGGTCCTCGGCACAGACAGTGGCAGCTGGCATCTCCTCTGTTCAAAAAGGTAAGCAAATATTTTTTGTTATGTGTGTCTACCACAAGATGGCAGCAGATCCTAACAACTGCCAGAGAGGCTCATGAGAGGAAGTGCGATTGACAAATGTTTATAAAGCCAATGAGAGGCACGGTTTAGTGGTGAAGACTACAGCTGGTGCCCCACCTTTCAAGTGCTCCTCAGGGGCCGCCTCCTGCACTTCATACTCAGGGGCCGCCCCCTGCGCTTCATATTTAGGAGCCGCCTCCTGCGCTTCAAACTCAGGGGCCGCCTCCTGCGCTTCAAACTCAGGGGCCGCCTCCTGCGCGTCATACTCACACCTGGACTGTCCATCATCCACATCTGGTTCTTATCCCCCAAAAACACAAGCACAGACATGCATGGACACTCAGAAGCTCACACAGGATGGAACCCACCACCAGTAACAGACATGAGGGCATTGATGGCCAACAAAAATGTCCAGATTGATTGAAACGCACAATGGGAAGTTGATTGTACAACGATGACATGAGCAATGACAGAAATAAAAAGCAACTAAAAAGCAAGGAGCTTGAGTATGGTGTGTGTGTGTGTGTGTGTGTGTGTGTGTGTGTGTGTGTGTGTGTGTGTGTAAGCTCACACCTGCAGCATGGACAGGGGACGCGGAGCCTGCCGGCACAGGGGAAGCTTGGCGCTGAGGAGAGCTGGCCTGCTCAGGTTGGTACGTTGGCTTAGAAAGAAAAGGGCTTTGCAGACGCCCTGAGTGGGGACATCCCAATCATGCACAAGTGCAGGAGAAAAAAAAGAAGGAGACATGATGGAGACAGACACGTAATCATGGACAGGTAAGAGCTCTACAAAAGAACACAGGTAGAAGCCTCCACTACTAGAGAGTGGAAAAGAAGGAGTGACTGACATTTAAAGCAACGGCGGCGTATACGGTGAGGATACCTGGTTGGGCGCTCGCGGGGGCACCAGAGGGCACATTTGACTCGTCGGGAGTTATTCCCCTCTCTCTCTGCTTGAACATCTCTCTGGGGTTCATAGCTCGCTGAGAGATGAGAGAGGCTGCCTCCTAAAGAGAAACATGGCTATTAAGACAATAAACAATAAAACAATACATTTACAGTGGAACATCTCAAAACCATAAACTGGTTGAAACAAACGAGGACTTAGAAAGTTGTTGTGCATCTCAAAAAGCGAGATGTCGGCATGTTTCAATGGCTTACCTTGGCTTGTGTGTGCTTGGCCTTTTCTTTGACTCATACTACAAATGCCAACACAAGTAATGATAAGCCAAAGTAAAAATATGAGGGCTAGGGAAGTGACTTTTTTGTAAGGTGGTACACAGATCCTTTGTCCTGGCTGCTCAGTACAATATGACAAAGTTGAGTTCTCTTTTTCCGATAGTGGACATATGTTTACACTGATTTTTCAGATGCCTCAATTACTTAAAACATTGCCTGTACAGTCACTAAAGGTTTTATATAGCCGCATAATCAATACACTTCCTTAATAAAAGTCAATACCCAGTAACATATTATTGTTGTTTGAAGAAAATAGTAGAGGGAAGCAGAGGTTCCACTATACATATATTTGTTCCACAAGAAGGAAGTAGTAGTGAGAAAAGCCCCCTTGAAAGATAAACACAGAAGAGAGCACTTTTGAGGCAAGGGGCGACTCACGTTGGCTTTTTCCCCTGATTCATCTCGCCTGACCGCATTCTTCTGGTCTGCCTGGTTCTCTTCCTGCTCCTCCTGATGGTGGCGACATTCATGTTGACTCTACTGATATTTGCATGAAAGCCCATGCACAAATTGCACGGACTTAGTTACAAAGTCCCCTTCAGTGGACATTTGTGTGTTGCGTAACAAGACCATTCCCCCCCCCACAAATTTGTAACAAACCAAAAACAAATATACAATGCAAGAAATGGTTGTTCTAGGACTGGGTCACACCAAGGTGCCTTTTTATTATGCTGATCCAATAATCAGTGTCCTTGAGATTGTTTTTGACCACCAAATGAAAAAAAAAATGGATTAACTCCCTCACTTGTGATTTTTAAGGATCATGGTGTCATAAAGACTTAGACAAACTTTAAAGATCCACAAGGGAAATTGTTCCACACAGTAGCTCAGTTACAAAGGATGGAAAGGATAATGCAGGTGTAAAATAGACGAAAAATGTACCGTAGTAGCAATATAAAATATAACATATGTAATATATACATACATCTATCTATCAATCAATCAATCAATCTTTATTTATATAGCCCTAAATCACAAGTGTCTCAAAGGGCTGCACAAGCCACAACGACATCCTCGGTACAAAGCCCACATACGGGCAAGGAAAAACTCACCCCAGTGGGGTGAGTTTTTTTGAGTATCTATCTATCTATCTATCTATCTATCTATATATATATATATATATATATATATATATATATATATATATATATATATATATATATATATATATACATACACATATATACACATACATACATACATACATATTTATTTATTTATTTATATTAGGGCTGCAAATCTTTGGGTGTCCCACGATTCGATTCAATATCGATTCTTGGGGTCACGATTCGATTATAAATCGATATTTTCGATTCAACGCGATTCTCGATTCAAAAACGCTATTTTTCCGATTCAAAACGATTCTCTATTCATTCAATACATAGGATCTACCCCAGCAAGCAGAGTAGTAGATTTTTGTAAAAAGCTTTTATAATTGTAAAGGACAATGTTTTATCAACTGATTGCAATAATGTAAGTTTGTTTTAACTATTAAATGAACCAAAAATATGACTTATTTTATCTTTGTGAAAATATTGGACACAGTGCAAGTGTAAGCCACTGTGACACTACTGTTCATTTTTTTTTATTTTTTTATTTTTTTTTTTATAAATGTCTAATGATAATGTCAATGAGGGATTTTTAATCACTACTATGTTGAAATTGTAACTAATATTGATACTGTTGTTGATAATATTCATTTTTGTTTCACTACTTTTGGATTGTTCTGTGTCGTGTTTGTGTCTCCTCTCAATTGCTCTGTTTATTGCTGTTCTGAGTGTTGCTGAGTCGGGTTTGGTTTTTGAATTGGATTGCATTGTTATGGTATTGCTGTGTATTGTTTTGTTGGATTGATTAATAAAAAATAAAAAAAATAACAAAAATTAAAAATTAAATCGATTTTTGAAAAATGAGAATCGATACTGAATCGTACAACGTGAAAATGGCGATTTGAATTCTAATCGATTTTTTCCCACACCCCTAATATATATATATATATATATATATATATATATATATATATATATATATAATAAAAGGGTATAACTTCCTTCCTCGAGGACATTATTATTTATATTTATATATATATATATATATATATATATTTATATATATATAATAAAAGGGTATAACCTCCTTCCTCACGGACATATGGCCTCTGACACGGCCGTAGCTCGATGAACCTAGCCCATGTAAACGCCCACTCCTTAACAGAGGACAACTTTGTTAGCCCCCCCAAAAAAGAGAGGCTTCGCTAAACATCTTAAAATAAAGCCTGGAGCTATGTCAGCTATCTGTCAGCCAGCTACAGATGTGAAAGCTGTAAGTTTTATCTTTTTTTTTGTGAATATGCTAACCTTGTGTGATGTACCAACGTGACTAAGTTTGTGTCCTCGCCCTTTCCCTAATGTTATGTTGTAGCCGCTGTATGGCGTCTATTACACTGGACAAGTGCAGAGTTGTGTGTATATGTAGACATGCAGCTGTACACAACTGAGCTGTGAGAATGAGGGGATACATACAAGCGCGCAAAAGTGCTTCTCGTACTTTCTGACAAACACCACACATTAGCAAAAAAGCTACACACAAAAAAATAGCATGTTTTTGGTAGCACCGACTAAAATCACTTTTAAACAGTAGTCCGCACACAATGAATACACTACTGTTGGAAATTTAACAACTTGAACACAGGTGTCAAACCCTAACCCTGGGGATCACATCTGGCCCGCCATTTTATGTGGCCTGTGAAAGCATGCAAATGATGTGCGACAAAGGTTGGGCAATGACCATCGATGAGTCTTACAATCCGATGCTTGTTAAACTGTCCAAATTTTTAAACATCGATTTCTATTTCTGATGCACATTCAATAGATCTCATATCTATCTCCATACACTGTGTGCAATTGCTCCCTTAAGTCAATAATTCTCCAATGAGGTAAAAAAAACACGTGTCTTTTTCAGGCACGTGTGTCAAATTCATGGCCCGAGGGCCAGATATGGCCTGTCACATTGTTTTATGTGGACCGCGAAAGCATGAAAATAATGTGCATAAATAAAGCACTTAATTTTTCTAACTAAACAAATTAGGCTTTTTTGACAGAAAAATTGCATGTACCGTATTTTTCGGACTATAAGTCGCTCCGGAGTATAAGTCGCACCGGCCGAAAATGCATGGTAAAGAAGGAAAAAAACACATACAAGTCGCACTGGAGTATAAGTCGCATTTTTTGGGGAAATTTATTTGATAAAACCCAACACCAAGAATAGACATTTGAAAGGAAATTTAAAATAAATAAAGAGTAGTGAACAACAGGCTGAATAAGTGTATGTTATATGAGGCATAAATAACCAACTGAGAACGTGCCTGCTATGTTAACGTAACATACTATGGTAAGAGTCATTCAAATAACTATAACATATAGAACATGCTATACGTTTACCAAACAATCTGTCACTCCTAATCGCTAAATCCCATGACATCTTATACGTCTAGTCTCTTACGTGAATGAGCTAAATAATATTATTTAATATTTTACGGTAATGTGTTAATAATTTCACACATAAGTCGCTACTGAGTATAAGTCGCACCCCCGGCCAAACTATGAAAAAAACTGCGACTTATTGTCCGAAAAATACGGTACTGTGTAAAATGGCATGTCTTTTAAACTTTAATATCTGTTCACGGAAAAAAACATAATATTAACTTATATTCCCCCCAAAATTTGTCAAGATAAAAAAAATATATATCTGTTTATGATTTCAAAGCAAGTTAACCATTTTGTAAAACATTAAAAAAATCAATAATCAAATGCATAAGCAATTCCATCCATCCATCCATTTTCTACCGCTTGTCCCTTTTGGTGTCGCGGGGGTGCTGGAGCCTATCTCAGCAGCATTCGGGCAGAAGGCAGGGTACACACCCTGGACAAGTCGCCATCTCAAATTGCGTAATAATATCATTAGGCGATGATATATTGAAAATCAATTGTTACATGCGGCCCTCTGAGAGCAGCTAGTGCTGTAATGTGGCCTTCAATGAAAATTAGTTTGATTATAATCACTGGAGGACGAGGCTAAACATGTTACAAGCAAGCAGAAGCAGGCATGCATTAATCTACTTGTTCATTTATTGTTAATATCTGGTTACTTTCTGTTTTAACATGTTCTATCTACACTTCTTTTAAAATGCAATAAGCACTTATTCTGCTGTTGTTCGGATACTTTATTTAAGTTTTGGTTGATACTACACATTTGGTTATTGATCCAATGCAAGTAGTCACAGGGTCATACATTGGTCATACTTTAAGTTCTCCCATGTCAAGGGACATATTTCCTGACTTTATAAAAAATTAAAAAATAAAGACAAAAGTTTTGAAATGATAAAAAATATCAGTGTAATCATTGTAGTATCGACGAGATACGGCTCCTGCTCTTGTTATCGTTAACAGTCGATATTTGTATCGACCCCCACATTTGTTTACATTTTGCTGTGAGCGGTTAGCTACCGTGTGTAGTGAAGCATGTTTAGCAGGTCCTCGTCTTATGCAGGATGATACTTGTAAAAAAGGTAGTTTATTTGAGGCGTGGTTTAGTGATTTAGAAGTACCGGTAGCTAAAACACTGTGGACGGATGTTAGCTACTACCTAGCTACCAAGCAATGTTTTAAAGAACCGCAAGCAGAGTTAGTTTTAAAGTAAAAATACGTCCATTCTTACTCTACTGTCTTCATGCTGTATCTGCTTGCAAGTGTTGTGTGTGTGTATGTTGACTAACATGCGCCTCGGCTGATATTACCAGCAATATCACCACAGCGCGCTGTCATGGCATGAAAAAAATGTAATTTGCAAAAAGGTATTTTTCAAAGGCAGCATATTTTGAATTAATATATACCGGTATACCGTACAACTCTAATTTAAATACTACTTGAAAATAGCCTCGTGAGAAATGTATGTACACTTTTGACACTGCTTCTTAAAAGAACGAAATCGAGAATCACTGGGAACCAGAATTGAAACGAGGAACAGGGATCGGAACTGTCCAAATCCATACCTTGGCCAATCCTGTGTGTCAATAAAGCATTTCATCTTTCTTGATAAATGCATTTCAATCTTGACAGAAAAACAAATGTATCGCATACAAATGCAACTCGATATTATTTAATGCTACAAGCTATTCCAATATTTTTTTTGTTATTGGAACCCTTTTTGAAATGAATTCTAAACTAGTTGAACTTTAATATCTTCTTGTCATTTTGACTTGTGATTCCAAAGCCAGTTTTCTGTCAGTTTGCTGGTAAATTGTGTAATAATATCATGAAACGACACTTTGAGGGCTACCGTAATTGCAATGTGGCCCACGGAAAAATGAGTGTGACGCCCCTGCACTAGAACATATAAAAGATTAACTGCTGCGGTCATCCAGTTGAAATTTTGGTTCGGTTCCTTTTTTCACATCCAAGAGCATTTATTGCCTAAAATAAGAGCAGGCTGAGACTCACCCTGCGTTGTTTCTGTTGCTCTCGGCTCTCCGCCTCCTGCTTCTGCTGGTACTTCCTGTAACACAACAACCGTTTTAAATTAGGCCCATTTGGATTTGAAAAAACAATCAATTCTCTCACTGGGTTTCTCCTTACTTCTGTTGCTCAATTTGAACAGCCCTCTCTTTGTCCCGTTTGTCCCTCTGTACTGTCTCCTTGACTTCCCGGTCTTTACGCTCTTTCTCCAGGTGCTGGCGCTCCTCCTCCGCCTTGCGCCTCTCCTCCAAGCGACGTCTCTCCTCCTCTTTCTGGAAGCCAAAAGAAAAGACATGGACAAATTATTCCTGTTCTGGGAACGACAATTCTTGTTAAAAGGGCAAACAAATGCAATCTGAGCCATGATGTATTTTATGCAGTATTACAATACTGTTGTCTAAACACATCTCTGATACAATAGGTTGTAGGTGAACACCTGATGAGCAACAGTACCTCTGCCTGTGCCCAGAATGTATCCTTGTTGGTCTTCCTGATTTCTGACATAGCGTTGGTCTTCTGGTACACAGAACCCTAGAACAAGCACAACTAACGTGAGTGAAAAAAGGAAAAAACACATTGGAATGCAACCTATTCTGTTATCAAGTTTAACTGAACACATATCAGAATACAGTACACATTTGTGATGACCACCTAAACCTTATTCCAAAAGGGAGACTATTCCACCGACTACACTTTCAAACACTGTGCGTAATTAATAAAGTAGAAAGACGCACACTCAAAAGGCGCACCAGACAGATATGAGCTAAATGTTTTCAAATACAGGTGCACACACCTGTAACTGTAACAGTAATCGATACACTGCAAAAAGCTAGTGTTTAAAAACAAGAATAAAAAATACAAAAATTAGGGGTATTTTATTTGAACTAAGCAAAATTATCTGCCAATAGAACAAGAAAATTTGGCTTGTCAAGACTTTCCAAAACAAGTAAAATTAGCTAACCTCAATGAACCCAAAAATACCTTAAAATAAGTATATTCTCACTAATAACAACTGTACTACTATACGGGTACGTATGTTCTATTGTTTCATTGAAAATAAAACGGCAAAGTCCATTTGGCTGTCATCTGTTTTAATTATGAGACACAATTGTGTCAAAGTCATGATTTTTTTTTTTCATGCTTGAAATAAGAAATTATTACTTTTTAAAAATTAGTTTTATACTAGTGAGTGTTGATGACACAGCTTTGCAACAGTTGATATTCTAGTTTCAAGCATGTTTTACTCAATATAGGTCATCAAATCTCAGCAACAAGCTGTAATATCTTACTGAGATCATTTAGGACCAAAACCCTTAAAACAAGTAAAACACTAACATAAAATCTGCTTCGTGAGAAGAATTATCTTAATATACAGAAAATAAGCAAATATCCCCCTTATTTGAGATATTTAATCTTACTTAGATTTCAGTTTTTGCAGTGTAGATTACCAAAATAATTGATAGCTGCAACCCTAATTGCTTATTTTAAAATCAAACCAAACTTTACACTTCTTTAATTTCTCCTGCAGTCAATGTAGCCTGCAAACGGTAACCCCTTTCTACTCTATAAGGCCAGGTGGCCTCCAACACAATCTTTTTGATACATGATAAATAAATTGACAATTGTTTTTTTTCATCACAAAATCAGCAAAGCAGTCTTGTGGAATATTGACGCCCATTAAATTGACTAACACAATTAAATGTGTTTAAGTGTGAACATGCTGGCATGGTGCAGAGAGGTTAGTGGAGATGGAAGCATATACAGTACCACGGGACCCTGAGGGCCGCTGTCCTGGAAGCGGCTGGAGGCTTCTTTGTGGAAACTGTAGTTGGCTCCTGAGGCTTTGGCCACCTTCTGCATGATCACCTCAGGTTCTACATCCTCTTCGGCACGGGCGTTTACTGTGACGTGGGCCCCCTGAAATGCATAAGCGCAATTTAATATTAAACAAATAGTCGCTGGTCTTATCCATCCAAGCGCTTGTTCTATGAAATATATGACACAGTCTTTTTCCACAGACGCCCCTCGAAAGGTTGAACTCAGCAAGTTTTAAACACAAGCAGATGTATATTTAAATAAGCGCAGCATTACCTTAAGAAAATTTGCCATGGAGCTCACATGATTCGCACAAAGTCCTTTCCTGGAATCATTCACTCCTTCCCCAGTCTAAGACACAGAGAAGTGATTTGCCATGACAGGTTTGTGTACAGGACAGGAAAAATGGTGGGAGTACCGCACTGACCCAATTGATGAGGACATATTTAGGCAGACCAGAGTTTGGATCCTGGACCCGGCAGAAAGCGTACATTATTTTTCCACTGTTTAGCTCCTCCACCAGCTCCTCCAGCCCTCCGTCTGATACACAAACATTGTGGGAATAGTCAAATGGCTGCTGTGGTTGGTTGTGCAACCGGGAACATTTTTTCCCTTTGCAAATGATGGTTGAGACAGCAGAGGCAAGCGGATCCTTTGTGCTGATCTTCCAGCACAGCGGTTGCACGCTGACAGAGACATTTCAGCACAAAGTTGATAATGTGTTGATTTAATAGGAAAGCGATGACAACATAAAAACGGATACTCACCTCCCTTATCTGCCAGGCGGATGTCATTACTGTTTCCCTCATAGGTGAACAAGACCCTGAGGAGATGATGTTGCAATTAGCTGTTAAGTGCTGTTTCTACGCCTCCAAAATCAAGTTGTCGCCAAGTTTGTTGTATGTTTCTCCTGCATGTACATTACTTAAAGGGGAACATTATCACCAGACCTATGTAAGCGTCAATATATACCTTGATGTTGCAGAAAAAAGACCATATATTTTTTTCCAAACTCTAAATGGGTGAATTTTGGCGAATTAAACGCCTTTCTATTATTCGCTCTCGGAGCGATGACGTCCCAACATGGCGTCACATCGGGAAGCAATCCGCCATTTTCTCAAACACCGAGTCAAATCAGCTCTGTTATTTTCTGTTTTTTCGACTGTTTTCCGTACCTTGGAGACATCATGCCTCGTCGGTGTGTTGTCGGAGGGTGTAACAACACGAACAGGGACGGATTCAAGTTGCACCAGTGGCCCAAAGATGCGAAAGTGGCAAGAAATTGGACGTTTGTTCCGCACACTTTACCGACGAAAGCTATGCTACGACAGAGATGGCAAGAATGTGTGGATATCCTGCGACACTCAAAGCAGATGCATTTCCAACGATAAAGTCAAAGAAATCTGCCGCCAGACCCCCATTGAATATGCCGGAGTGTGTGAGCAATTCAGGGACAAAGGACCTCGGTAGCACGGCAAGCAATGGCGGCAGTTTGTTCCCGCAGACGAGCGAGCTAAACCCCCTATCGACCCTAGCTTCCCTGGCCTGCTGACATCAACTCCAAAACTGGACAGATCAGCTTTCAGGAAAAGAGCGCGGATGAGGGTATGTCTACAGAATATATTAATTGATGAAAATTGGGCTGTCTGCACTCTCAAAGTGCATGTTGTTGCCAAATGTATTTCATATGCTGTAAACCTAGTTCATAGTTGTTGGTTTCCTTTAATGCCAAACCAACACATACCAATCGTTGGTTAGAAGGCGATCGCCGAATTCGTCCTCGCTTTCTCCCGTGTCGCTGGCTGTTGTGTCGTTTTCGTCGGTTTCGCTTGCATACGGTTCAAACCGATATGGCTCAATAGCTTCAGTTTCTTCTTCAATTTCGTTTTCGCTACCTGCCTCCACACTATAACCATCCGTTTCAATACATGCGTAATCTGTTGAATCGCTTAAGCCGCTGAAATCAGAGTCTGAATCCGAGCTAATGTCGCTATAGCTTGCTGTTCTTTCTGCCATGTTTGTTTGTGTTGGCTTCACTACGTGACGTCACAGGAAAATGGACGGGTGTACCGGTATATAACGATGGTTAAAATCAGGCACTTTGAAGCTTTTTTTAGGGATATTGCGTGATGGGTAAAATTTTGAAAAAAACTTTGAAAAATATAATAGGCCACTGGGAACTGATTTTTAATGGTTTTAACCCTTCTGAAATTTTTATAATGTTCCCCTTTAAAAACTACATGTACCAATAGGATAGGAGCCAAGTACCACAATAAACAAACACATAACTGACTCAGGCTGTGTGCTGTATGGCGTCCCACAGTGCAAATGCAGGTCCAATGCATCATGGGAGTGTGAAATGGTGGCAGCGCCGACTCTTCCCACATATTTAACTAGTGGTACATGTTGTGCATGTGCCTTATGGTGCCCAGTTACAGTTCTTATGTCATGTAATGAGTTGGAGGTATGTGGACAGCCTGTTACTTCCTGTCAGAATGAAGCCATCTGCTGCCGAGATGATGCAAGAACGGACAGTCAGATAGATCATCTACCCACAATTTTGGATAAGACATTGGACAAGATCAAGCAGATTTACACGTGGTGCGCTACAGATGGCTGCGAGCGTGGCTGTGCGATGATAGTATGTTGTGTAAATCTCACTTCCCACTTGGGGATGGGTACTAATTCCCGGTTCGTGGGAATTCCGTACTTTTGTGTGTGTTAATAAAATGTTAATTGTTTGATGGTAAAATTGTATTTCTTAATGTGGCATTTAAAAACTAGCTGATTATGATAACTTTGCTGTCCAGTTGGTATATCTTGTTTTCTTTTGACAAATTGATTCTCATTTGCAATGCAGTCTCAGTGTTGGCGTTAGGAATCTTCAAAATGGGGATCCCATCAAGTCATAAAAATGGGGTCCCACATTAAATTTTTGGGGTGCCACTTTTTTGTAACCGTTTTGAAAACAAATGATAAATGTATGCATTATCCTGTTATATCTCACATTCTATATTGTATAAACGTTACTTAATTCATTAAAAAAATAACACAAAAGACAACAAATGAAGTATTTGTGATCAATAAAATTTTCAACAAATCAAAATTCAAGAAACTGTACCGGAAAGTGCATTACTTTGAAGTCGACCAATAACAAATATTCAATAATTTGACCCGGCAAATATACTGTATTTTCCGGACCATAGGGCGCACCAGATTAGAAGGCGCACTGCCGATGAACGGTCTACTTTTAATCTGTTTCCATATATTAGGCGCACCAGATTATAGGGCGCATTAAAAGGAGTCACATTATGATTTTTTTTTTCTTCTAAATGTAAGAGACTTCCTTGTGGTCTACATAACATGTAATGGTGCTCCTTTGGTCAAACTGTTGCATAAATGATGTTTTATATATCATCTTCGAGCCGATTTCTGACAGTCGCTTCCGGATGCGCCGTTTTGTGGGTGGTCTTATTTACGTGCCTCCACTTTGACAGGGTGCATTTAAACTAGTAATTAATGAAAATGAGTAAAATTAACTGTTAACGGTTAGTACTATTAGTGGACCAGCAGCACGCACAATCATGTATCCCTTGCAGACTGTATTGATATATATTGATATATAATGTAGGAACCAGCATATTAATAACAGAAAGAAACAACCCTTTTGTGTGAATGGGGGAGGGAGTTTTTTTTGGGGTTGGTGCACTAATTGTAAGTGTATCTTGTGTTTTTTTATGTTGATTTAATAAAAAAACAAACAAAAACAAAAAAACGATACCGATAATAAAAAAAACAATGCCGATAATTTCCGATATTACATTTTAAAGCATGTATCGGCCGATAAGGTCCTTTTTAAAAAAAATAAAAAAATAAAATAAGATAAATAAATTAAAAACATTTCCTTGAATAAAAAAGAAAGTAAAACAATATAAAAACAGTTACATAGAAACTAGTAATTAATGAAAATGAGTAAAATTAACTGTTAAAGGTTAGTACTATTAGTGGACCAGCAGCACGCACAATCATGTATCCCTTGCAGACTGTATTGATATATAATGTAGGAACCAGAATATTAATAACAGAAAGAAGTGAAGTGAAGTGAATTATATTTATATAGCGCTTTTCTCTAGTGACTCAAAGCGCTTTACATAGTGAAACCCAATATCTAAGTGACATTTAAACCAGTGTGGGTGGCACTGGGAGCAGGTGGGTAAAGTGTCTTGCCCAAGGACACAACGGCAGTAACTAGGATGGCGGATGCGGGGATCGAACCTGCAACCCTCAAGTTGCTGGCACGGCTGCTCTACCAACCGAGCTATACCCTTTTGTGTGAATGAGTGTGAATGAGTTTTTTTTGGGGTTGGTGCACTATAAGTGTATCTTGTGTTTTTTATGTTGATTAAATAAAAAAACAAACAAAAACAAAAAAACAATACCGATAATAAAAAAACGATACCGATAATTTTCGATATTACATTTTAAAGCATTTATCGGCTTTTATCAACTCACTGAATCATTTCGTACCGTATCGTTCTAAAAAAATAATAAGAATATGGTCTCTGAATCGTATCGGCAACCACAAAGTGTGAATCGAATCGAATCACTGTTTAAAACTAGTAAAAACGCTGACGTTCACGTGCACGTCAGGTTGACAACGACGCCAAACTGTGCAACAGGAAGTTGGTAGCGGGTTCTAAAAAAAGAGTCAAATATTTCATTTTTCAAAATAAAACAAAAGGCAACACCCAAAAGCAAATTTACAAAATGTTAAGTGGAGAAATATACTACTAAAAAGGTGTGATTAACTCAGCCTAGCCTACCCTTTATCGTCGAATTTGACTTATTATACGGCAAAACCACACCATTGTTGACAAAGTAACCTAACGCAAATAGCAAAAGTAAATATGTGCTCAACACAGCGGACAACTTCCCGTTACTTTGACGACTAAAGTGCTCTATAGTAGTCTTTGCTAGCCAAACGAGATTGCGGACGTAATGTCCCCCTTACAGCTGTAGCGTGTTAATGCTCCTGCTTACCAGTTGGTGTCGGATTTTTCATTAACGACTTCTTTATACGCCGCTGTTAAAGCAGTGCCGTTTTTGCTGAGGTTAACTGTCATGGTGATGCAGCGTTGAGCTAGCCAGCTAGCTCGCTATCCTATCCGGGATGCGCCCTTCCTTGTCGGAGGCGTGTAATGACGCTTGCTTTCAGCCGCCGGCAACTGCACTGCCAGACGGGAAATGACACATTATCGTACCGGAAGCGTTAACGCATGTAGTTTTGAAGGACATTGCCGATTTAAAATTGCTCAAGACCAATTGATTTTAGTAACATCCCCACAGACCGTGTATTGTGTACTCAATAATGCAGTTTTACCTTTAAATAAACAGCACCGTTGGACAAAAGCGGCCTCAAAACAGTGCCCCCACTGGCAGTAAGAAAAACACTAAACACATTGCATCAGTAGGTGCAGTGACGAATGTATCATGTTTATGTTTGCTAATGTTGGAGGGGTCAAGTATGATTTTAGTCACTTATTGAGCGTACGTGGGTGGAATAATTGCACATATACCGTAGTTACCGTACGCCTGGCAACGCTGGCTGGGCAGGAAACTCGCGTTGCTAATGGCTACAGCCATGGTGGTGGTGTCATGTGTCCGTGGACAGCGCGGGGAAGCGGGGCTTGTCTGCCTTTGTTGGCGTATAAACTATGACAATACATTGGTGCAAGTCTCTGTTTCTGGTCATTCAACACATTGATTAAACATGTTCGGGATGGTTGTAAAATAGACTGAAGGCCCGCACTTCCGTTAACTACATCAAAAGCTCTGACTTGAGTGAGCAAATCAAGCGCACCCATGTATGCCCTGCAGCCGTACGGCTTCCATGCACTTGACTAAACTTGTTCCAAAAATTTTGCAGCGTCATTTCCAGTTATACTGCTTTCATGCAGCGTCATCATTTCCAATTACACTGCTTGCAAATACACACAAAACGCCAATCGAAAACAGTAAATTGCTGTATTTTATTCATGTCAATAGTAAAAGTGAAGATGTGGATGTTTAAGATTACAATTCAAGCACAATTCCATAATTTAAGATGCAGCCCTGAATTAATAGAAAGAAAAAAAAAACTTTTTCAGCTTCACAAAGGAAATTGATCAGTAATAATTGTTTTGACACTTTTGATATTTTCTCTGTGTATATATAAATATATATACTATACTATATATATATATATATAGTATACTATATATATACATATAATATACTATATATACATATACACACACAGACATGTGTATATTATATATATATATATATATAATTTTAAGGCTAAAAGTTTCATTTTAGGCAGATGGATCCCTGATACCTGGCAAGTGGCTGAGAGAAAGTTGTCTTGTGTGCAAAAGCACGCTAAGCTGCCTATTGAACACAATAATAATGGATTTAGGCTGCATCCAATCTTTTCGTTAGTGGAGCTTTAAAGAAAACAGCCAGATTAACAATGTACACAAAGTCGGGACCAAAAGAATGACCTTTACTTCAGTGTAGCTTTTCAAACCGTTATACTGCCATTTGGAAACATTTTCATTCCACTACCAATGAGAAACTATATTTGCAATCTAAAATCTAATAAAGCTACTATAGTTTCATGCTTTGCTATGGACCATTTTGGATGGGTTCAATGATGCATTTCCCCCTTTATGCTATTAATTAATTCCCTTTATATTGGCAGCATCAGCACATTGACAAAAACAAAAAATAGCACATCCTAACTAGTTTATCCAACAGTAACATTGGTATTATATTCAAACTAACATTATTTTTTTTGACACATTCCAATCATGATCAGATGATACGAACATGAAAAGGCTAAAACTAAATATTTTAAAAAAGACAACACAAATGTTGCAACCAGACAAACTGCTGAGGTTTACCACAAAAACATATACTTGTGCAGATGAGTAGTTATGATTATGAGCTTTACATCACCTGAAATGTAAAAAAAAAAGTCAAACTAAAATTAACTTACCCTGAAAAAGCATTACTTCAGTTCCACTTTAGAGCATCAACAACACAAAAGCATCAGTAGCATGTACGTTGTAAAGTTTTGTTCATAAAATAAATGTAAAGGGTGCAAGGAGCCAGTGGTGGGCCCCCTGACAACAAGATGAATACTTTCGTAAAACAACAAATATCAGGACTGATCAGTACATTATCTTGATTCATGAACGTTGCAGTGAAACTGTAGTAAAAGTATTTTCTCTCAACACAGGTCACTGCTTATGAAAGGCTGATGATTGAGTTTGGCTACCTGAGTAACTGTACTGAGGAGGAAACACATAGCTTGGCCATGTGCAGGAGGATCCAGCAATATGAAATATGTTAGGGTATATGAGCAATGACAGTGTGAGAAAATCCTAATTGTAATCGGAGCGTTGCAGTCCCTGCAATTACACAGGTCGTAATTCCAAACACAAAAGGGTGATATTAGATCAGTCCTTTGTTGTTGCATTTTCACATTGTTTTGGGCTAGATAAGAGTCAGTAGGTGCCATGTGATCAGCTGCTGGTAATGGCACGGCACCATTAATGTGTTGAACTGGGAACATTCTGTCTCAATTGCACGTAGACCGAAACGTTAGAACACAGAAAGGCCACTAAATACATGGAGATACAGTAATAGAAGACATACAGTGGAACACAGGCTGTACCCCAAAAATCAAGGCGGTAAAACTTTGCGAAAATCCATCCGGCGTTTTGCTCACCGAGCAGTAAAACAAAATGACAAGGAGTGAGTGATGTGTGTGATGGCGGCAATAATAATTGCAGGAGTAACAGTTTAAAAGTCCAGGCTGTGAGTTAAGTGTCCGCTATTCTGTAAGGGAGTGCTTCCAGGAGCCCCTTCAAGTCCTGATGGCATCCATACACGCATAACTTATCCACAAGGTTGGCTGTTGTCTAGCTTGTTTTGTACTCCTTCGCTGTTCATTTGTCTCCGGTTTCAAAATAAACATGTTTTTCTTGTTCTCGTTTTGTATTTCCATTCCACAGGCAACCTCACATTGCATACTTCTGTGTCCATTCTCTTGCTAATTTGTTGTATCTGAAAAGACAAACAGCGTTTGGAAAAAAAGGTCTTGCAATCCGAGAGCATAAACAATATGGTAAATTTGTCATTAATGTGAAGAAAGTGCACTTACTTTTCCCTGTCGGCCTTGTATGTATGAGCTATCTCTGGTACCAAAGGGTCGTCAGGATTTGGGTCACAAAGAAGGGAGCAGATCGACAACAATACTGCGGAAAATCTGAATTTTAGTTTGATTCAAAACTCAGTCTACCCCATAATATCGCTAATGACTAACAGTAAAACTAAGTATTTGTTCAATTATTTATTTTTCAAGCATTTTCCATATATTTTTGGCCTAAATAAAGTCTTGAATTAGCGTACTTTATGGCTGAAATGGTGCACCGGATTATAAAACGCACCGCCGATGAGCTAACTGTTCTAGGGAGATAATGATTCTTAAAAGTTTTTAAAATGTTGCTAAATGTTACATTATTGTGTAATTTCCACATGTTTTTTTTTCTAAATTCTACAAAAATATATTTATTTCTAAAATTATTTTCAAAAAGTTTAGTTTTTTTCTATGCCATGCAGATCTTAAAAGAGAACTACAATTTTTTTTTGTTCACAATCATTACTAGAGACAAGAACACATGTCTTTTTTTTTTGTTAGGATTTTAAAGATGATAAAAAACGCTTGGAAGATGCGGCTAATGGGAGCCACTGTTGTAGCCTTCAAAGCCCTCTAAGGCAACTTCAAAACCCCCAGTCTACCCTAATCAACATTTTGTATACACCATGGGTCCCCAAACTTTTTGACTCGGGGGCCGCATTGGGGTAAAAAAATTTGACCTGGGGCCGGGCAATATATATATATATATATATATATATATATATATATATATATATATATATTCTGAGTGCGATGATGTCACGTTATCGATGGGAAAATGCATTTTTAGACCATATGATTTGCCTGAGCGACTAGGAGACCTAAAGAGTAACAAGCGGTAGAAAATGGATTGATGAATGGGCAAGAAAGGACAGATTAAAGAATAATAATAATAAAAAAATTAAAAATAAATACATTTGTTTTTTTAAACTTGGGACTTCCCGCGGGCCGGATTTTGGACGCTGGCGGGCCGCATCCGGCGACCCGTAGTTGGGAGAACCATGGTATACACACTGCGAGTCTGTATATAATGTAAAAACAGACATGTTAATAAAAATATGTAATATGTACTATATTTACCCTATTTTGATCTGACTTCCTTAGCGCATTGATTTCTGTTTCAATAGCAGCGCACATCCGACTTCCAGTATGTTCCTACTTTCGAATACAAAACGGTTGTATGTCTTCTAATCATGGCAGACTTGGTAACAAAAAAAGAAGACTACTATTTTTGGACAAATGAGGATTCACAACTTTATCTTTTTGAAGCTGAATAAACGAAGGATTAACTGCTGCTTCCAGAAGCGAGCATGAAGAAGAGGGTGACATGTTGGAGCAGACGGAAGGCGATAGTGAGGTGAAATCGACTCGAAGCTGCAAATGTGGAAATTGGAGACAAGCTATTTCTAAATAAATGTTGTGTTTTCCCCAAATAAACCAGAAAAAATGTACACAGCCAGCTGAAACAAAGAGACAACTGTCCATCGAGTGAGTCACACTTTATATTGATCATGATACACGCAGCATGTTGTGTGTATCATGACAGACAACGTACTGACTTAGAAGCTAGCTTATCTCTTGCTATAGTTAGCTTTTACGCCTAATACTGAAGTACGCCGTTACTACGCTGGAAAGAGAGTTCCTCAGTGTTTGCTCGAACAATAACAATGTTGCTACAGTTTGGTTTATATACAGGTTACGGAACGTAAATAAAGTATTGGTGACGGTTTTTGAATGCATTATTAAAGTGATTTAGCGGTAGAATTGATTGCTCTCATTGGCTGCATTGCCACCTAGAACGAGCCATTTTATACATGTTCGAATGCAAAAAAAACAACCTTTTGTCTTCTTGTCTCTCATAACAATTGTAAACGATAGGCAAAATTCCAAAAAAAAGTGCAGTTCTCCTTTAAGGCCTCACTGTTGGCTTTGTAAGGTAATGTTACCTCTAAACTAAACAACGTAAAGTCTAATCCACGTTTGTTCTCCTTTTATCCAAATAAGAATCAATAAGAGAAACGACAAAGAATCGAATCAATAAGCAGAATAGAAAGTGGAATCGGAACTTGAAAAATCTTATTAATTCACATCCCTTCTTGTTGCTGTCAAATTTGTGGAAAACAGGCAGAATGTGTCATCAACAGGCATTATCACGATATAACGATAGTATTAAAAGCACTAAAGTCCAGCGTTTGCGTCCTACGCCAATGGTGCATTCAAGGTGTACACTAAAGTCAGAATTTTAATTGGGGTCTGAAGGAGGAACTGGTAGCTGTGCCAGTGCCTGTCGAGGTGATCGGACTACAATTAGTCACACAGCTACTACTACGATGTGGGAATATTGAACATTTAATGAATTGATAATCATGTATTCCTCAACACCACGTTTGTAGATAAGGAGAGCAAGAGCCACCGAATAACATCTAATCGCTTTATTACAGTAATTAGTGCTAAGAATCTTTAAAGGGGAACATTATCACCAGACCTAAGTAAGCGTCAATATATACCTTGATGTTGCAGAAAAAATACCTTTTTTTTTTTAACCGATTTCCGAACTCTAAATGGGTGAATTTTGGCGAATTAAACACCTTTCTATTATTCGCTCTCGGAGCGATGACGTCACGTTGTGACGTCACATCGGGAAGCAATCCGCCATTTTCTCAAACACATTACAAACACCGAGTCAAATCAGCTCTGTTATTTTCCGTTTTTTCGACTGTTTTCCGTACCTTGGAGACATCATGACTCGTCGGTGTGTTGTCGGAGGGTCTAACAACACGAACAGGGACGGATTCAAGTTGCACCAGTGGCCCAAAGATGCGAAAGTGGCAAGAAATTGGACGTTTTTTCCTTTAATGCCAAACAAACACATACCAATCGTTGGTTAGAAGGCGATCGCCGAATTCGTCCTCGCTTTCTCCCGTGTCGCTGGCTGTCGTGTCGTTTTCGTCGGTTTCGCTTGCATACGGTTCAAACCGATATGGCTCAATAGCTTCAGTTTCTTCTTCAATTTCGTTTTCGCTACCTGCCTCCACACTACAACCATCCGTTTCAATACATGCGTAATCTGTTGAATCGCTTAAGCCGCTGAAATCCGAGTCTGAATCCGAGCTAATGTCGCTATAGCTTGCTGTTCTATGCGCCATGTTTGTTTGTGTTGGCATCACTATGTGACGTCACAGGAAAATGGACGGGTGTATATAACGATTGTTAAAATCAGGCACTTTGAAGCTTTTTTTAGGGATATTGCGTGATGGGTAAAATTTTGAAAAAAACTTCGAAAAAAATTAAATAAGCCACTGGGAACTGATTTTTAATGGTTTTAACCATTCTGAAATTGTGATAATGTTCCCCTTTAAGCAAATTCGAAAGTGGAATAGAACCGCAAAAATCTTACCAATGCCCTTCCCTACATGTCACTATCAAACTTGTGGGACACCGCTAGAATGTGTCGTCAACTTGTATTGTCACAATATAACAGTAGTATTAAAAGCTCTATTTCCTGCCAAATATACATCATTTTTGTTGTATATCGTCTAAAGGGCACAACCCTAATCTATGAAGTGGTTTATCTAATTACAGGTAAAGTTTGATACAACGCGGTCCAATATAAATCGATGTTCTATAAAATGGACCCCGAATTTTCGCCATTTTTTTCCCCTACCAGAGGCAACCGTGAATTACCATGAATTCATTAACGTGGATTTTAAACAAGTTGAAAAACTTATTCGGGTGTTACCATTTAGTGGTCAATTGTACGGAATATGTACTATTCTGTGCAATCTACAAATAAAAGTCTCAATCAATCAATCAAACTGGGTGGATTTGCACCAAATTATTGACTATTGATACTGTATCGACCTACTAGTGTCTAGTGCCCACCCCATTCTGTGATGTGGGAGCACAGTCCACCATTCACGTCACGTCATGTGGGCGGCTATCCACAAAACGTCATAGTTTGCCGGCAGTGTTGTATGTTTATACGATTGGAAGTATTTAAATTATGATACTGTTCAACTTGCATGTTATCAAATACATTATATGGAGAAAAGTAATAAAACATGTTAATTAGTTTTAAAAGCCTCTTTACTTCACATTAAAACAAGTGGTATAATTTACGACTGTCAATCTGGTTTGGGTTTGGACCCTTACAAATTCCTTACATTGCATCCATAATAATAGGTGTGAAAACGTATGGTCATTAAAATAAAACAGTAAGTGAAGATGCATTTAGCATTTCATTCACTCGGGATTAATGAGGCCAGCCTTGTCTTTGATGACTCAAATGAGGTAAAGTGAGTTCACAGTATTTACAAGATGATATTCTATTTCATTTTATAAACCAAGGGAGTACATTACAGTTGGACTGTGTTTAGTCAAGTGTACATTTAGATGCCAGTTGAGTGTCTAAATTAATGCAGGACAGACTTTCTCATAACAATCATAAAACTCAAACACTATGAAAGTACCGTAATCTGAAGACATAATAATTGCGGAATGCATTACACGTAGATTAGCATTTTTTGTATGAATAAGTCAAGAAAATTATATTTTAAACAAATACATATATATTTACCCTTACCTTTTGATACCGTTAGTGCAGGTGACCACTGTGATCTCAGTATATCCAGACAAATACTGCCATTGCTGTTAATATTAGGGTGATAGATTTTTGTCGTAAATGCAACCTATAATGTAACAAGAAAATTGTCATTTTACAGCAACACCAGTAATGGTAAGAATGTACAGTCAGCTTTAATAATAACTACGTCATCCTCTAAATTTACTCACTTTTGGTGGTTTGAAGGGATAATCTGTGGGGAAGTGGATGGTGAGGAAAAACACTCCATTCTGATATGGGCTGTCACTCTATTGACAAAAAAAACACGAGCAGTTATTGTCTGTGAAATATAATGAAGACATTTCAAAAATACAGCAGTAGCACTTACTGGACCCATTATTGTCGCCTGCCAATGAAACACTAAAAAGACAAAACAATCACAATACCGTATCAGTGTATCTGAAATTGTAAGTATAATAATAATTTGACAAGTCGCATTTTGATTTGGATACAACACCTGGTGGACACATATACAGTATTCCTAGATACATTGGGACAGCAATTGAACTCTTACAATCATCTCCAACTGGTCCAGCAGAGCACTGAGCAGGAGGGTCCCTCTGCAGGTCTGACAGCTCCTAATGGCACACAATTTTACAGTGACACAGCCATTAAGGTACTGTAAGCTTCAGTGTACACATAATGTTTTTAGTTAACCAAATAAGATGTATTTGTACATACAGCAGTACCTCAGTTTGCCTACAACTTTCGTGTGTTTCTGTGTTCTACAAAAGTTTTCGCAAAATGTCTGGTCAGGTTTTGGTATACACAGACTGCGCGTAACATACTAGCCTGACTAGATTTCGGCGGACCCTTGGAAACGGATTACTGATGCAAATAAAACTATATGGAGATGGCCGATTTTGCCTAAAATCTATATTGCAGCCTCCTGTGATAGCGATATATTGTTTGTTGTGTAAATGATAATAGATGTATTTAACATTGTGTTATAAATGCTCCTAATTTGGCTGCTGACAGTGTGTGAATGTGAATGTTGTCGGTCTATCTGTGTTGGCCCTGTGCTGAGGTGGCGACTTGTCCAGGGTGTACCTCGCCTTCCGCCCGAATGCAGCACCCCCTGCGACCCCAAAAGGGACAAGCGGTAGAAAATGGATAGATGGATGTATGCAGTAACATATTGCATCATTTCCTGTTGTATTATTTTGTCAAAAATGTTATTAATCTACTTGCTAATTTACTGTTAAGAGCTGGTTTCTTTTGGTGGAACAATGTTTCTACCTACACTTCTGTTAAAATGTTATAAACAGTTACTCTTCCGTTGTTTGGATACTTTACATTAGTTTTGGGCGATACTACAAATTGGATATTGCTCCAAAATATGTTTTCTCTTCTCACTATGATAGGGCGTAACCATCCTTGCCCAGGCACACCCTCCTGGTTTTTTGGAGTATAAATATTTGGGGTTTTGGCACCAACCATTGGGACTTGATCCGACCAATTTAAGTCTATGAGCACGAACTAAAGAAGCCTACTCGGATGAGTGGCAAAATGTCTTCCAAGACAAATCAAGCAGTCCAGTTGCGAACGATTGAACGCCCTGAGATGACAACGACCTGGATGAATGAGAACCTTCATCGGTATCCAATACCAAGTAGTTACAGGGGCAGTATCGGTCATACCGATGCTGATATTGACACTAAAAATTTGCAAGATCATTGAATGATTAATTTTTTTATCACAATTATAATCGGACAAAAAACACAGGATGGTGGTGTAACTATCAGTTTTTTCAAATTATTTTCTATTATTGGCTCTGATTTTAATTTGTTTTTGCCCTAAGGCCTCCTGTGCCCAGAAACCTATTTCCTGAGTTTGTAAACAATATTGTTTGTAAACAATAACAAAAAAAATATTTTTTGATAGTAAAAAATATCGATCTAATTGCTGGGGTATGAGTGGATCAAATTAATCAAATTACTTACACGATAGTTGCAGCCTAATTTTGATGCAGTGTATTTCTGTGTCTTTGGAAGTGGGAGGAAGCCGGAGTACCCGGAGGGAACCCACGCAGTCACGGGGAGAACATGCAAACTCCACACAGAAATATCCCGAGCCAAAGACATGCACCTGGGGATAAGTTGATTGGCAACACTAAATTGGCCCTAGTGTGTGGATGTGAGTGTGAATGTTGTCTGTCTATCTGTGTTGGCCCTGCGATGAGGTGGCACTTGTCCTTCCGCCCGATTGTAGCTGAGATAGGCTCCAGAGCCCCCCGCGACCCCAAAGGGAATAAGCGGTAGAAAATGGATGGATGGATGGTATTTCTGTGTCACTTAATCCAAAACAAAAACACATTTGAACTAATACCTCAGACAGTGTGAGCATTATCATCATTTTTTTACATTGTTGCCATAGATCAGTGTTTTTCAACCACAGTGGGTTGCCGTGAGATACAGTCTGGTGTGCCGTGGGAGATTATCTAATTTCACCTATTTGGGTTAAAAATATTTTAAGCAAACCGGTAATTATAGTCTGCAAATTATGTGTTGTTGTTGAGTATCGGTGCTGTCTAGAGCTCGGCAGAGTAACCGTGTAATACTCTTACATATCAGTAAGTGGCAGCCGGTAGCTCATTGCTTTGTAGATGTCGGATACAGCGGGAGGCAGCATGCAGGTAAAAAGGTGTCTAATGCTTAAATCAAAAATAAACAAAAGGTGAGTGCCCCTAAGAAAAGGCATTGAAGTTTAGGGAAGGCTATGCAGAACAAAACTAAAACCGAACTGGCTACAAAGTAAACAAAAACAGAATGCTGGACGACAGCAAAGACTTACTGTGGAACAAAGACGGCGTCCACAATGTACGTCCAAACATGACATGACAATCAACAATGTCCCCACAAAGAAGGATAAAAACAACTGAAATATTCTTGATTGCTAAAACAAAATAGATGCGGGAAATATCGCTCAAAGGAAGACATGAAACTGCTACAGGAAAATACCCCAAAAAAGAGAAAAAGACACTAAAATAGGAGCGCAAGACAAGAACTAAAACACTACACACAGGAAAACAGCAAAAAACTCAAAATAAGTCATGGCGTGATGTGACAGGTCGTGACAGTACACCTACTTTGAGACAAGAGCTATATTGATGCATGGTTGGTTATGGTTTAAAGTCACATCCAACAATTGTGACAACAACTTTTTACTGCCAGCCGAGTTTAGATTTGATGATTTCTGCTGGTGGTGTGCCTCCGGATTTTTTCCAACGCAAAAAATGTGCCTCGGCTCAAAAAAGGTTGAAAAACACTGCCATAGATTGTGCAGGTATCGCTCATGAAAACAACAGCACAAAGGAAAAACTTCTTATAACGTTTTAAAACGCAAATGCAAACAGAGACACCTCTCGACCAGTGGGTCTTAACCTGGGTTCGGTGAGTTGGCCTCAGGGGTTCGGTGAATTGGCCTCAGGGGTTCGGCGGAGCCTCCGCCGCGGTGGTAAAGACACACCCGACTCATCGTGTAAATAAAAACTTCTCCCTATCAACGTATTATTGATACCCCCAAACAATGTTCCCTCTAATTTTCCATATGCGTGAGCAAACGTAAAAAGTCCTTGAGCATTCAGTGGAGCACATGTGAGCAACGTCAGACATGCACATGCACTGTGGTCACACCAGCAGCACACCTGTCTCAAACCTGACTAAATAACAAGTTAAATGTTTTATTATTATAATCAAATGACAGCAGTCATTTCCATGAGAATATTTTCTAATATAAGTGTTTTGGCCTACTTAGAATAACAATAACAAAAAATATTGTTTTTCATGAGCTGTGCACTAGTATTGTATGTCTGGGTGGGGGTCCTGCGTTGGAAATAATGTGTACCCCTTTCAGATATCGCATTTAGTTCCCACTAAAACATTCACATGTTGCACAATGAGATGTAAACATGGGATCATGTGTACATTCCTGTAACTTTGTTTGTAAAATATATCTTTATGAGTATTTCTTTAATATAATAACATAATTTCATTATTAATATTTATAAATTAAGATTACATTAAGAAAACAACATTTTATTTTTCACTAAAGAAGGGTTCGGTGAATGCGTATATGAAACTGGTGGGGTTCGGTACCTCCAACAAGGTTAAGAACCACTGCTCTAGACCATCCCATCCATCCATTTTCTACCGCTTATTCCCTTCGGGGTCGCGGGGGGCGCTGGAGCCTATCTCAGCTACAATCGGGCGGAAGGCGGTGTACACCCTGGACAAGTCGCCACCTCATCGCAGGGCCGACACAGATAGACAGACAACATTCACACTC
Organism: Nerophis lumbriciformis; assembly: GCF_033978685.3. Taxonomy (NCBI): domain Eukaryota; kingdom Metazoa; phylum Chordata; class Actinopteri; order Syngnathiformes; family Syngnathidae; genus Nerophis; species Nerophis lumbriciformis. The sequence goes on along the minus strand of NC_084559.2, from coordinate 28,481,156 downwards.
ACATTCACACACTAGGGTCAATTTTAGTGTTGCCAATCAACCTATCCCCAGGTGCATGTTTTTGGAGGTGGGAGGAAGCCGGAGTACCCGGAGGGAACCCACGCAGTCACGGGGAGAACATGCAAACTCCACACAGAAAGATCCCGAGGCCGGGATTGAACTCACTACTACTCAGGACCTTCGTATTGTGAGGCAGACGCACTAACCCCTCTTCCACCGTGCTGCCCTGCTCTAGACCAGTGGTTCTCAAATGGGGATACTTGAAGGTATGCCAAGGGGTACGTGAGATTTTTTTTAAATATTCTAAAAATAGCAACAATTCAAAAATCCTTTATAAATATATTTATTGAATAATACTTCAACAAAATATGAATGTAAGTTCATAAACTCAGTGAAGCACAAGCTCAGGTTTCTCACTCCAATGTCTGTCAAAAAGAACTGTGAAAAGAAATGCAACAATGTAATATTCAGTGTTGACAGCTAGATTTTTTTGTGGACATGTTCCATAAATATTGATGTTAAAGATTTCTATTTTTGTGAAGAAATGTTTAGAATTAAGTTTATGAATCCAGATGGATCTCTATTACAATCCCCAAAGAGGGCACTTTAAGTCGATGATTACTTCTGTGTAGAAATCTTTATTTATAATTGAATCACTTGTTTATTTTTCAACAAGTTTTTAGTTACTTTTATATCTTATATTCCAAATAGTTCAAGAAAGACCACTACAAATGAGCAATATTATGCACTGTTATACAATTTAATAAGTCAGAAACTGATGACATAGTGCTGTATTTTACTTCTTTATCTCTTGTTTTCAACCAAAAATGCTTTGCTCTGATTAGGGGGTACTTGAATTTAAAAAAAATACACAGGGGGTACATCACTGAAAAAAGGTTGAGAACCACTGCTTAAGACCAAAGTTGACCTTTAATTCAAGTAGATTTGTGTAGTCTGCGACTGAGTTCAACAGAACTATCCGGAGGTATAAAAATATACACACCTTGGCCAACCGCACTGGCCCACTTGCCAGTCCATAAATGGAAACAGCCACACTGGGGTTCAATTTTGGCAACCAGCGAGCAGCTGTCATTCAAACAACACTTGATCATGAAGTAACACAATAAAAGGCACATTCTGAGCAATTGTTCTTTTACAAAATAACCAAACACACTATTACTTTAGCCGGTGCATTACGTGGAGCGAATGAGGGACAGACCATAGCTGGATTAGCAACTAATACTTCAAACCTGTAATGATAAGATGAACATCGGGGTACTAGTTAAGGCTAGTTACTGTGCGTTACTATGGCAACACATACACCTTACCAGGCCATTACTGGTTAACTTTACGCTTGCCTTTGTTTGTGTATTACGAGGAGCACGGCTATAAGAAAAACGACATAGGGGAGGGGAGTCCTTCAGCATACATGAACAAGCAGACACCCGAAGCGGTCAAAGTAAGGTTGCAGATGAAATATACAACTAGAAGGAAATAAAACACTCACCTTCTGAATTCTTTTCAACGCCATTGCCCCAATGGCTGCGCTAGCAAGGTAGCCTGTCAGCTAACCGTTAGATATGAACATATACACTTTGGGTTCCGTGGTCGCGTAATTCCCAAATTACACCTTACAACGGGATGCGGAAAATCTCACCTAAACTAAAACCGCCTTTGTGTTTTGTTTTCTGGAACAACTTAAGTATCAAAACAATGAAAAGTACGGTGTTTTTTTTGTGTGTGTCTCCAGCTAGTCACGGAATTGACGAGGTATTTGCTAGCACCGCTGCTACCATTCTCGAGTTCTCGCCCTCCTGCAACCCACCAGACACAAGGCAAATATCGCGAGACTGGACTTGCGCCGCTCGGATAATTTAGTTGTCGATTTAAAAAAAACAAAAAAAAACAAATTAAAAACATTTATGAATTAAATCAGAGTAATAATTGTCACCTTTTAAAATAAATGATATCACTTTCATTTCCAAATAATAGCTCAGTTGTCGATTATTTTGCAAATTCAACATCCGAGTAATGTTAGAGACTTGACTCAGACTTTCTTTCATTGTCATTCAAATTTGAACTTTACAGTGCAGATAAGAACGACATTTCGTTGCATTGGCTCGTTGTAGTGCAGGGTAAAGGAGCAATACGGTGCAGAGTGTTTGCATTTACAAAAAAAAAAGGTGCAGATATAAATAGATTACTGTACAGATAAATATATAGCACTTTTGCAATGTATTTGGTAATGGGTGTATTCGCACCCACCTGCACAAATGTACTTCAAAATGTAACAATCAAAATAAATATGACTTTTTTTTTTGTTTACTAGGGCAGTGGTTCTCAACATTTTTTCAGTGATGTACCCCCTGTGAAATTTTTTTTAATTCAAGTACCCCCTAATCAGAGCAAAGCATTTCTGGTTGAAAAAAAGAGATAAAGAAGTAAAATACAGCACTATGTCATCAGTTTATGATTTATTAAATTGTATAACAGTGCAAAAATATTGCTCATTTGTAGTAGTCTTTCTTGAACTATTTGGGGGAAAAAAGATAGGTTTTTATTTATATTTATAAAAGATTTTTGAATTGTTGCTATTTTTAGAATATTTTGAAAAAATCTCACGTACCCCTTGGCATACTTTCAAGTAACCCCAGGGGTACACGTACCCCCATTTGAGAACCACTGTACTAGGGCATGCATATATAATATGCATTAGTTTGACCATTTAAATTCAACGATAATAAAAAGGAGATGCTTGGAAATAGCATAAAAATGCTCCAAAAACTTGGAAAAACGCGATTCATAGCGTTACTTTTTGGTGTAACCATCATGAGCGTCCTGTTGAGCTATATTTATTTTATATTTTGATAAATCATCATATTTATGTATTACTAAATTTAAATAGGTATTGATCAATCTTTAAGCTGTGTGTATTTGATTTCAGTTTGCTTTTGACATCTTATTTAGAATTGTAGTTGAAACTTTTACAACTTTGTGTTGCGCTCATGATGGCATAACCAAACTAGATTTCATTAATGATCTTATTTTGAATATTTATTCCCTTTTTTACATTTAGTATATTTAAATATTTATTTATAAACATTGAATACATTTCATATATCAATAAAATGCAATTGCCTTCATCTTATAGGGTAATGTTTAGTTACACCAAGTCATGAGCGTAACACTAAGCTTCATCACTTTGACTTGTAATATCTCTAATTCTGGTGGTGTTTTATGCTTTTTTCTTTTTGGAACATGTACTATAATAAAGTCCCATATAAAATTATGTTTCTAGCAATACTTTAATTTTGCCTTTGAAACTAACACTCCAATTTCCATTAGTGGAGCTGTATTGAAAGTAACACTCCAATGTCCATTAGTGGAGCTGTACACGTATGCATTCTGGGGGGAATTAAGGGGATTATTATGATGCGTTTAAGAGTCTTATGGCATGAGGGAAGAAGCTTTTTCGACTGTAGAACAAAATAAAATAAATAACATAAATCATATTAATTTCACATAATAAAAAAAACTTTATTTTTATAGCACTTTTCATGCAGAGGCAAGTTGCAACAGACTTAGACCAAGAAAAAAAAAGAATAGAATAGAACAGAATTTAATCACTTACATTTTGCTTAATATTCATCAGTTTACTTGTTTTTTTTGTCTGGTTTTGTATTTACTTTACTTTACTTTTTTTGTTCGGTTTGTACTTCATGAAGTTTTGCACTTGTTGTGTTTTTTTTTTTTTTTTCATTATATTTGGATATATTTGTTTGGTTTGTCTGCGATGAGGTGGCGACTTGTCCAGGGTGTACCCCGCCTTCCGCCCGATTGTAGCTGAGATAGGCTCCAGCGCCCCCCGCGACCCCAAAGGGAATAAGCGGTAGAAAATGGATGGATGGATGTTTGGTTTGTATGATATCCATTGAATAAGACTATGTATTATATTGAAGGGGGCAGGAAAATATAAGATTTTTCTTCATCCTGCTCCTTCTCAGGCATTGGTGTGTAAATGTGTGTCTAGTTTCTGAGGTTTAAAAGTCTATCGATTAAAGATGCACATCAATGAAGGAGATAAATTAAAAAATGAAATGAAATTAAACTTTACTGTTGTCTTACAAACAGCGAAATCAGTTGTTTTTTTCATCTGTGTATTGGTAAACAAATATATTTTAAAATATATGTAAAAATAAAATGTAAAAAATGCAATAATAAATAAATAAAATATATGATAGTGAGAATAACAATAGTAGTATTAGCAACAAATAAAATAGAAAACAACAAAATGAAAATTAGGGACCTGAGAAGAGTTTAACATGATCAGTAAAAAGCCTGATATAAATATTCGTTGCATTTTAATTTCCCCCCCCCCCATCCAAACATACATTATGATAATAATACATAATAATAAAGTGTATGAAAAATTTATAAAACATGTAAAAAATAGACATTTAAAATAAAAAATAATTATATAATACCTAAAAAATTTTCCTCATCTTGGTGCGCCTGTCATTTGTGTGTAGCCAAAAGCAACCGGTAGATGTCAGTGTTTGAAAAGAACATAGAGATTAAGGCAAACCAGGGTTAAATAATACACTTTGTCGTGCCAAATTGTGTATATGTATTTGAGGTCAAAGTTGCGCCACACTGATACGCCATGAAGTCAGTTATATATTTTGTATTTTTCACATGTATTTATAAACCATTGACCATGCAGTGGCTATAATTCAATACTCAATCATTATAGGCATATTAATGTGAGTCAGCTGCATGCTCTGGTTTCTGCAGACTCTTGTTTTTGTAAAGACCCATGAGTTTCCTTTATATGTGTTAAACAAGGGTGAAAAAAGAGCTCTCATTATTTTAGTGAGTGTGCATGAATAGGCCGCACTGTTCATTCTTCTTAAATGGCTGATTCAGTGTCAGGTTGAGGATCCTATCGTCAATGTGACACTGAGAGGGACCATTTTTCTCCCTTTGGAAAGCTGAAGATTCCTTCAGATAATATCGTATTGTTTGCTCATCTTTGCGCTCTCAATGACCCGCCTGTCCTCGGGGGCCTCGCTGTAATCAGATTCAACAGGCAGCAGAGGTAGCACTTTGGAAGGCCTTGTGTTGTAAAGTTTTGGAGCAGCTGTTTATCTGGTTTTCAGGCACACTTTGCTCGCTGCAAGCCTCAGTTCATATTGCCTATCTACCCTTGTGCCTTCTGGAAGCTTGGTTGTGAATATTCAAAACAATTTATTTATTTCTAACTGATAAAATATGTTTGGCCCTCGTGGGGAATTTCCCACCAACACCCAGAAAGTAACTTGAGTGTTCAGTTCTTAAACTGATGTATGAGCCAAGGTGTGAATGTGTCAGGACCAGGACGATACGGGTGGGGGTGAGAGCTCAGACGACCCCGTCTCATGATGGATATAGCCCGTAGTCTTGAAATTTGATACCACGTCTTTTTGGTCACATGAATCGTAACCAGCTTCACTGGGTAACAGAAAGCTTTTTCACGTTTTCAGCGCGAGTGTATTCTCCTCTCAATAGCACTTTTCCCATGATCGACCATGACAAGGCGTATATCTATTTTCCAAATTAACTTAAATCGGTCTTGTTAATGCTCAAATTATCCAATAAAAGCAGAAACAATTAATTCTGAGCACAAGCTCGGGCTCACAGTCCCCAGAGGTGTTCTACCTTGGACTAGTGTATCGGCTTTCTGAGGGCTCTCCCACAGAACAAAGATCCATTGTTGTCCCACACTGAGAGATATTTGTTCACTCCTCGTATCAATGGTCTTGATTTGATTATACACTCAGGGTATATGTGCAAGCAGCACTCATGTTTGCAGTGAAGTCAGCACTCTGCACAATCAAATAATTATTGGGCTAAGCAAGGGGGGAAAGGTCATTATGTATGAAACGATCTGTTTCATGGCTCATTTCCGCGGCTGTGATTTGATTTTGCTCGTCTGTGTTAAGGCGCCCTTTGACCCGACAACTTAATATCACTCCTTAAAATTTGACTTTGTTTATGTGATTGTGTGCACTTGATAATATAAACTCTGGCAAATATGGAATTACCAGATTTGAAGGATTTTTACTCAGTTGCTTAATTTTGTAGAAAAAAAGCAGATAGCAGACTTGACACCAAAATATAATCATTAAGAATGGCAACTTCATGCCTTTAAAGGGGAACATTATCACCAGACCTATGTAAGCGTCAATATGTACCTTGATGTTGCAGAAAAAAGACCATATATTTTTTTAACCGATTTCCGAACTCTAAATGGGTGAATTTTGGCGAATTAAACGCCTTTCTATTATTCGCTCTCGAAAAATCGGAAATGTTCTCTAATCCAAGTTAAAATGTACAACAATAACTCTGAACGGGATTTGAACAGTGGTGTGCCGTCAGGGCCAGCAAGGCCTTCTCTGCTGGCCAAACATAACCAGAAATCCTGATCGTATTTAAAGATAAAAGTAATTTTTTATTTACGTTCCCTAAATATCTAAAAATATTCATATTCTCTTCATGTCATATCCTTCCAGCGCTATTGTTTTTAGGTTATAGAGTTTTTATCCAATCAGAATTCAGCTAGTTTAAGTGAAGCGAAGTGAATTATATTTATATAGCGCTTTTCTCTAGTGACTCAAAGTGCTTTTACATACTGAAACCCAATATCTAAGTTACATTTAAACCAGTGTGGGTGGCACTGGGTAAAGTGTCTTGCCCAAGGACACAACGGCAGTGACTAGGATGGCGGAAGCGGGAATCGAACCTGGAACCCTCAAGTTGCTGGCACGGCCACTCTACCAACCGAGCTATGTTTATGTTGATATGCTATACAAATCCTCTCAATGGCCTTTAGAATCAACAATGCGGGCGTCCGTGCGCTGTAAGCGATCGGGGACATACAGTGATAGACAGTTGCGATAGCCAATCAGATCACAAGTTGTTGTCAGTAAGGCCTTCTAGCTGGCCTAAGGCAGATATATATTGTGATGTTATGAGCTAGGCAACATAAGAACTCCATTACCCAGCATGCCACAGTAGTGAAGTGCATGCGCAGTAGCCCCGTTTAGGTTAAACGTACACATGCCGGCAGCTGGATGTTTTTGATGAGCACGCTGTGGAGTAAACTTTAAGAACTCAGCCAACACGCCTTGTCTGCATCTTTTATGATTAGACAAGACAACACATATATTTGCAAGGCCATTTTCAAGAAGGATATTTAAAGAGAAACTACATCTGGTGAGACCATGTCGGCCAATCCCAGAAGTTCGAATGGGTTCTACAAATTGAGAGTTTAGATATTTAATTTTGAAATGTTTTCACGTTTGATATGTTTTTTGCAATTTTAATGTTGACAGTACCACATAAGGTATGTTTTAATTGCTGATGCGGGTTTATTGATTTTTAAATGCGCCAGAAAATAACCAGTTTTGTACACTGTTGAGGTGATTCAATACTCGGTAGTGCGTAAATGTGTTTCTGTATAGTATTGCTCCAGCAATGTTCATGTGGTGACATAAATAATGGTATTTTAAGAGGTAATCATTGGACACAGGACATCACTGAAGGCCTAGGTGGGAAACGCACAGCCCACCACTGGATTTGAACCTGGTACATTCTGCCTTGTAATCTAAGAGGGTAAAATGCTTGTGGAAATGTAAAGTAGACACCTCTAAATATGCCAACAAACTGTTTTACCCTAGTCAAATTCATACACGCTTCTGCACACGCACAAAAAAGTCGACATGAGGTAGCAATCATCCGAAGACAATTAGTGGAGAGAAGGGAGTGTGTGTCTCATAAGTTAACACTGGAATCAGTGTGATTTTAGTTTTTGGAGGAATGTAAGATGATTTACACTTCACTTAAAGAGGAAATAGTCACTAAATAGAAACCAATTAAAACAGGAGCTCTAAACTGCAGCAAAGGAATGATATTTGCACACTTAAATCAAAACAAAACAACTCACCATTGTAGCAAATTTGTCTTTTAGTCATGCAGGAATTTTAAGGCATTGAAAAGTTAAATAATTCAGTTCCTTTGCCACTAGTCTCCTCTATCTGATCATATGGAAAGCAGACAAACCACACATTATCATCATAAGGAAGTCGTATTCCTTTGTGGTGAAGTAATCCTTGCTGTCACTGCACACTGACTGATGGCCTTTTAAAATGTTTAATTGTGCTGTTCATGCAATATTGTGAGTAATCCCCAGGGCTGAGCCACAAGGCTGTCTATATAGCGTTGACTCACACATCTCGTGGTTATCAACCATCATCAAATATGCTCCAGCTGTTGGTTTTCCAAAGCCAACTTCAGGTTTTCCTACGGAGCTGAGCTTCCTTGGGAAACAAAAGAGGGATTTCCTCCGAAACAGACCGACTTTAGCAGCAGCACCGGCAAATAGTAGTGTTATTTAAACAGAACGTCTTTCTAAATATGAACTCGTCATCTGCAACACGAGTGCTGCAGACAATGAGGGCGGAAGAGAGACAGCATTCAAACATTTGTTTTTCTCTCTTGTGAAATACACGTTGAGTAAGGCACATAGTAAAACTGTACCGTACAGTTAAAAAAGCCTGTCCAATAAAAAGCAAGCAGTGTAAGTTTGAAAGAAAATCGCAGCAAAGCGCGTATTACAAAAAAAAATAACGCCTCTAAAGTTGAACCAAGTTTGGATGGCTGCCAAGCATGACGTCAAATGTCCAAAATATTGCATAAGGCTCACAAGATCTCATGACGGATTCAATAAATAATTCTTGTTGTAGCTTTGCTTTTTTTGTGCAAAAGTTTTGTGTCTTCGGGCAAAAAGTGGGTGGAGAAGAGTATACAGTATGTACTTTTGCATCCTCTGAAAATAAAATGTATAAATGCACAATAAAATTGCATGTACAATATATATTTTTTTTTCAAGCAATGTGCTCCACATTGATCTGATTGCATATTTAAACAATTCAATTCAAAATACTGGAAAAATAATAATTGTTGCTTGTCCCCGCTTTAAAATTTGACCTTACCATCGAATCTAGACATATACAAACCCCGTTTCCATATGAGTTGGGAAATTGTGTTAGATGTAAATATAAACGGAATACAATGATTTGCAAATCATTTTCAACCCATATTCAGTTGAATGCACTACAAAGACAAAATATTTGATGTTCAAACTCATAAACTTTAATTTTTTTTGCAAATAATAATTAACTTAGAATTTCATGGCTGCAACACGAGCCAAAGTAGTTGGGAAAGGGCATGTTCACCACTGTGTTACATGGCCTTTCCTTTTAACAACACTCAGTAAACGTTTGGGAACTGAGGAGACACATTTTTTAAGCTTCTCAGGTGGAATTCTTTCCCATTCTTGCTTGATGTACAGCTTAAGTTGTTCAACAGTCCGGGGGTCTCCGTTGTGGTATTTTAGGCTTCATAATGCGCCACACATTTTCAATGGGAAACAGGTCTGGACTACAAGCAGGCCAGTCTAGTACCCGCACTCTTTTACTATGAAGCCACGTTGATGTAACACGTGGCTTGGCATTGTCTTGCTGAAATAAGCAGGGGCGTCTATGGTAACGTTGCTTGGATGGCAACATATGTTGTTCCAAAACCTGTATGTACCTTTCAGCATTAATGGCGCCTTCACAGATGTGTAAGTTACCCATGTCTTGGGCACTAATACACCCCCATACCATCACAGATGCTGGCTTTTCAACTTTGCGCCTATAACAATCCGGATGGTTCTTTTCCTCTTTGGTCCGGAGGACACGACGTCCACAGTTTCCAAAAACAATTTGAAATGTGGACTCGTCAGACCACAGAACACTTTTCCACTTTGTATCAGTCCATCTTAGATGAGCTCAGGCCCAGCGAAGCCGACAGCGTTTCTGGGTGTTGTTGATAAACGGTTTTCGCCTTGCATAGGAGAGTTTTAACTTGCACTTACAGATGTAGCGACCAACTGTAGTTACTGACAGTGGGTTTCTGAAGTGTTCCTGAGCCCATGTGGTGATATCCTTTACACACTTATGTCGCTTGTTGATGCAGTACAGCCTGAGGGATCGAAGGTCACGGACTTAGCTGCTTACGTGCAGTGATTTCTCCAGATTCTCTGAACCCTTTGATGATATGTAGATGGAGAAATCCCTAAATTCCTTGCAAGAGCTGGTTGAGAAAGGTTTTTCTTAAACTGTTCAACAATTTGCTCATGTATTTGTTGACAAAGTGGTGACCCTAGCCCCATCCTTGTTTGTGAATGACTGAGCATTTCATGGAATCTACTTTTATACCCAATCATGGCACCCACCTGTTCCCAATTTGCCTGTTCACCTGTGGGATGTTCCAAATAAGTGTTTGATGAGCATTCCTCAGCTTTATCAGTATTTATTGCCACCTTTCCCAACTTCTTTGTCACATGTTGCTAGCATCAAATTCTAGAGTTAATGATTATTTGCAAAATAATGTTGTCTTTGTAGCATATTCAACTGAATATGGGTTGAAAATGATTTGCAAATCATTGTATTCCGTTTATATTTACATCTAACACAATTTCCCAACTCATATGGAAACGGGGTTTGTAAATCCTTTTTGAAAAGTTCTTTTTTTTTTTACATATTCGGGTTGTGTTTATCCCAACTGTACTTTAAATTTTATTTCAACATATATTTCAAATGAGGGATTTACACTTAAAATCTCAGCATGCCTATTACAGTTTTGTTTTGTTTATGAATTGTTTTTGTTTATATATTTATTCATAGAAAATCTAATGATTGCATTAACTGACTTGAAACCAGTTTTCCAAAACACACATGAACACCTTAATTTGATTGTGTTTGTCTTTTTAAAAATCAGATGAACACACCTGGCTCATGCTATTGGAAACCACTTCTCTTTGGCATGTAGTGAGCGAAAGTCATACAACAAAATACGGAAGCTGAAATAGGTAAACATATAGTATACAATGAAATACAAAAACTACCTGTTTAAATGTGAGAATGTTCTTAAAAATGCATTTATATATATTTTTTAATTAAAAAAAACATTTATTTTTAAAGGACAAAAATAAAAAACCACTACGTGTTACATATTTTGTTTTTAAAAATGTTACTGTGAGGAAGTTGGAAACAGCACCTTTGATGAAGGTAGTACTTGGACACAGGAAGATACTGTACCCTATAACAGACAAACACACAAATGCATATTTTATGTCCTTCTGAGGAAATTGAAATATTACTTGTTAGTCATATCACAGCACTTTACAACAGATGACAATGCAGAAGTGCATGTGTGTGTGTGTGTGTGTGTGTGTGTAAGTGCCTGGGACATGGGGGGGTGCCCATCCTGCTGCACAATAAACAGTTTGTTTCCCATGAGCACCCCTCATGTTCCTGTTGTTGGCTCCATCGCTGCTCACTGGGAAACGTCCTGGCCTCTATTGTCCAAGAGGTCAGGGGTCACAGGATGCTTCTAAAGGCCCGAAAAGGGTTGGTAAGAGGTTGGATGGAGGCGTGATTGAGGGCCCTCCTACCCCTCGGGCACATATGTACCACTTAATAAACAAAACATTAAAATTACTTCTGTCTCTTGTCCCACCAAAGTTCCAACAGGACAATCCTGTCTCAAGTTATCCTTGTCTTAATCTCCCCAAACTTGTGCAAATCGTTTATGCTGTTACAGTTTTGAAGTTTGACGAGTGATGCCATCAAGCCCTCTGCACCTTGTCCAAATCACACTAAACTTGTTCCATGTGTTTACGCCGGAAAATTCCTGGTCTAACTATTATAGATTTTAAGTTAGTAACGTTTCAAAAGGCCCTTTTCCACCAAAGGTTTAGGAACTTTTGATTCCTGGAACCTCTAGTTCCTGAGGCGTTTGTTATGGACCATCTGTGACGAGCACAAAAGTCCAATAACAAAACACCACCGGGGTCATACTTGCCAACCCTCCCGATTTTTCCGGGAGACTCCCGAATTTCAGTGCCCCTCCCGAAAATCTCCCGGGGTAACCATTCTCCCGAATTTCTCCCGATTTACACCCGGACAACAATATTAAAGGGGTGCCGTGATGGCACTGCCTTTAGCGTCCTCTACAACCTGTCGACGCGTCCGCTTTTTCACCATACAAACAGCGTGCCGGCCCAGTCACATGTTGTATGCGGCTTCTGCATATACACGAAAGTGACTGCAAGACATACTTGATCAACAGCCATACAGGTCACACTGAAGGTGGCCATATAAACAACTTTAACACTGTTACAAATATGCGCCACACTGTGAACCCACACCAAACAAGAAGGACAAACACATTTTGGGAGAACATCCGCACTGTAACACAACATACACACAACAGAACAAATACCCAGAATCCCTTGTATCCCTAACTCTTCCGGGCTACAATATACAACCCCCCCCCGCCCCCAACCCAACCCACCTCAACCCCGCCCCCTCACACAATCTCCCGAATTCGAAGGTCTCAAGGTTGGCAAGTATGCCGGGGTTCAGATCCAGGCGGCCATTTCTCGCAATCACGCCTCTCCAGGTTTTACTGTCATTGCCAATGTGAGCATTGAAGTCACCCAGCAGAACAAGGGAATCACCCGAGAGAGCCCTCTGCAGTACTCCCTCCAGGGGATCCAAAAAGGGTGGGTACTGTTTGGTGCTCAGCTTTTAGCCGTAAAAGGTGCCTACGGCAAGAGATAAGCTAGCTTCTACGTCAACACAAAACGCGTTTAAGTTTGTAATGAACACTGTGATACGACACCAATCTGCACTGACTGAACAATCGTATTACAGTATCTGTAAAGTATTAGCCCACATTTCATGTTTTGTTTGTACACAGCTGAGCCAGACAGTGTGCGTACCGTAGTTGTACTAACACGCATGGCGAGCTGCGTGTACCATTATTGATATTAAAGTGACTCACTCAAATGGACATGTTTTGGTCTGGTCCAGCTGACACAGTGTGTAGACAGAAAAGGGAAAATGGACGCATTTTGGCTTAAAAACTAAAGATAAAGGTGAAGTTATAACAATGAAACGCCCTCAGGAAGAGGTGCTTTGATACCTGTACCAAGTACAGTAACGTATCTAGTCGATACTACTATGATTACATTGATATTTTTTGGCATCACAACATCTTCTTTCGGTTTTATGTTTATAAACTCAGGAAATATGTCTCTGGACACATGAGGACTTTGAATATGACCAATGTATGATCCTGTAACGACTTGGTATCGAATTGATACCCAAATTTGTGGTATCATCCAAAACTAATGTAAAGTATCAAACAACAGAAGAATAAGTGATTATTATGTTTTAACAGAAGTGTAGATAGAACATGTTAAAAGAGAAAGTAAGCAGATATTAACAGTAAATGAACAAGTAGAGTAATAATTAATTTTCTACCGCTTGTCCTTAATAATTTTGACAAAGTAATACGTCAGCAGCTAAATTAAGAGCCTTTGTTTGCTTACTTATTACTAAAAGACAAATTGTCTTGTATGTTCACTATTTTGTTTAACGACAAATTTGCAATAAGAAACATGTTTATTGTACCCTAAGATTTTTTGCCAATAATGCCATTTTTTGTGGTCCCCTTTATTTAGAAAAGTACCAAAAAGTACCAAAATAATTTTGGTACCGGTACCAAAATATTGGTATCGGGACAACACTATTTGGGAGTCTAGTTATGATTCATAACACTTAATTACATGTTAATGTTAATGACATAAAACCATAAAACGGTAATAACTTAAAAACTATAAGAATTAGACCAAAAATTGTTGCAGCACAAACAAGCACAAACAAATGGAACACATTTGGGGATAAGTTGACATAGTTTGGGGGGTTGAGGGAGGGAGGTTATATGATTAATAAGATGGTAATTACACATCAATAATATAAAACCTTAATACAGTGGTTCTTAACCTGGGTTCGATGGAACCCTAGGAGTTCGGTGAGCCCGACTCATCGTGTAAATACAAACTTCTCCCTATCGGCGTATTACGGATACGGCAACAGCAGAAGTCACACTGATTTGCAGGTGTGTAATATGTTGTGAGTTCATGCACTGTGTTGGTTTTGTTCTTTGAACAAGGTGATGTTCATGCACGGTTCATTTTGTGCACCAGTAATAAAACATGGTAACACTTTAGTATGGGGAACATATTCACCATTAATTAGTTGCTTATTAACATGCAAATTAGTAACATATTGGCTCTTAACTAGTCATTATTAAGTACTTATAAATGCCTTATTTGGCATGGCCTTATTATAACCCTAACCCTCTAACCCTGGCCCTAACCAAATAACCCTAACCCTAACCAAACAACTCTAAATTAAGTCTCTGTTACTTAGAATGTGTTCCCCATACTAAAGTGTTACCAAAAACATATAACTTTCGGTGAATGCGCATATGAAACTGGTGGGGTTCGGTACCTCCAACAAGGTTAAGAACGTAAAAAGCCTTAATAACTTAACAATGTCGACGGCACAAATGAACATTTTTGCAGCACAAACGAATCACCAACAATTGGCAGGAGTTCGGGGAAGATTTGGCCAAGTTGGGGGAGCCTATTTCACACACTTGAATCACAAAACGTTAATAACTTAAAAACTATAACAGTTAGACCAAAACATTTTTTGCAGCACAATCGAGCACAAACAATTGGGAGAAATTTGGGGAGATTTTCACGTAGATTTGGGCGTAGTTATGATTAACAACATGGTAGTTACACAATAACAACATAACACCTCAATAACCTAAAGACTTTAATGGCACAAATAAAAACAAACCAGCACAAATGAAGCACCAACAATTGGGACAAGTTTGGGGAGATTTTTTACATAGTTGTGGGCGTAGTTATGATTAATAACATGTTAACTATTAGGGATGGGAATCAAAGACCGGTTCTTCTTCAGAATTGGTTCCCACAGTATCAATTCCTTGAAATCGCTTGCCATTTTTTACCAAAGAGTTCTCATCGATTTTTGCGGGTGTGTGTGGCGTCATTACGCAACGCGTGTAGTGACGTCAGATCCCAAAATGGCTAAGCCGTGGCAGAACAAACACTCTAAAGTTGACTACATTTTACAAGAAAGGAATGCAACAGTGCTACTTGTAATAATTATAAGGTTGCTTGCACATCAAGAGGAGGACATACAACAGCTACTAACTAACACCGCATATCATGTCAGCGCCATTATTTTTTAAATTTAAATGAATGCCAGATTCTGACTGGGGCAGATTTCGCTCCAGTTCACGTCTGCCGCGAAACCAATGCCACCGAGCAGCGGCTAAGTTTTTGGTAGCTGAATATTCAATTGTAGTCAGAGAAAAGTTGCATGTTTTCCTGCAACCAGATTTTCTCTCAGTCATTATCAGAATCAGAATCAGAAATAGTTTATTAATCCCTGAGGGGAAATTGAGATTGTGTACAGGTGAAACTCATAAAATTTAAAACCGGGTTTCCCCTAAGCTACCAAGATACCTGTGGCGGCGGGAGCGTGGTAATGGGCGTGGTCACCACTACGTCATTGAGTAATTTACATAATTTGCTGTGATAATATGATTTTCTTTAAAAAGGTTTAAAAAATGAAGAATTGCGCCATTTTTTATTATAAGATTGGTAATAAAAGTGATTTTTTATTTCTTCTGGAGCATTATAATACTTTAATTGGTTTTCAATAAGGATGTCCGATAATGGCTTTTTGCCGATATCCGATATTCCGATATTGTCCAACTCTTTAATTACCGATACATATATCAACCGATACTGATATATACTGTCGTGGAATTAACACATTATTATACCTAATTTGGACAACCAGGTATGGTGAAGCTAAGGTTCTTTTTGAAATTATTAATAAATAAAATAAGATAAATAAATTAAAAACATTTTCTTGAATAAAAAAGAAAGTAAAACAATATAAAAACAGTTACATAGAAACTAGTAATTAATGAAAATGAGTAAAATTAACTGTTAAAGGTTAGTACTAACCTGCACGCACAATCATGTGTGCTTACGGACTGTATCCCTTGCAGACTGTATTGATCTATATTGATATATAATGTAGGAACCACAATAATAATAACAGAAAGAAACAACCCTTTTGTGTGAATGAGTGTAAATGGGGGAGGGAGTTTTTTTTTTGGGTTGGTGCACTAATTGTAAGTGTATCTTGTGTTTTTTATGTTGATTTAATAAAAATACCGATATTAAAAAAAAAACATCCATCCATTTTCTACCGCTTGTCCCTTTTGGGGTTGCGGGGGGTGCTAACCGATACAGATAATTTCCGATATTACATTTTAAAGCATTTATCGGCCGATATTATCGGACATCTCTAGTTTTCAAGTAAAAAAAAACACATAAACGGTAAACAACATGCTTTTGTGCCACACCACATTCAATTAGGGGTGTAATCGTCCATTCATGTCAGCAATTAACTTAAAATGTGAAACTAATATGTGATATTAAATCATTACATGCAAAGTGAGATATGTCAAGCCTTCATTTGTTACAATTTTCCTTATCATGGCTTACACTTTTTGAAAGCTTATATTTTCTGCAATTTGCTATTTAAATTTGTCATTAATTGTAAGCCATAATTATAAAAATTATAACTAATAAAGGCTTGACATATCTCACTTTGAATGTAATAAGTTAATATCACATGTTACTAAAAGCTACATTCATGTGTAATTTACACATGATTACATTATACAGAAGAATACTAATTTATTATATTTATTCACAAAAAAGTATTTTGTTTTCTTAAGACCTCTTTTAAGGTCATGTTGCCTCTAAATAAACACAATTGATGCTAATCTACCCTTTTTTCTCCAAATGTAAATCCACAAGGGAACCATTAAGGAACCAAAATCAAAAGGAATTGGAACTGGAAAAATCTGATCAATTCCCACCGCTGGAAAATACACAATAATAACATAAAACTTCAATAACTTAACAACTGTAACGGAAGCACAATCGAGCACAAATGAAGCACAAACAAAGCACAAATGATCATGACAAGTTTGGGGAGATTTTAACATAGCTGTGGGCGTAGTTATGTTAATAACATGGTAATTGCACAGTAATAACATAAAACCTTAATAACTTAAATGTATCTACGGCACAAATGAACATTGTTGTAGCACAAATAAAGCACAAATGATTGGAACAAGTTTGGGGAGATTTTGACAGCTGTGGGCGTAGTTATGGTTAATAACTTGGTAATTACACAACAGTAAGACAAAACCTCAATAACTTAAGAACTGTAATAGAACAAATGACATTTTTTTCCAGCACAAAAGAAGCACAAATAATTGGAACAAGTTTGGGGTGATTTTGACAGTTGTGGGCATAGTTATGAATAATAACATTGTAATTACACAATAACAAAATAAAACCACAATAACTTAAAAGCTGTAATGGCACAAATGAACATTTTCACAGCATTATCGAGCACAAATGAAGCACAAACGATCTGGACAAGTTTGGAGAGATTTTGACATAGTTGTGGGCGTAGTTATGTTAATAACATGGTAATTACACAGTAATAACATAAAACCTTAATAACTTGAATATATTTACGGCACAAATGAACATTGTTGCAGCACAAATAAAGCACAAATGATTGGAACAAGTTTGGGGAGATTTTGACAGCTGTGGGCGTAGTTATGGTTAATAACTTGATAATTACACATTAATAAAATAAAACCTCAATATCTTAAAAACTGTAAAAGAACAAATTACATTTTTTCAGCACAAAATAAGCACAAACAATTGGAACACGTTTGGGGAGATTTTGACAGTTGTGGGTGTAGTTATGAAAAATATCATTGCAATTACACAATAATAAAATAAAACCACAATAACTTAAAAGCTGAAACGACACAAATGAACATTTTCACAGCATAATCGAGCACAAATGAAGCACAAACGATCTGGACAAGTTTGGAGAGATTTTGACATAGTTGTGGGCGTAGTTATGATTAATAACATGGTAATTACACATTAATAACATAAAACCTTAATAACTTGAATATATTTACGGCACAAATGAACATTGTTGCAGCACAAATAAAGCACAAATGATTGCAACAAGTTTGGGGAGATTTTGACAGCTGTGGGCATAGTTATGGTTAATAACTTGGTAATTACACATTAATAACATAAAACTTCAATAACTTAAAAACTGTAATAGCACAAATAATTTATTTGTAGCACAAATGATTGGAACAAGTTTGGGGCGATTTTGAACGGTTGTGGGCGTAGTTATGAATAATAACATTGTAATTACACAATGATAAAATAAAACCACAATAACTTAAAAGATGTATTGGCACAAATGAACATTTTCACAGCATTATCGAGCACAAATGAAGCACAAACGATCTGGACAAGTTTGGAGAGATTTTGACATAGTTGTGGGCGTAGTTATGATTAATAACCTGGTAATTACACATTAATAACACAAAACCTTAATAACTTGAATATATCTACAGCACAAATGAACATTGTTGCAGCACAAATAAAGCACAAATGATTGGAACAAGTTTGGGGAGATTTTGACAGCTGTGGGCGGAGTTATGGTTAATAACTTGGTAATTACAGAACAATAGGGCTGCAACTAACAACTAATTTGATAATCGATTAATCTGTCATATATTACTTTGATTAATCGATTAATAATCGGATAAAAGAGACAAACTACATTTCTATCCTTTCCAGTATTTTATTGAAAAAAACAACAACAGCAAACTGGCACCATATGTATTTTGATTATTGTTTCTCAGCTGTTTGTAAATGTTACAGTTTATAAATAAAAGTTTATAAAAAAAAAAAAAAAAATAAAAAAAAAGTAGCCTCTGCGCATGCACATAGATCCAACGAATCGATGACTAAATTAATCGCCAACTATTTTTTATAATCGATTTTAATCGATTAGTTGTTGCAGCCCTACACAACAATAACACAAAACCTCAAAAACGTAAAAAACTGTAATATCAATCAATCAATCAATGTTTATTTATATAGCCCTAAATCACAAGTGTCTCAAAGGGCTGCACAAGCCACAACGACATCCTCGGTACAGAGCCCACATAAGGGCAAGGAAAAACTCACCCCAGTGGGACGTCGATGTGAATGACTATGAGAAACCTTGGAGAGGACCGCATATGTGGATAACCCCCCCCTCTAGGGGAGACCGAATGCAATGGATGTCGAGTGGGTCTGACATAATATTGTGAGAGTCCAGTCCATAGTGGATCCAACATAATAGTGAGAGTCCAGTCCATAGTGGGTCAGCAGGAAACCATACCGAGCGGAGACGGGTCAGCAGCGCAGAGATGTTCCCAACCGATGCACAGGCGAGCGGTCCACCCCGGGTCTCGACTCTGGACAGCCAGCACTTCATCCATGGCCACCGGACCTGTGTGTCTCCCCCTCCACAAGGGATAGGGGGGAGCAGAGGAGAAAAGAAAAGAAACGGCAGATCAACTGGTCTAAAAAAGGGGGGCTATTTAAAGGCTAGAGGGTAGCATCTCTAACTGTTACCGGGAGGGCATTCCATAGTACTGGAGCCCGAATAGAAAACGCTCTATAGCCTGCAGACTTTTTTTGGGCTCTGGGAATCACTAATAAGCCAGAGTTCTTTGAACGCAGATTTCTTGCCGGGACATATGGTACAATACAATTGGCAAGATAGGATGGAGCTAGACCGTGTAGTATTTTATACGTAAGTAGTAAAACCTTAAAGTCGCATCTTAAGTGCACAGGAAGCCAGTGCAGGTGAGCCAGTACAAGCGTAATATGATCAAACTTTCTTGCAGTGACGTGCGGTCACTGGAGGCAGGTGAGGCGGGGCCTCACCTGCCATCATGGAAAGAAAAAAATGTAAAAAGAAAACATTTTTATTAAATTGTTATATGTATTCAGTGATTATATTATAAAGTTATTTTCCATTTAACTTCACCAGTTTTAGATTGTTTTTATTCAAAATCGCTGAATTTTCACATTTGACGTTCAAATACTGAGAAGAGACGGTGCGGTGATCAGCGCGTCACTCAGTTGTGCTTCAACATGGATTGCAGACTCGGCTAAGTGCTGGCCTGCTGTGCAGTGAGACCGTATTGCTATATGAACTATATTATACATTTCCATAGTTTAGTTAGCTGAGGCATATAATGTACGGTGTATTTTGTCAACAACTGTATGTGTGTAACGTATTTCTTGTGCTGAGCAATCATAAAACTGCTTCGAAGACGCACTGTGTGAGGCTCGCAGTAATCCCGCCTCCTGGTGCCGGTTAATGCACCTCCGCCGCAGAGTGCACCCCCCGACGGGAGCGCCACACCAACCAAAGCCCACACCCAAGACCAAATCCACCCAAAAAAAGTCACTTAACAAGAAGCCAAAAAGTGCAAAAACAACAATGCTCGCGCCGGAGGAGCCGTGAACGACTGCAGGGACATAACATTAGGTACACCTGCAGACTGCAGCACGGATTTCATATTTCATTCATTCACAACTCCTCCAACACCAACACCACTGTTCCCGCACTTATAAGTAAAGGTAAGACCATAATAACGTTTTTTAATCAAATGTGCTTTTTTGTGTGCTACAGTTTGTATGTGTAAAGTTAAAGTTTAGTTAAAGTAGCAATGATTGTCACACACACACTAGGTGTGGGGAAATGTGTCCTCTGCATTTGACCCATCCCCTTGATCACCCCCTGGGAGGTGAGGGGAGCAGTGGGCAGCAGCGGTGCCACGCCCGGGAATAATTTTTGGTGATTTAACCCCCAATTCCAAGCCTTGATGCTGAGTGCCAAGCAGGGAAGAATGCTGGTATGAGCTTTTAAACATAACCCGTTAACTGCTGCCAATCAAATGGTGAATAACTCTTTAGGGTTCATATGTTTGTAAATCTGACTGTGATGAAGTCAGTGCCTCACCAGCCATCAACCTCACCGCACGTCACTGCTTTCTTGTTCTTGTCAAAAGTCTAGCAGCTGCATTTTGTACAAATTGTAATCTTTTAATGCTAGACATAGGGAGACCCGAAAATAATACGTTACAGTAATCGAGACGAGACGTAACGAACGCATGAATAATGATCTCAGCGTCGCTAGTGGACAAAATGGAACGAATTTTAGCAATATTACGGAGATGAAAGAAGGTCGTTTTAGTAACACTCTTAATGTGTGACTCAAACGAGAGAGTTGGGTCGAAGATGATACCCAGATTCTTTGCCGAGTCGCTTTGTGTAATTGTTTGGTTGTCAAATGTTAAGGTGGTATTATTAAATAAATGTCGGTGTTTAGCAGGACCGATAATCAGCATTTCCGTTTTCTTAGTGTTGAGTTGCAAGAAGTTAGCGGACATCCATTGTTTAATTTCATTAAGACACGCCTCCAGCTGACTACAGTCCGGCGTGTTGGTCAGCTTTAGGGGCATGTAGAGTTGGGTGTCATCAGCATAACAATGAAAGCTAACACCGTATTTGCGTATGATGTCGCCTAGCGGCAGCATGTAAATACTAAAGAGTGCAGGGCCAAGAACCGAACCCTGGGGGACTCCGCACGTTACCTTAACATAGTCCGAGGTCACATTGTTACAGGACAAATGACATTTTTTGCAGCACAAAAGAAGCACAAATGATTGGAACACGTTTGGGGAGATTTTGACAGTTGTGGGCGTAGTTATGAATAATAACATTGTAATTACACAATAATAAAATAAAACCACAATAACTTAAAAACTGTAGCCGCACAAATGAACATTTTCACAGCATAATTGAGCACAAATGAAGCGCAAACAATCTGGACAGGTTTGGAGAGATTTTGACATAGTTGTGGTTCGTAGTTATGTTAATAACATGGTAATTACACATTAACAGCATACAACCTCAGTAACTTAAAAACTGTAATGGCGCAAATGACATTTTTGAAGCACAAACGATAAGGACAAGGTTGGGAGGTTTGGACAAGATGGGGGGAGAGGGGGCGACTTCACAAAGGTACAGGACAATCCTGTGACAAACCTGGTGGTGTTGAACATCCCGATTGACTCGAATGTGTGCTTTTTTTAAATGTTGCACCCTAGGAAAATGATAGCTTTTCTATCCAAATATGGTAAAGTCAATCCAAACACCATATCATTACAGTAAAAGAAGAAAAAAAAACAGCCAAGAAAAGAGTGGTTGCATTGTACCCTTCTTTTTTTTTTTTTTTTTTACAAGACAAAACCACAGGCTGACGCTAGCAATGAGCCTTTTAACAAGAAGATCACTTAAAGGAGGCATTTAAGTGCTATGTTGCAGCGTGAATAAACATATGACGTTTATGGAAGTTAAACAGACACTTGGTGATCCTACACTGGAAACTGCACGTGCTTCTAAAATGGAGCAGGCTAACTTTTTATCTGTCAGTGTGCAAAACTTTTTTTTTTTTCCTGTCATTTGTTTTCTGTACAATATTAAGGCCTGGATTTAAAAATGTGGGTCAGGACAGTTTTGGGCCTGCAGCCTTTCCTATAACTCCAGGTGCTTCAAGAAGTTGGACGAGAAGACATGCTTTTCCACAAAAAAATCACAAGGAAGCATTTATCTTTTTTACGGAGCCAACCTTGAGCAATAATTGATATACCAGATGTTTGTATCGTCCTATTACCTTCTCCTGCAAAAAGCCATGAGAAGTCATTAAATATTCACATGTGATGTATTTTTCGGACTATAAGGCGCACTTAAAATCCTTTAATTTTCTGAAAAATCGACAGTGAGCCTTATAACCCGGTGCGCCTAATGTACGGCATAGTTGTGGTTGTGCTTACTGACCTCGAAGCAATTTTATTTGGTACATGGTGTAATGACAAGTGTGACCAGTGATGCAGTCATACATAAGATATACATGTAGACTGCAATATGATGGCAGTAAACGACATCAAAACTTTAAATGTTCCATTGAGAAGATAGAACATTACACACGGCGCTCAAAAATCTGTCAAAATGTTGACAGTGCATGACAGTATGACAGTGTTTTTCAACCACTGTGCCGCGGCACACTAGTGTGCTGTGAGATACAGTCTGGTGTGCCGTGGGAGATTATGTCATTTCACCTATTTGGGGTAAAAATATTTTTTGCAATCAAGTAATTATAGTCTGCAAATAATGTGCCGTTGTTGAGTGTCGGTGCATTCTAGAGCTCGGCAGCGTAACCGTGTAATACTCTTCCATATCAGTAGGTGGCAGCCGGTAGCCAAGTTCACAAGCTAAGGCCTTTGACACCGTTAACCACGCTATACTGTTGGATAAGCTCAGAGCAATCGGATTTAACAAAACCTCATCGAGCTTGATGCAATCTTACTTGGAGGGGAGGGAGCAGGTGGTAGAGGTGAACGGCACTGTGTCCACCCCCCCCCCCCCCCCTCTCAGTGAGCTGTGGAGTCCCCCAAGGCAGTGTATTGGGGCCTTTACTGTTCCTAATATACATAAACGACATGTCATCGGCATGTGACTGTGAATTGTTCCTGTTTGCGGATGACTCGGCCCTGCTGGTATCAGACAAGGACAAGTCACAGGTGGAGAAAATCCTCAGTGCTGAACTCTGTAGAACTTGCACCTAGCTCGCTGACAACAAGCTATCCATACACTTAGGTAAAACGGAATCCATCCTAACCTTAAGAAAGTCAATGACTTTACTATAAAAGTGGGTGTCATTGTTATCACCAGGAAAGATGAGGTCACCTGCCTAGGTTCCATTCTAGAGGCTAATCTTTCCTGTGATAAAATGGCAACCAAGGTAATCAAAAAGGTCAACCAACGACCGAGATTTCTCTATAGAATCTCCTCTCTGGTCAACAAAAACACCATGAGGATTCTGGCGGGAACTCTCGTTCAACCCTTTTTCGATTACGCTTTCACCTCCTGGTACCCTATCACCTCCAAAACCCTCAAATCTAGACTCCAAACATCCCAGAACAAGCTAGTCAGATTACTTCTAGACCTCCACCCCAGATCCCACCTCACTCCTACCCACTTCTCCAAAGTGGTCTGGCTCAGGGTGGAGGACAGAGTAAAACAACTTGCACTGAGCCTAGTCTATAAAATCCGCTACACCTCCTTGATACCGAAGTACATGTCAAACTACTTCCTTAATGTAAATGACCGCCATAACCACAACACCAGGGGGAGCTCCACTAACCACGTTCAACCCAGATTCCGAACTAACAAAGGTCTTAACTCATTCTCTTTCTATGCCACATCAATGTGGAATGCACTCCCAACAGGTATAAAAGAAAGTGCATCTCTATCCTCCTTCAAAACCGCAATAAAAGTTCACCTCCAGGCAACTTCAACCCTAAACTAACACCCTCCCCACATTGTTAATAATCAAATGTAAACAATCAAATGCAGATACTTTTTCTTATGCCTCCTGATCTCTCTCTCTCTCTCTCTGCCCACTACTTGCTGTCCATATCCTACCAAGTCAGACCTACACTGTTCCAATATCCATTTCTCTGTTCTCAATTGTTGATGACTGATGATAACAACCAAACCCAACCCCCCCGCCCCCCTCCACACCCCGGATTGTAAATAATGTAAATAATTCAATGTGATGATCTTGTGTGATGACTGTATTATGATGATAGTATATATCTGATAGTATATATCTGCATCATGAATCAATTTAAGTGGACCCCGACTTAAACAAGTTGGAAAACTTATTCGGGTGTTACCATTTAGTGGTCAATTGTACGGAATATGTACTTCACTGTGCAACCTACTAATAAAAGTCTCAATCAATCAATCAAAAAAACTGCTAGCTGAATAACATACCCTGGTTGGGGCCTGTTTGTAGCATCGGGCATGTTTGTTAGCCCCAATTTACGATTTTTAATTATTGTTGTGATGCTATTTACATTCTATTACTCACTAAATTACTTAGGGCTGGGATGTTCAAATTCTGTGCATTTATGTACATGTGTATGCACAGCTAAGTGATGTATATTTCAACAGGCATGTGCCTATATTTCATTGCATTTTGGTCACTTTAGTTTATTTATAATGATATATATATATATATATATAATGATATATATAATGATATAATGATTGTATTTGTTTTGTATAGGAAACCACGCACACGCAAACGAACAAGTCATGCAATGTAGGACGGTGGGTGGGAGGGGATGTTATTATTTTACTTTTATTATTTTTTGTAATTAAATTTTTTTTCTAGTATTTTTTTTGGGGGGGAGGGTGTCTGTTTTCTCAGTACCTGTATTATGATTTCCCTATCAAATGAATAAATAAATATAGAAAAAAAGATTATAAAACTAGAGATGTCCTTATCGGCCGATAAATGCTTTAAAATGGGATATCGGAAATTATCGGTATCGGTTTCAAAAAGTAAAATGAATGACTTTTTAAACGCTGTTGTACGGAGGGGTACATATCCGGTAAAACATGGATACAAACCCAGTCAGCAGCCCCTCCCCTCTCCCCTCTCCCACACACATCACAGGAGTTGACGACTGCAGCATGAGAGGTTTACTGGCGACGCTTGATGACCTCATCAAACTGCCGCAAGCGCAGCATAACAACAACAAGAGTGTGTTGTTGCCGGTGCTGTAGCCGTGGCTAACAAGCCAGCGAGCTTGGTGACTGACTAACGACACCATGTCTATGGTTTAAGATTATTTTAAAGTGTGTTTGACGGATAAAAAACTGGCAATTTGCAATGACTGCAAAAAGTTGGTTATGCGAGGAGGAACCAAGACGTCTTCCTTTAATACGAGCAATTTGATCTCCCACCTCTTCAAGAATCATAAGGAGATACACGATCAATACAAGTGGAAGATGGATGAAAAGCAAACACCGAAAAAAAGTAGTACCACACATTTGTCACTTAAAGACTCTGCCGAGAAAAAACAAAAATACAACAAAAACCACCCCGGGGCGAAAGCTCACGTTGTGGTCAGGGACAACGCACAAAGTATGTCAAAAGCTACGGTGGAGTTTGGTTTTGATTGACTGATTTCAACTTTTTTTAGTAGATTGCACAGTACAGTACATATTCCGTACAATTGACCACTAAATGGTAACACCCGAATACGTTTTTCAACTTTTTTAAGTCGGGGTCCACGTTAATCAATTCATGGTGTGGCTAGTGTGCCCTGCATGGCGCACACTTTGCAGCTTGCAGTGAACGGAGGTGCCCTGTCTCAAGGCAGCATTTCAGAAGCTCTGACTGACTGCTAGGCCACTTCAAGCACTCACCACTAGCTTGCAGAACACTTTTGTTACTCATACAAATACGTTAGAGCAGGGCAGATTGAGCCCAGTTTATAATTTCCTGTTATACAGTATGCCAGGCAGTCTTGCACTAAATGAGGACTATGTTATTGTTTACTTTATTACTCTATTATACTCTGGACTGAAGCTGTGTGCCTTCATTGTTTTTGTAGCTGTTGTTTTGAGGCATGTTTTAAAAAAAATAAAAAAATAATGCACTTTGTGAAAGTCAAAGTATAGTATTTCCCATAGTTGTAGTGGGTATCAGGATTATCTCAGGGAGAGCATATCCCAAATTCCAAGCTGCTGTTTTGAGGCATGTTAAAAAAAATAATGCACTTTGTGACTTTAATAATAAACATGGCAGTGCCATGTTGCCACTTTTTTCCATAATTTGAGTTGAAGTTGTTCTCTTATTTTGGAAAAACCTTTTTACATTGTTTAATGCATCCAGCGGGGCATCACAACAAAATTAGGCATAATAATGTGTTAATTCCACGACTGTATATATCGGTATCGGTTGATATCGGAATCGGTAATTAAGAGTTGGACAATATCGGAATATCGGCAAAAAAGCCATTATCGGACATCTCCAACTAAAACCAATACAATGCGGATCAATCAATATACCGTATTTTCCGCACCATAAGGCGCCCTGGGTTATAAGCCGCGCCTTCAATGAACGGCATATTTCAAAACTTTGTCCACCTATAAGCCGCCCTGTGTTGTAAGCCGCATCTAACTGCGCTAAAGGAATGTCAAAAAAACAGTCAGATAGGTCAGTCAAACTTTAATAATATATTAAAAACCAGCGTTCTAACAACTCTGTTCACTCCCAAAATGTACGCAAATGTGCAATCACAAACATAGTAAAATTCAAAATAGTGCAGAGCAATAGAAACATAATGTTGCTTGAACGTTAATGTCACAACACACAAAATAAACATAACGCTCACTTTCTGAAGTTATTCTTCATTCATAAATCCCTCGAATTCTTCTCCTTCGGTGTCCGAATTGAAAAGTTGGGCGAATGTGGGATCCAAAATGGCCGGCTCCGTCTCGTCGAAGTAATCGGAGTCAGTGTCGCTGTTGTCCAGCAGTTCTGTGAATCCTGCCTTCCGGAAAGCTCGGACCACAGTTGTGACCGAAATATCCGCCCAGGCATTTACGATCCACTGGCAGATGTTGGCGTATGTCGTCCGGCGCTGTCTCCCTGTCTTAGTGAAGGTGTGTTCGCCTTCGGTCATCCATTGTTCCCACGCAGTTAGCAGTCTAGCTTCGAATGCCCTGTTGACACCAATATCTAGCGGCTGGAGGTCTTTTGTCAATCCACCCGGAATGACGGCGAGTATTGAATTAAGCGCGTAAGCGTGTCTCTTAATGTGATGTTATGAGCTAGCAAATATAACAACTACACTACCCAGCATGCAACGATAGTGACGAGCATGCGCGGTAGCCCTGAGAAGCGTTGTTGTATGTGCTGGCAGTTAGAATGTGGTTATGAGCACGCTGTGAGTAAACGTTGAGAACTCAGTTAACACGCCTCGTCTGCATTATTTATAATTAGACAGACAACACACTTAATAGGAGCCATTTTGGGGTCTTTACATAAACACACAAATGGAAATGAAACGTCACATATCCCAGCATGCACCGCGCGCTTCTTCTTCTTCTACGGGGAAAAAAGATGGCGGCTGTTTACCGTAGTTGCGAGACCGAAACTTTATGAAAATTAATATTAATATTAACCCATATATAAGGCGCACCGGATTATAAGGCGCACTGTCAGCTTTTGAGAAAATTTGTGGTTTTTAGGTGCGCCTTATAGTGCGGAAAATACGGTATGTAAAATTATCCAAACAAAAAAACACAACTTAGCTTTGTGTCATATCATAGTATATTATTGTGTGTGCATGTGTATTACTATAATTTTTTACTTACTATATTATTATTCCGCCCACTCAAAATGTTTTGAGGAAAAGTTGTGCCCGCCAAGGTCAAAAAGGTCATGAACCCCTGGTTTAAAGAACACATATTCTTTTAAATGTCTATATTTTTCACAATTTCTAATTACATTGCATATAAATTGCAAGCGTGGTCAGTCTTGTCCACGTGTACATGCAGCACACACACACACACACAAAAAGTCCAAGAGAAGCAACTAACAATTTGCAGTTTTCTTGTTGTTACGATTGGAATAGACATTCAACGCTCGCTAACGTAAGCTGGACAATTTGCTATCCTCAGCTAGCAACACACAAAGCAAAATGTGTTTAACAAAGACTTTTTGCGTACGGATGTAGTTTACGTCATTACGTGCTAAAAAACAGAATAGGGCGGTGTACAATGCTTACAATACAATATGATATACAACTAGGTGAGGCAATTCCTGAAGGAGTTGCGTGTGAATGCTCCAATGCTGAAGTTGAACTGAAATGCTGACAGAATGTAGTATGAATGTAAGAATAGTTGGAATGTTTGAATTTCCAGGAAAAACTGAATTTGGTTTGGAACTTGGGAAAGTGTTAGTTGGATGAGTGGAATGTGTTGATGTTGGAATGGTTTGAATAGGTTGAAAAATGTGTGAATTGTGGAAGTTTATCAAATGGACAATTCATTTTGAATGGGGAAACTGTCTGTAAAAAAATGGAAATTCTAGGAAATCCGGGAATTTAAAAAAAATTGTTGAAGGAGAGCACACAATTTTGAACAGGCTGAATATTTTGGAGTTGGAACAGTTTGAATCGGATGAAAAATGTGGGAATTGTGGAACTTTGAAAAATGTCCCATTCATTTTAATGGAAATTTCATGGAAATTTGGAAATTTTAGGGAAAATGTTAAAAGACTTGAATGTTCTGAATTAGTTGAAATGGTTGGTGTTGGAATTTTTCAAATCAGTCGAGAAATGTTGAAGTAGTAACATTTTTAATTGAGAAATGGTATTAAGGAATTCCAGGAATTTTGGGAAAAAACCTGGAATTTTTCCAGTTCAAAAATCAACTTAGTTTTTTGTCCTGATTAAGAGGAATGTTTGGATGGTGGAACGTTTAAAATGGGTTGAAAAATGTGGAAGGAGTAGTCGCCAGAAATAGGGTCAAAAAAGGGTTTGAAAAAAAGGGACTTTTGGAAATTCCTGTAATTTTTTTTAACTTGAAACAAATCATAGTTTGAATTTCCAGAATGAGTGGAATATGTTGGAGGGGGAATGGTTTGAATCGGTTGAAAAATGTGGAAATGGTGGAAGTTTGAAAAATGGACAATTCATTTTGAATGGCAAAAATGTCCATGAAAACTGGAAATTCTTGGAAATACGGGAATTTTAAAAAAAATTGTTGAAGGAGAGCACTGTTTGGATGATGGAACGGTTAAAATGGGTTGAAAAATGTGGAAGGAGTAGTCGCCAGAAAAAATTGTCAAAAAAGGGTTTGAAAAAAAGGGACTTCTGGGAATTCCTGTAATTTTTTTTTACCTTGAAAAAAATCATAGTTTGAATTTCCAGAATGAGTGGAATATGTTGGAGGTGGAATGGTGTTGGAGGTGGAATGGTTTGAATCGGTTGAAAAATGTGGAAATGGCGGAAGTTTGAAAAATGGACAATTCATTTTGAATGGCGAAAATGTCCATGAAAACTGGGAATTTTTGGAAATACGGGAATTTTTAAAAAGTTGTTGAAGGAGAGCACTGTTTGGATGGTGGAACGATTAAAATGGGTTGAAAAATGTGGAAGGAGTAGTCGCCAGAAAAAAGGGTCAAAAAAGGGTTCGAAAAAAAGGGACTTCTGGGAATTCCTGTAATTTTTTTTTACCTTGAAAAAAATCATAGTTTGAATTTCCAGAATGAGTGGAATATGTTGGAGGTGGAATGGTTTGAATCGGTTGAAAAATGTGGAAATGGTGGAAGTTTGAAAAATGGACAATTCATTTTGAATGGTGAAAATGTCCATGAAAACTGGGAATTTTTGGAAATACTGGAATTTTTAAAAAGTTGTTGAAAGAGAGCACTGTTTGGATGGTGGAACGGTTAAAATGGGTTGAAAAATGTGGAAGGAGTAGTCGCCAGAAAAAATGGTCAAAAAAGGGTTTGAAAAAAAGGGACTTCAGGAAATTCCTGGAATGTTTTTTAACTTGGAAACATTATAGTTTGAATTTCCAGAATGAGTGGAATATGTTAAAGGTGGAATAGTTTGAATCGGTTGAAAAATGCGGAAATGGTGGAAGTTTAAAAAATGGCCAATTCATTTTGAAAGGGGGAAATCTAGGAAGTACAATTAGCTAAAAAAAGTTAGCACTTTAATGTTAGCATGCTAACTTTGAGCATGCTAGCAGTTAACAAGTGTTATATACCAAGTTATATGACTCCAAGGTAAACGGTTGCAAAACTAGCTCAAAAAGCTAGCACATTAATGTTAGCATGCTAAAATGCTAACGTAAACATGCATACAGTTATTATATTATATACAATTAGCGCCCTCTAGGTATCAGCGTAAAAGCTGCAAACAGCCCCTTTAACAGTAAACAGCATGGTATATGTCCAACTTGCACAACATCTTTCCATCATTTTAATAATAATAATAATAATAACTGGGATTTATATAGCGCTTTTCTAAGTACCCAAAGTCGCTTTACATGTAGAACCCATCAATCATTCACACCTGGTGGTGGTAAGCTACTTTCATAGCCACAGCTGCCCTGGGGTAGACTGACGGAAGCGTGGCTGCAATTTGCGCCAACGGCCCGTCCGACCACCACCATCATTCAATTCACCGGTGTGAGTGGCACTGGGGGCAAAGGGTGAAGAGTCCCGCCCAAGGACACAACGCCAGAGATTTTTGGATGGTAAGAGGCGGGGAGCGAACCTGCAACCCTCAGGTTTCTGGCACGGTTGCTCTACCCACTACGCCATGCCGCCCCTTTTCACACGCACTGCTAGCAATTTTGAGCTCCATAAAAAAAATAAAAAAAATCATATAGTACCCCCCTCATTGGTGCTATTGCTGTTTTACTTATTTTATGGTGGGTTTATGAGGGGCCCTAACTTAGTTGTCTGAACTTGACCCAACATCAGTGATGTAACAGGCAAGAACATACACTTGAAATGGACTTTTACAGATATTTGAAGGTTTTTCCAAAAAGTACTTTCTGAAGGAGCAATTCTAATACTAATTCAATTAATTTTCTGGGAAACTAACTAGTATCTATTAATAATTAATGGGTTTAAACGTAATATTCCTAACACTGTGGAAATCCATAAAGTAGTTTCAAGATTCCCACACAAACTGAAATACAACAGTAGCAGTCTCTCTCTGTAGACATATATAAAGTGACATTGTTATATATTTGTTTGAATATTCATCATTGTAATACTATTATGTATATTAAATATTTGTTGATGATGGAACAGTCCACCCAGAGGCAATTTTACTTCTTGTAGTTCTTTATCAGGAACAAACAGCAGCATTTGCACGACCACAATAAACTGCCAAATTTTCCATTTCCAGGTACTGTTTTCTTGTCAACTACTTTTGTGTGTGCAAAAATCTTTTATTCTCACAATATTTTGTTTTGAATATCATGCTATCATCTTTTTTTTCAGTGTTCTGAAAGCTGGGAAAAAAACAAAGTGACATTTAATAAGTGTAAGCGTCCATTTAATAACTTAATTCCCATTTTGTTCAAACATTTTTACAATATGTCATGCTGAGGGAAAGAAATATCCTCAGGATGACATCAATTATAATATTGTCCGTTGTGAATTTACCACTGAAGTGTAAATAAGAAGGCAGAAGAGTACTAACTTACATTATTATTATTCATTAAGACAATATTTGAGTATTATGATGAGATCATTTAATTAGCCGGATGTGCCCTCAAGTGACAAAAGAATGGTTCTATTAGTATTACAGAAGTGAACAAGTAGAATTCTTATTTAGTTTCATTAGGCAAAATGTGGTAACAAAGTTCATTACAATATTTAAGTAAATTAGTTTCTTGCCACATCGCGCTTTGAATATTACAACTTCACTACATCTCAGATTTTTTTATTGTTAAAAACCATATTTGACATATTGTGACCTTAAATTATATGATATTAATGTCGTCTATCTATTACAGTGCAGTATATGTCTTATTTTCTACAAACCCCGTTTCCATATGAGTTGGGAAATTGTGTTAGATGTAAATATAAACGGAATACAATGATTTGTAAATCATTTTCAACCCATATTCAGTTGAATATGCTACAAAGACAACATATTTGATGTTCAAATTGATAAACTTTTTTTTTTTTTTGCAAATAATCATTAACTTTGGAATTTGATGCCAGCAACACGTGACAAAGAAGTTGGGAAAGGTGGCAATAAACACTGATAATTTTTATCAGTATTTATTTGGAACATCCCACAGGCGAACAGGCAAATTGGGAACAGGTGGGTGCCATGATTGGGTATAAAAGTAGATTCCATGGAATGCTCAGTCATTCACAAACAAGGATGGGGCGAGGGTCACCACTTTGTCAACAAATGCGTGAGCAAATTGTTGAACAGTTTAAGAAAAACCTTTCTCAACCAGCTATTGCAAGGAATTTAGGGATTTCACCATCTACGGTCCGTAATATCATCAAAGGGTTCAGAGAATCTGGAGAAATCACTGCACGTAAGCAGCTAAGCCCGTGACCTTCGATCCCTCAGGCTGTACTGCATCAACAAGCGACATCAGTGTGTAAAAGATATCACCACATGGGTTCAGGAACACTTCAGAAACCCACTGTCAGTAACTACAGTTGGTCGCTACATCTGTAAGTGCAAGTTAAAACTCTCCTATGCAAGGCGAAAACCGTTTATCAACAACACCCAGAAACGCCGTCGGCTTCGCTGGGCCTGAGCTCATCTAAGATGGACTGATACAAAGTGGAAAAGTGTTCTGTGGTCTGACGAGTCCACATTTCAAATTGTTTTTGGAAACTGTGGACGTCGTCCAAAGAGGAAAAGAACCATCCTGATTGTTATAGCCGCAAAGTTGAAAAGCCAGCATTTGGGATGGTATGGGGGTGTATTAGTGCCCAAAACATGGGTAACTTACACATCTGTGAAGGCGCCATTAATGCTGAAAGGTACATACAGGTTTTGGAGCAACATATGTTGCCATCCGAGCAACGTTACCATGGACGCCCCTGCTTATTTCAGCAAAACAATGCCAAGCCAAGTGTTACATCAACGTGGCTTCATAGTAAAAGAGTGCAGGTACTAGACTGGCCTGTCTGTAGTCCAGACCTGTCTCCCATTGAAAATGTGTGGCACATTATGAAGCCTAAAATACCACAACGGAGACCCCCGGACTGTTGAACAACTTAAGCTGTACATCAAGCA
Organism: Nerophis lumbriciformis; assembly: GCF_033978685.3. Taxonomy (NCBI): domain Eukaryota; kingdom Metazoa; phylum Chordata; class Actinopteri; order Syngnathiformes; family Syngnathidae; genus Nerophis; species Nerophis lumbriciformis. The sequence continues at coordinate 28,447,484 of NC_084559.2, read as the reverse complement.
AGAATGGGAAAGAATTCCACCTGAGAAGCTTAAAAAATGTGTCTCCTCAGTTCCCAAACGTTTACTGAGTGTTGTTAAAAGGAAAGGCCATGTAACACAGTGGTGAACATGCCCTTCCCCAACTACTTTGGCACGTGTTGCAGGCATGAAATTCTAAGTTAATTATTATTTGCAAAAAAAAAAAATAAAGTTTATGAGTTTGAACATCAAATATCTTGTCTTTGTAGTGCATTCAATTGAATATGGGTTGAAAAGGATTTGCAAATCATTGTATTCCGTTTATATTTACATCTAACACAATTTCTCAACTCATATGGAAACGGGGTTTGTATCATATGTTGTGACGATCGATGGAGCGGGACTATAGATTCCCGGGTTATAGGTGAACATCGCTAACAACAAAACTTAGCGCTATCTTACCTCCAAAAATTAAGTTGACCAACTTTTGTCAGAACAACTTTTTGATATCAATAACACATCTCCACATGGGTAAGAGCTTTTGGTGTGAGCCATGTCAAAAGAGGAGACACAAAACAAAGCATTACTGGTGTGCCACTTAATGCACAAGACTGCTATCAGCAGCTGTCTGGGCAATGCTAAGTGGTGATGAACTCTCCGTGAACAATGTGCAATCACAACACATGACACACAACACATAATGCTAACAACACGGCTCATGGTCGTAGCTGCGACTGTCAAGTTGACAAAAATCACATCCTTGGTTTCCGCACATGGAAGCCCAGTTCTAACTTAGAGTAATTACCCAGGATGTGACAAAGTATTTTCAAGTAATGGCCATGTTGTAGTGGCCGGGTGATGGCCACAGCATGGAGGATTCTCCGGACTACCGGTGAGTACTGTAATCTATAGTAGAACACACTCAAGGTAACAATTTAATTTGTTCTTGAACCCCCGAAACAGCACAATTTTAAAATGTAACATGCCTTTTTAGAAAAACACACTTTAAGATAGGAAATATTGCATAAAAATAATACAATAGAATGTACTACTAACAACTACAGTAGTCTTATGAAGAAAGGTAATAATAATGTGCAGTATTTGTACTAAGAGTGTCAAAAAAATAGTATAAATTGCGATTCTTATTTGGAGCGATTAAAAAAAATCAAAAATCGATTAAAACATGTTTTGTTTTTATTATTATTTTTGTTTTAATCTGTCCTGTCCAGCCACGAAGGGCAAATCATATTGTTGCCGTAGATGCCCATATGTGCTGTACGGATTTACTTTGGAAAACAGAAATATGGGATATTTTTCTTGTTGCCTTATTTGTATTTGACTTTTGACGTTTGGGGAGAATTTTCCTAAACAAAACCATTTTTTTCAAGAGTAATATAGAAATCTTTCACTGCTGTTTATCTATTTTATGGAGTAATGTAGTTAATCATAGAACTGGGACCCAATGTTAATAAAAAGTATTGATTTTGAATCGAGAATCGTTTTAAAATCAAGAATCGGACCCCAGAATTTGCGGTGGCCAAAGATTCAAAGCCCTATTATTTACCTTGAAAAGTGGACTTCTATGGCACCTCCTTCCAGCTGCTTATCCGTCAAACACACCATCAGCAGCTTTTCTATATTTTTATGGGTAAATGTCTGCTGTTTAGATACTATTTTAATATTATTGGCTGTAGTTAGACCTATCCTGCTTCAGTATAGCAGTAATACGCTCCAAATGCTTTGCTAAGTTTGCGACAAACTGTCAAGTTTTGATGATTTCTTTCTTTAATTCAATAAATATCCACTTCTTCTTCTCAACACTGTCCTTCAACTCACTTCATTCCTTCCCATGGTTGGGAAATAAAGTTAGGTCGACCTCTAGCTATAAGCTATTGTTTTGGTCGGATTTTACAGGGTTCACTGTGACATTTGCGTAGCCAACTAACGACAGGGATGCTTCTGACTCAAATTTATGCTTGCAACTTAAAGCGTAGCAATTAGTCGAGAGACATCTGTTTAGTAGTTAGTTAGGAGTAGAGTTGGGCGATATGGCTTGAAACTGTATCACGATAAAAGTTTTTATCAAAAATTATTGATATATTTTTGACCTATGGAAAATATGGACCTGGAGAAAAACATATTAAATGTTATTTTTTTTTATTTCACATTTTAATCCCCTCAGCTATCAAGGCAGAAAGGAAAGGAAATGCCAACACAACCATGGAAAACATTCAAACAATGTAAAAAAATAATTCTAAAATCACAAAAAACACTTATCAATAACCTCTTTGAATTAAGATGCAAAAATAAGGAATATGTATAAAATGCTTTATAAAGTGTAACAAAATAGTGCAAAGTGTGAAAATGTTAACATAGAGAAACCTGAGAAGAATACATTTTTGCAGGCTTACTGCCATGAAGCTATATGTTCTGTGTAACATTTATTTGGTCTGTTATTCTTATTTAAGTATGGAAATAAATGTATGTTATGCAGTAATTTTTGTTTCAATATTATTGGACCAAATTATTATTTTAAAGTAGCACATTTGTTATATTGTGTTATTTATTTTATTTATACAGCCCTGCACTGTAGTTCCGACCTGTTTTTCCGTACATCTGAATAGTGAACGAAAGGGGATTGAAAAGAAAAGGATGAGCACAGCGAAGGACTACGGTCTGTTTGGAAAAAAATCCCAAAAACTGCCATACTGTCGAGGTGCCTTTTCCTGTTTAATCCACAATTTCATCGCTCTCTGTTTTTTCTACTCAGTTTTACTTTCTCTTCTTAGTCCATGCAGAGAATCAACAGCGAGACAGCAAGATGGCACAACCAAACATGACAGTTGAGGCTGTGACGTGATTGGCTGTTTAGTATGTCCCTCCCATTGCTCATTTCCTGCTTTGCGAGGTTACCAGATTGTCAGTGCCTTTGCTCGTGCAACCAACCATGCTTCATTCTTTCCGGTTTCTTACAACCAAAAAACATAAAAATACAAATAATAATAATATACATATACACACATATATATATATATATATATATATATATATATATATATATATATATATATATATATATATATATATATATATATATATATATTACAGATGTCCGATAATATCAGCAGTCCGATATTATCGGCCGATAAATGCGTTAAAATGTAACATCGGAAATTATCGGTATCGGTTTTTTTTTGTTTTGTTTTGTTTTCATTAAATCAACATAAAAACACAAGATACACTTACAATTAGTGCACCAACCCAAAAAAACTTCCTCCCCAATTTACACTCATTCCCACTCATTCACACAAAATGATAAATAAATGATAAATGGGTTGTACTTGTATAGCGCTTTTCTACCTTCAAGGTACTCAAAGCGCTTTGACACTACTTCCACATTTACCCATTCACACACACATTCACACACTGATGGAGGGAGCTGCCATGCAAGGCGCTAACCAGCACCCATCAGGAGCAAGGGTGAAGTGTCTTGCTCAGGACACAACGGACATGACGAGGTTGGTACTAGGTGGGGATTGAACCAGGGACCCTCGGGTCGCGCACGGCCATTCTTCCACTGCGCCACGCCGCCAAGGGTTGTTTCTTTCTGTTATTAATATTCTGGTTCCTACATTATATATCAATATATATCAATACAGTCTGCAAGGGATACAGTCCGTAAGCACACATGGTTGTGCGTGCTGCTGGTCCACTAATAGTACTAACCTTTAACAGTTAATTTTACTCATTTTCATTCATTACTAGTTTCAATGTAACTGTTTTTATATTGTTTTACTTTCTTTTTTATTCAAGAAAATGTTTTTAATTTATTTATCTTATTTTATTTTATTATATATTTTTTTAAAAGTACCTTATCTTCACCATACCTGGTTGTCCAAATTAGGCATAATAATGTGTTAATTCCACGACTGTATATATCGTTTGATATCGGTATCGGTAATTAAAGAGTTGGACAACATCGGAATATCGGATATCGGCAAAAAGCCATTATCGGACATCCCTAATATATATATATATATATATATATATATATATATATATATATATATATATATATATATATATATATATATATATATAAAATGAATTTATTGAACACATTTTTCATTAATATCGATGACATGTCCATTGCGATATGTATTGATATCGTCATATCGGCCCACCCCTAATTAGGAGTAATATTGCTACTTTGCGGACATTCCTTTACCACGGTGAGGCCTGGAACAAATTGGCAGCGATAAAGGGACAGTACACAATCCAATGTAACCAGTTACACAACGTGACAGCACTTCTGTAAAGTACATTTCGATTGTTGTTCTCTTTGTATTCATGAGGACTTGTGTCTGATGTAACGTGAGAAGATATGCAAGGTAATATGAGCGACAACAGACAAAGACTATGGCAGTCGTCACTTTCTAACCACAGGCAATTATGTTCATAACGCTGGTCGTCTGAGTTACATGTCATGAATCATCCGCGAGGCCTGACCCTCACCTTGTCTTTGCCCTGTCGTATCAAGTTAGGATACACGGGCCCAGGGACGTGACAGCTGCAACTGCTTGGAGGCTATCGAGTATAGATTGTTTCATTTGAGACTGCAGAGACACGTGTTGCCTCGCAGTGATGAAGTGTTTCTGTGAATGAAGTGCACCAACTTCGTCATCTTAAAGGGGAACTGCACTTTTTTGGGGAATTTTTGCACGTCATTCACAATCCTTATGAAAGACAAGAAAACATATGTTTTTTGTTTTTTTTAAGCATTCTAAAGTAGTAGAGATGTCCGATAATGGCTTATTTGCCGATATCCGATATTCCGATATTGTCCAACTCTTAATTACCAATTCCGATATCAACCGATACCGATATATACAGTCGTGGAATTAACACATTATTATGCCTAATTTTGTTGTGATGCCCCGCTGGATGCATTAAACCAGTGTTTTTCAACCATTGTGCCGCGGCACACTAGTGTGCCGTGAGATACAGTCTGGTGTGCCGTGGGAGATTATCTAATTTCACCTATTTGGGTTAAAAATATTTTTTGCAAACCAGTAATTATAGTCTGCAAATGATATGTTGTTGTTGAGTATCGGTGCTGTCTAAAGCTCGGCAGAGTAACCGTGTAATACTCTTCCATATCAGTAGGTGGCAGAAGGTAGCTAATTGCTTTGTAGATGTCGGAAACAGCGGGAGGCAGCGTGGAGGTAAAAAGGTGTCTAATGCTTAAACCAAAAATGAACAAAAGGTGAGTGCCCCTAAGAAAAGGCATTGAAACTTAGGGAAGGCTATGCAGAACGAAACTAAAACTGTACTGGCTACAAAATAAACAAAAACAGAATGCTGGACGACAGCAAAGACTTACTGTGGAGCAAAGACGGTGTCCACAATGTACGTCCGAACATGACGTAACAATCAACAATGTCCCCACAAAGAAGGATTAAAACAAAGTAGATGCGGGAAATATCGCTCAAAGGAGGACATGAAACTGCTACAGGAAAATACCAACAAAATAGGAGCGCAAGACAAGAAGTAAAACACTACACAAAGGAAAACAGCAAAAAACACCAAATAAGTCAGGGCGTGATGTGACAGGTGGTGACAGTACACCTACTTTGAGACAAGGGCTATAGTGATGCATGCTTGGTTATGCTTTAAAGTCATATCCAACAATTGCCACAACAACATTTTACTGTCACTATCGGCTGCTGAGTTTCAATTTTTAATGATTTCTGCTGGTGGTGTGCCTCCGCATTTTTTCCAACGCAAAAAATGTGCCTTGGCTCAAAAAAGGTTGAAAAACACTGCATTAAACAATGTAACAAGGATTTCCAAAATAAATCAACTCAAGTTATGGGAAAAAAATGCCAACGTGGCACTGCCATATTTATTATTGAAGTCACAAAGTGCATTATTATTTTTAACATGCCTCAAAACAGCAGCTTGGAATTTGGGACATGCTCTCCCTGAGAGAGCATGAGGAGGTTGAGGTGGGTGGGGTTGGGGGCGGGGTTGAGGGGGGCAGGGGGCACGGGGTAGCGGGGGGTGTATATTGTAGCGTACCGGAAGAGTTAGTGCTGCAAGGGGTTCTGGGTATTTGTTCTGTTGTGTTTATGTTGTGTTACGGTGCGGATATTCTCCCGAAATGTGTTTGTCATTCTTGTCAGTGTGGCGCATATTTGTAACAGTGTTCAAGTTGTTTATATGGCCACCCTCAGTGTGACCTGTATGACTGTTGACCAAGTATGCTTGCATTCAATTGTTTGTGTGAAAAGCCGTAGACATTATGTGACTGAGCCGGCACACAAAGGCAGTGCCTTTAAGGTTTATTGGCGCTCTGTACTTCTCCCTACGTCCGTGTACACAGCGGCGTTTTAAAAAGTCATAAATTTTACTTTTTGAAACCGATACCGATAATTTCCGATATTATATTTTAAAGCATTTATCGCCCGATAATATCGGCAGCCCGATATTATCGGACATCTCTACTAAAGAGTAAATAAATGCGATCAAAAGTCCACTTACAACAGAGCCTATGGGAGTCTATCTATTCTGACTATAAAGCGCTTTGAAAACATCCAAACACCTCCATTAAGGTTTTATATACCGTATTTTTCGGAGTATAAGTCGCACCAGACTATAAGTCGCACCTGCCGAAAATGCATAATAAAAAAGGAAAAAAAACATATATAAGTCGCACTGGAGCCCGGTCAAACTATGAAAAAAACTGCGACTTATAGTCCGAAAAATACGGTACATGCTGTGAATATATATGTACTGTAATAACAGGCCCATTCATAACAACATGTAATATTTACGTATTTTGATCATTTTAAGCATTCGGCGGCGCATTCATTTAAAAAGCGTACAATGAGATTAAAAGCAACTCCAGTATCAGTGTGATAGTCTACAAATATGCAAAACATAGGAAGGAAAGAAAAAGAAAAATAGTGCAAAAGGAGGTAAGATGCACAGTCCAGTCCTGAGAATGAATGTTCTGAATGTGTTGTTTAAATATTATACTATATACATATATACAGAAGCATTCAGACTGTGGGTGGAATGTATAAATTGCACACAGAGAGGTGCTGAACTGTAAAATCAGTGCCTATGAGAGTTCAATTAGTGCCTATTGGGGGTTAAATAACCAAAATGATTCTCGAGCGCGGCCACCGCTGCTGCTCACTGCTCTCCTCATCTCCCAGAGGGTGAACATGGGGATGGGTCAAATGCAGATGATAATTTCACCACACCTAGTGTGTGTGTGACTATCGTTGGGACTTTAACTTTAACTCTGAGGCGAGAAAGCAGCAGCTCATCAGCCGATGATGTCAACATAGCAGCACCAAGATGTTAGCTCCCTGCCATTAAAAATAGTTTGTCTGCGTTAGCGCTTACAATAACAATATCACTAATACTTGGTTGATAGTGAAGTCACGAAATGTAAATGCCGTATTGTTGGATGTTTTTTTTAAGCGTGATTTATGGGCGGAAAAGAGGACCTCCCATTGACTGCATTGTGAGCAGCATTTAGTTACGAGTTAGAATGCATTAAAGGGGAACATTATCACCAGACCTATGTAAGCGTCAATATATACCTTGATGTTGCAGAAAAAAGACCATTTATTTTTTTAACCGATTTCCGAACTCTAAATGGGTGAATTTTGGCGAATTAAACGCCTTTCTAATATTCTCTCTCGGCGCGATGACGTCACAACGTGACGTCACATCGGGAAGTAATCCGCCATTTTCTCACACACATAATCAAATCAGCTCTGTTATTTTCCGTTTTGTCGACTGTTTTCCGTACCTTGGAGACATCATGCCTCGTCGGTGTGTTGTCGGAGGGTGTAACAACACGAACAGGGACGGATTCAAGTTGCACCAGTGGCCCAAAGATGCGAAAGTGGCAAGAAATTGGACGTTTGTTCCGCACACTTTACCGACGAAAGCTATGCTACGACAGAGATGGCAAGAATGTGTGGATATCCTGGGACACTCAAAGCAGATGCATTTCCAACGATAAAGTCAAAGAAATCTGCCGCCAGACCCCCATTGAATCTGCCGGAGTGTGTGAGCAATTCAGGGACAAAGGGCCTCGGTAGCACGGCAAGCAATGGCGGCAGTTTGTTCCCGCAGACGAGCGAGATAAACACCCTGGATGTCTTGGCTCACACCTTCCCTTAAACTGGACAGATCGGCTTTCAGGAAAAGAGCGCGGATGAGGGTATGTCTACAGAATATATTAATTGATGAAAATTGGGCTGTCTGCACTCTCAAAGTGCATGTTGTTGCCAAATGTATTTCATATGCTGTAAACCTAGTTCATAGTTGTTAGTTTCCTTTAATGCCAAACAAACACATACCAATCGCTGGTTAGAAGGCGATCGCCAAATTTGTCCTCGCTTTCTCCCGTGTCGCTGGCTGTTGTGTCGTTTTCGTCGGTTTCGCTTGCATACGGTTCAAACCGATATGGCTCAATAGCTTCAGGTTCTTCTTCAATTTCGTTTTCGCTACCTGCCTCCACACTACAACCATCCGTTTCAATACATTCGTAATCTGTTGCTGAAATCCGAGTCTGAATCCGAGCTAATGTCGCTATAGCTTGCTGTTCTTTCCGCCATGTTTGTTTGTGTTGGCTTCACTATGTGACGTCACAGGAAAATGGACGGGTGTTTATAACGATGGTTAAAATCAGGCACTTTGAAGCTTTTTTTAGGGATATTGCGTGATGGGTAAAATTTTGAAAAAAACTTCGAAAAATATAATAAGCCACTGGGAACTGATTTTTAATAGTTTTAACTATTCTGAAATTGTGATAATGTTCCCCTTTAAAAAAAGGACATCAGTCGTCATGTCTTTCACAACGACTGTGAACAATAGGCAAAATTCCCCGGTGCACAGTGACCTAACAGAACTTTTTTTTTTCCCCAAATGACTGCTGGCTTAAATTGTATTGCACTCCTGCTTCTCGGTCCTTCTCTCCTTTCTGTATGACCAAATAAATCTGACCGGTGCCAAAGGACAAAAAATGGATTAAAATTCCCCTTTCGCTGTATTAAGGAGCCCAGCTGCACTATGCAGTTTGTTTTCCACAGTGCAGCTGCATAAAAAGGTGGGCCCAAACAAAGCATATCCTTCAAGTTGAAAACAGCATTCAGACACTCTCCTTTCAGCCTCTTGATCCCCAAACTGACTTTTTCATACAACTAAACTCTCTACGTGTCGATTCCAGAAGACACACAGCACTTGAGGCATGTGCAGCGTGATGCCGGAGCACAAACAATTACGAACTCAACAGCAAATAGAGCAAAACAAACACAAATAGCGACTGTTGCCCAAAGCCAAAGAATGAAAATGACGCAAGGAAAGGTGTTGACGGCCCAAACAGGAAGCTTCCACAGCGGAATCATTATGGAATATTCAGTCAAAAGACGTAGTGCAGTTATTTTTCGAACAGCTCATCACTCACTCAAAACGTTCAGGAGAACGAGAGCAGTGTTTACTCACGGTAAGATAATACAAGGAAATGTGGTTGAGCAGGTAGGACATGTTTTGGAGCAAAATTATCTGGGCCATGGCATCATTCAGCGGTGTTGAAGTCCAAGACGTCTGCGAGCATAATATAGTAAGAACTGTCCAGACGACAGCTCCTTTCGCCACTGAATGTGCTCATTCACTATTTCAACCAGACACTATGCACTTCTTCTAACTTAATTTTCGAAACTACTACATAGTTTTTAAGTGAATCAGAATTCAGACATTAGAATCAGAATAAACTGCATTAATTTCATTATTTGCTTTGATAGTTCTATATGCATTTAGTGGAACATGTTAGTGAATACCAAATTTGGTACATATCTGCTCCAGGACCTATTATCTCAGAAAAGTACCTTATCCACTTTGAAAAGCAAAATGGACATTTATTTTTCAAGATGACTGCCTTTTGAAGTGGTTTTTAAACCATGTTGGAGGTAGGTTAAAAGTAGGGCTGTCCGATAATGGCTTTTTTGCCGATATCTGATATTGTCCAACTCTTAATTACCGATACCGATATCAACCTATAAATAAATGATAAATGGGTTGTACTTGTATAGCGCTTTTCTACCTTCAAGGTACTCAAAGCGCTTTGACACTACTTCCACATTTACCCATTCACACACACATTCACACACTGATGGAGGGAGCTGCCATGCAAGGCGCTAACCAGCACCCATCAGGAGCAAGGGTGAAGTGTCTTGCTCAGGACACAACGGACATGACGAGGTTGGTACTAGGTGGGGATTGAACCAGGGACCCTCGGGTCGCGCACGGCCACTCTTCCACTGCGCCACGCCGCCCCTATACCGATATATACAGTCGTGGATCTAACACATTATTATGCCTAATTTGGACAACCAGGTATGGTGAAGATAAGGTCCTTTTTAAAAATAATAATAAAATAAAATAAGATAAATAAATTCAAAACATTTTCTTGAATAAAAAAGAAAGTAAAACAATATAAAATCAGTTACATAGAAACTAGTAATTAATGAAAATGAGTAAAATTAACTGTTAAAGGTTAGTACTATTAGTGGACCAGCAGCACGCACAATCATGTGTGCTTACGGACTGTATCCCTTGCAGACTGTTGTCAGGATAGGACTCAGATGCAGAGTAGGGAACTTAGACAGGCTTTTATTTTGACAGCTTCCTTTCACCTCCAAAGTCAAGGAATACAATATATATTTTAACCAAAAACTAACCGGCAAAAAAGGTTCCAAAAAAAATAGGAACAACCGAAAATCACTCCGAACGGAGGAAAACACAAAAGCAAAGACGAACTATAATTGGCGCCGAATATGCTCTAAAATGTATAAACAAAAAACGCTCCAACAGGAGGAAGAAACATCAGCTATGAAAAATTCTACACTATCTAATCTAATAAAGTTTAACAAAAATTGTCACTCAAAAATTTGAGGAAAGAATGAAAAATAACTGCAACTCACCACTTCGGCTGAATAAACTATCCATCCATCCATTTTCTACCGCTTATTCCCTTTTGGGGTCGCGGGGGGCGCTGGAGCCTATCTCAGCTACAATCGGGCGGAAGGCGGGGTACACCCTGGACAAGTCGCCACCTCATCGCAGGGCCAACACAGATAGACAGACAACATTCACACTCACGTTCACACACTAGGGCCAATTTAGTGTTGCCAATCAACCTATCCCCAGGTGCATGTCTTTGGAGGTGGGAGGAAGCCGGAGTACCCGGAGGGAACCCACGCAGTCACGGGGAGAACATGCAAACTCCACACAGAAAGATCCCGAGCCCGGGATTGAACCCAAGACTACTCAGGACCTTCGTATTGTGAGGCAGATGCACTAACCCCTCTTCCACCGTGCTGCCCCTGAATAAACTAAATAACAAAAAATCACTTTGCTGAGGAGGAAGAAAGGAAAAACCAAAACAGCAACGAAGGGATTCAGGATCAAGGAACATAAGCACAAGACGAGGCAAGGCAAGGCAAGGCATGGACATGGACATGGATATGGATATGGACATGGACGCTAGAGAGCACGAATAAACGAGACAATCTGGCACAGAACAAAGGGAGGAGTGGGCTTATAAGACACATGAGGGTAATAGGGTTGGATTGGAAACAATCAGGGAACCGGGATGACGTCAGACTGATGACACAAAAGGAAGGGCAAGTGACCTGAAACGAGAGGAGAGTTACTTTTCAAACTAAAACATGCACATCACAAGACAGAAAAAACCAAGACAAGACATCCCTCACCGCGGTGTGACAACTGTATTGATATATATTGATATATAATGTAGGAACCAGAATATTAATAACAGAAAGAAACAACCCTTTTGTGTGAATGAGTGTAAATGAGTGTAAATGGGGGAGGAAGGTTTTTTGGGTTGGTGCACTAATTGTAAGTGTATCCTGTGTTTTTTATGTTGATTTAATAAAAAAAAAAAAAAAAAAAAAACAATAAAACCCGATACCGATAATAAAAAAAAAACGATACCAATAATTTCCGATATTACATTTTAAAGCATTTATCGGCCGATAATATCGGCAGGCCGATATTATCCCTAGTTAAAAGTAAAAGTTAAAGTACCACTGATAGTCACACACACACTAAGTGTGGTGAAATTACCCTCTGCCTTTGACCCATCCTCTTGTTCCACCCGCTGGGAGGTGAGGTGAGCAGCAAGCAGCAGCGGTGGCCACGCTCGGGAATCATTTTGGTGATTTAACCCGCAATTCCAACCCTTGATGCTGAGTGCCAAGCAGAGAGGTAATGGGTCCCATTTTCATAGTCTTTGGGGTTTGAATTCACAACCTCGATCTCAGGGCGGACACTCTAACCACAAGGCCACTGAGCAGGTGTTGATTGATTAATTGTATGTTAAAGTTCTATACATTAAAATATATGTTTTTGAGCATGGACAATCCAATTCAGAATTGACCAAATTGTAATTATTGAAAACTAAAAGGATATGACGGGAATTAAATGCTGAAGCACTCTCTTAGTGATTCTTTTAATTTGATCAAATGACTGTCCAGCATCGAGACATGCATAGTTACTGTAGTACCGTGCATATTGCATTTCAACAGTGTAAAAAGATGTGGTACTAAATCTGGGGTAGGCTGATGCATTAGACAAATGATCTCCCAGCTGAGCTATGTCAAAAACTTGACAATATAAAAAACTGAGACCATGGACCATCCATCCATTTATTTGCTATATTACTTATACTCACTAGCATCACAGGTAAACTGGAACCTTGGAGAACATGCACACTCTACACAGAGATGCCCAAACAGAGATTCAAACCCAGATCTCCTGATTGTGCTTGGTCACCGTGTGGCCAAGAGGTCATGGGGCCATTTCTACGAGGTGTTTCTTTCTTGTCTTAGCGTGAACCGACATCCCGATGTAGACCGTAAATGGGGTTTCTTCGTGCCTGGAATGCCTTTATGTTGCAGCATCTTGTTTTCACTTGGCAAAGTTGTTGTCTTAAAGAAGCTGAGCCATAGCCAGGTCAGTTGTACATGCTCCAAACCTCAGCTGGGACTTTATGTCTGCTCCACGCTCAATCATGCAGATGAACTGGAGCAAAGCTGGCCGCACAAATCATATACTGAATGCTCATGGAGATTGCCTTCAAACTTACGTTTGTGATCAACCATGTATTTACACAATATTTTGGCAGCTTTGGTGAGAATGATGGCACCAGAGTACCTTAGGTTGATCCTACTGACAGGACTGGACCTACATCCTTGAATGCCAGAAAGACATGACGTCAATCCTTGAAGACTTCCAACCTTGGTATCCCTGCCAAAAGCCTTTCTTTCGGTCTGGTAGAGTTTACATTCGGTATCTTTGTTCCAAATTGTTCAAGTCTTCCCTTGTAAAGACTTACCAAGTCAGCAAGTAGAAACAAAAGAGGCCCATCACTGTTGTTTTTTGTTTCAATGACATAGGTAAGAAGTTCAGAGATCATCAAAGGAACGACATCCATTTCTCGGGATGACTGGACTTTTTCTTTGTTTTTGGCTGCAAAATGTACCCTCTCTTTCTGATACAGAGCTGTTAAACAACCACATCTCTACCGCTCAATACAGTCAAAGACTTGCTGTCATTAAGACTGTGATCATTAAGCCTCCCATTTAGCTACACAGTCATGGCTTGTTCCAGCTCTGACTTCGGGTCTATCTTTTCACACTGTTGCACATCCATGCGAGTTCTTTGCATTTTTGACAGCCCTTCTCGTGGATCATTCTGAATTTCAGTTGCCCTTTTAGTGGCACACTCGAGTTTGTCATTGCCAAACATGTTGTGACAATTTTGTTGGTACTTCGCACTATTTCGCCTCAGTGTTTCCTCAATACCGCCTCCTTCATCCAATCTGTATGGGTCTAACCTGACGGGTAACTATGTCTGAAATTGTGCATGAATCAAGATTCTATCACATAACAGCCATTATGACTACACTCACAACTCTTCTTTTGTATGTCTGAGAGAGGCAAATCTTCCTGTAGTCTGTTTGAGGAGTACAGATTATTACCACCTGATCATAAACCCATTGAGATATGGTATACAACGAGGTTCAAACATCCAAATGCTCTTCACCTAGCTCGGCCGTTCATCCAGTGCCATTTAAGTCCGGTGCGATCTGTACACCTTGTAGATAACTGAAGCATCGTTACCCTTGGTTTGGGTACGCTGGCACATCCTGTCAATTCAGGCAAGGCTATCTAATAGCGCAATAGTACAACTAACTATACCTCCAGTTTAAATATATAATGGGGGTTATCAGGTAGCATTTGGGACACTAAAGTATACTACAAACTATCAAAATCTCACGGTACAATATTATCACGGTATTAAGGCCACAGTATGATATTATTGTGGTATATGTCCAAAAACAAAAAAGGCTTAAAAATACCATAGAGAGTAAAAGGAAGTGGCAGGAATGTTTTTGATAAACAAAGTTACTGTAATTGAACACAAACATAATGCTCAAATTAGTATAAGTAACAAAGACTTAATTTAGAGTTATTTGGACACATGGGGAACATATTCTAAGTAATAAAGACTTAATTTAGAGTTATTTGGTTAAGGTTAGGGTCAGGGTTAGAGGGTTAGGGTTGTATGATAAGGCCATGCCTAATAAGGCATTAATAAGTACTTAATAATGACTAGTTAAGAGCCAATCTGTTACTAATTTGCATGTTAATAAGAAACTAATTAATGGTGAATATGTTCCCCATACTAAAGTGTTACCATGTTTTTTTCACTAGTGCATAAAATGAACCGTGCATGAACATCACCTTGTTCAAACAACAAAACCAACACAGTGCATAAACTCACAACAAATTACACACCTGCAAATCAGTCAGCTGTAATACGCCGATAGGGAGAAGTTTGTATTTACACGATGAGTCGGGTGTGTCTTGACCTCCGCCGAACCCCTGAGGCAGACTCACCGAACCCCTAGGGTTCGATCGAACCCAGGTTAAGAACCACTGATCTAAAATATCATCGAGGTGTATTTTGAAGTGAAATTTGCATGAGCACACTCTTCGAGTCTCCTCATTCATCTTTGCAATGGCGTATGCGTTGACCTGATCAGTGACCGCATAACAACCCACGCCGTCTTTCAGGTAACCGTTCGCGGTTAAAGTAAAGAACCACATGCGATCACGATAAATTGAGTGAATAATCTGCGTTGATAAATGACTAATGCGATAATTGTTTGTGATGACTCACTTGCATTAACTCGTTAAATTTGACGGACCTAAATTTAAATACACAGTTCCAAAAATGTTGCTTTTTCATGTAATTCCCTCTAAATAGTTTCAGTTTAAAATACAAAAACTTGTGATGTATCAAATTAAGAACTAGAAAAGTGCAGACCTCTGCCAGGCCCTATCATCCAATAGTAAATAATAGGGCTGCGAATCTTTGGGTGTCCCACGATTCGATTCAATATCGATTCTTGGTGTCACGATTCGAATCAAAATCGATTTTTTTCGATTCAACGCGATTCTCGATTCAAAAACGATATTTTCCCGATTGAAAACGATTCTCTATTCATTCAATACATAGGATTTCAGCAGGATCTACCCCAGTCTGCTGACATGCAAGCAGAGTAGTAGATTTTTGTAAAAAGCTTTTATAATTGTAAAGGACAATGTTTTGTCAACTGATTGCAATAATGTAAATGATATTTTATCTTGGTGAAAATATTGGACACAGTGTGTTGTCAAGCTTATGAGATGTGATGCAAGTGTAAGCCACTGTGACACTATTATTCTGTTTTTAATTTGTTTTATAAATGTCTGATGATAATGTCAATGAGGGATTTTTAATCACTGCTATGTTGAAATTGTAACTAATATTGATACTGTTGTTGATAATATTCATTTTTGTTTCACTACTTTTGGTTTGTTCTGTGTCGTGTTTGTGTCTCCTCTCAATTGCTCTGTTTATTGCAGTTCTGAGAGTTGCTGGGTCGGGTTTGGTTTTGGAATTGGATTGCATTGTTATGGTATTGCTGTGTATTGTTTTGTTGGATTGATTAATTAAAAAAAGAAAGAAAAAAAAGACAAAAAAATGAAAAAACAAAATAATAATAAAAATTTTAAAAATCGATTTTTTTAAAATGAGAATCGATTCTGAATCGCACAACCTGAGAATCGCGATTTGAATTCGAATAGTAAATAATCCTTAAAAAAAAAAAATCCTGAATATACATGGTTATCTGAATCCTCCCCAAATCTAATCCCTTATTCCTCATCCCAATTCAGACATTTCCTGAAAATGCTATCAAAATCTGCAAATAACCTTTTGAGCTATGTTGTTAACAGACAGACAGACAGACAAACACCAGCGAATCAAAGGATGAATGAAATGTCTGTGTGTGTTGGATTTCTTCCGGCTGTCGCTCAAGAGGAATCACTTTTTTGCATCAGTCTCAGCGCCTGGCAGGTTTGTTCTATAGCGGAATTAAATAAACAGAGTGAACCCTCTTGTTAGTCACTCACTCTTGTTGTCTCTGTGGGTGGAGGCGGAGTTGTTAGCATAAACATACAGAGACGTTCAACATCGTAACATAAATGTACGTTAACGTGGAAGAAATTAATCGAATCAAAATCCACAAGTAACTTTTTGAGTTATGTTGCTAACACACACATAGACAGATAAACAAAGCCCAGTGAATACATAACCTCCTGGCAGAGGTAATCAATCAAAGAATTCATGTCTGTATGTGTTTGTTTTCTTCATCAGTGGCTCCAGAGGGTTCACTCTTTGCATCGTTCTCAGCGTGTTTGTTCTATAGTGTTGTTCGCAAACACACACGGAGAAGTTCAAACTCGTAACGTTAACGTAAAGCAGTGCTTCTCAATTATTTATGTGCCCCGGGGGAGAAGAAAACATTTTGCACCCCCCACACACACTTTTCACGACGACAATAAATAGGAATATGTGTTGATAAAACTGTTATAAGTACACCTCTGCATTACATTGTGTCCTTAACTTGAAAGCAAACAAAAAAATATAAATAAATATAGATCAACTTACAACAAACAATAACTTATTAACATTGTTTTTTACACTAACAGAAAATATTTAAAGGGGAACATTATCACCAGACCTATGTAAGCGTCAATATATACCTTGATGTTGCAGAAAAAAGACCATATATTTTTTTAACCGATTTCCGAACTCTAAATGGGTGAATTTTGGCGAATTAAACGCCTTTCTAATATTCGCTCTTGGAGCGATGACGTCACAACGTGGCGTCACATCGGGAAGCAATCCGCCATTTTCTCAAACACAGAGTCAAATCAGCTCTGTTATTTTCCGTTTTTTCGACCTCGTCGGTGTGTTGTTGGAGGGTGTAACAACACAAACAGGGACGGATTCAAGTTGCACCAAAGATGCGAAAGTGGCAAGAAATTGGACGTTTGTTCCGCACACTTTACCGACGAAAGCTATGCTACGACAGAGATGGCAAGAATGTGTGGATATCCTGCGACACTCAAAGCAGATGCATTTCCAACGATAAAGTCAAAGAAATCTGCCGCCAGGCCCCCATTGAATCTGCCGGAGTGTGTGAGCTATTCAGGGACAAAGGACCTCGGTAGCACGGCAAGCAATGGCGGCAGTTTGTTCC
Organism: Nerophis lumbriciformis; assembly: GCF_033978685.3. Classification (NCBI taxonomy): domain Eukaryota; kingdom Metazoa; phylum Chordata; class Actinopteri; order Syngnathiformes; family Syngnathidae; genus Nerophis; species Nerophis lumbriciformis. The sequence goes on along the minus strand of NC_084559.2, from coordinate 28,429,825 downwards.
CGCAGACGAGCGAGCTAAACCCCCTTATTGACCCTAGCTTCCCTGGCCTGCTGACATCAACTCCAAAACTGGACAGATCAGCTTTCAGGAAAAGAGAGCGGATGAGGGTATGTCTACAGAATATATTAATTGATGAAAATTGAAAACTGTCTGCACTCTCAAAGTGCATGTTGTTGCCAAATGTATTTCATATGCTGTAAACCTAGTTCATAGTTGTTAGTTTCCTTTAATGCCAAACAAACACATACCAATCGTTGGTTAGAAGGCGATCGCCGAATTCGTCCTCGCTTTCTCCCGTGTTGCTGGCTGTCGTGTCGTTTTCGTCGGTTTCGCTTGCATACGGTTCAAACCGATATAGCTCAATAGCTTCAGTTTCTTCTTCAATTTCGTTTTCGCTACCTGCCTCCACACTACAACCATCCGTTTCAATACATGCGTAATCTGTTGAATCGCTTAAGCCGCTGAAATCCGAGTCTGAATCCGAGCTAATGTCGCTATAGCTTGCTGTTCTTTCCGCCATGTTTGTTTGTGTTGGCTTCACTATGTGACATCACAGGAAAATGGACGGGTGTTTATAACGATGGTTAAAATCAGGCACTTTGAAGCTTTTTTTAGGGATATTGCGTGATGGGTAAAATTTTGAAAAAAAACTCGAAAACTATAATAAGCCACTGGGAACTGATTTTTAATGGTTTTAACAATTCTGAAATTGTGATAATGTTCCCCTTTAATGTGCATCAATTTGCCTGAAACTAAACTATAAACATTTTTTGACCAACGTGAAGGATTTTAAACTGAAAAATAAAATAAAATAAACTCAATACCTGAAAATAAATTAAAATTCATCAGCAACATTAACTCAGGAGCACAATACATAAAACACTTCAACCTACCAAACAAAAATGAATAAAACAATGTGCCAATTTTTTAAATCAAAATGAGAAAAGTCAGAATTAATGGCTACAAAGAGCATGTATGTATACGTACGTATAAGTATGATACTGCATGATACTGATAAAATATGTACCGGGGTCAAACGTGCAGCCCCTGGTATCGCATTGTGCCCCCCCAAGGAGGTCGGTCTCGCTATTTGAGAAGGACAGACGTAAAGTAACGTAGTAGAAATGATCCGTATCACCCCTAAAACCACTTGTTCCTTATCCTATTTCTGACATTTCCTTTGACATTTTGAGTTATGTTGCTAAACTACTAACAGACACAAGCAAATACATAACCCCCTGGCAAAAGTAATAATCTCTTGAGAGGCCAGACTTGAAATAAATATTAATATTGACAAGTGCGTAATTAAATATTCAGAGTTAAACATTATAATAATTATCATTGAATCACCTTGGTTTCTATGATTATTTATAAATGATAAATGATAAATGGGTTGTACTTGTATAGCGCTTTTCTACCTTCAAGGTACTCAAAGCGCTTTGACACTATTTCCACATTTACCCATTCACACACACATTCACACACTGATGGAGGGAGCTGCCATGCAAGGCACTAACCAGCACCCATCAGGAGCAAGGGTGAATGAAGTGTCTTGCTCAGGACACAACGGACATGACAAGGTTGGTACTAGGTGGGGATTGAACCAGGGACCCTCGGGTCGCGCACGGCCATTCTCCCACTGCGCCACGCCATCCCTTTATTTATGGGATATTTGTACTGGTCTTAATCTAAATTGGATACAATTTGAAATAATTAAGACATATTAGTGTCTCCTGTGATCATAAAAGTATTTGCTCAAATCAAGCACTATAGATTAAGTAAAAAAAATACTAGTAGTGCAGTAAAGTGCGATATATGGGAGCGCACATGAACATATACAGTCGTGGTCAAAAGTTTTCTTGTAAAGAACATGATGTCATGGCTGTCTTGAGTTTCCAATCATTTTTACAACTCTTGTTTTTTTGTGATAGAGTGATTGGAGCACATACTTTCATTCATTAAGATTGGTTCTTTTATGAATTTATTATGGTTCTACTGAAAATGTGACCAAATCTGCTGACATCACATTGACAAAGATAAGACCTTCTGGAGGAAAGTTCTTTGGTCAGATGAAACACAAATTCAGCTGTTTGGCCACAATACCCAGCAATATGTTTGGAGGAGAAAAGGTGAGGCCTCTAATCCCAGGAACACTACACCTACCGTCAAACATGGTGGTGGTAGTATTAGGCTCTGGGCCTGTTTTCCTGCCAATGGAACTGGTGCTTTATAGAGAGTAAATGGGACAATAAAAAAGGAGGATTACCTCCAAATTCTTCAGGAGAACCTAAAATCATCAGCCCGGAAGTTGGGTCTATGTCAGGACGTGGACTATGGAGTGATTGTTTTCTCGAGATGCAAGTGAACTTGGATCGGACATGGCTTGAAGGTGGGTACATGATTTATTTTAAACACTAGCAAACTACAAAACAGAAGCAAACAAAAGGCGCGCACAATGGCAGAGGTAAAAAACTTGGCGAATAAAAACAAAACTTGCACAAAGGCAGAAACTGTGAACACGAAATAAAAACACTTACTGTGGCATGGGACTGTGAACATGGCTTGATACGAGAGGATAGCAGGGTTAGAAAAGATGACACCAGGACGAACAACAGAAAATGAAAATCTTAAATAACACAGACATGATTAACAACAGGTACGTGACTCAAAACAGGTGCGCGACATGACAGGTGAAAACAATTGGGTTGCTATGGTGACAAACAAGAGTGCACAATGAGTCCAAACGTGGAACAGGTGAAACTAATGGGTAACCATGGAAACAAGACAAGGGAGTGAAAAGCAGGAACTAAAAAGAGTCCAAAACCAAACAGCACATGGCCAAACAAAAACATGATCAACACAGACATGACAGTCTTGGGCGCAGTTGGGTGTTCTAACAGGACAATGACCCCAAACACACGTCAAAAGTGGTAAAGGAATGGCTAAATCAGGCTAGAATTAAGGTTTTAGAATGGCCTTCCCAAAGTCCTGACTTAAACATATGGACAATGCTGAAGAAACAAGTCCATGTCAGAAAACCAACAAAATTAGCTGAACTGCACCAATTTTGTCAAGAGGAGTGGTCAAAAATTCAACCAGAAGCTTGTGGATGGCTACCAAAAGCACCTTATTGCAGTGAAACTTGCCAAGGGACATATAACCAATTATTAACATTGCTGTATGTATACTTTTGACCCAGCAGATTTAGTCACATTTTCAGTAGACTCATAATAAATTCATAAAAGAACCAAACTTCATGAATGTTTTTTGTGACCAACAAGTATGTGCTCCAATCACTCTATCACAAAAAAATAAGAGTTGTAGAAATGATTGGAAACTCAAGACAGCCATGACATTATGTTCTTTACAAGTGTATGTAAACTTTTGACCACGACTGTACATGTGAAAGTGTGTTTTTGTCCAATGACTCTATACGTGGAATTTTTTTTTTGCAAGAGCACATAAAGATGATGGCTTCCAGACCATGTACAGTACCCTGAAAGTATGTGAAACGGGCATGACTGGACTTTAGAAAGGAGACCAGAAACACTAATAATGTGTAATCCTTGTGAAAAACAAAAGTCCCAGTGAACCTGAAATAACTTTATCATCTGTGGTTCCACTGTCACAAACAGCAAGGAAACTAAAAATATGCTAAAGACTTGTGGTGCAAAGTTTCCCAAGGCCGGAGAAAGGAAATAGACAGACAGTTTCTCCCTGACCCCTCTGCCCCCCTCCCCCCCTCCTGTAACCTCCTAACAACCCCCACGGGAGATCCTGTCTCTATGTGTAAAACAGACAGTCAGAAAGCATCCTGGAAACTTGAGAGTAAGGAAAACAAGAGGACGTGAGGAAGTCCAATAAGCTTGAATGTAGACGGCTCAGTCAGTGGATAATCCTGTGACCACACAGGCCAGGTGCCAAAGCCAAAGAGCCTAAAAGACTGCAGAGTGCAGCAAGGCAGCATGGTCATTGTTGTCTTTGGAAAGTAAGCAGCTTCTTCCAGGCCACCTCTCTTTTTGAGTGCCGGATCCTTCTGTTGACATACGGCGCAGGTGCAAGCGCACTTTGCATCAACTGACCCCCCAATCACTCAAACATATGCCCAATGCCCCCAAAACATATATTCCTCAATACAGTGGAACCTCGATTCACGAATGCCTATGTTTGTGTACTTTTCGGTTTATGAACGTTTACATTGCGCCGAATATACCTCTGTGTGTGGTCCATGTTTTGGCGTACTAATTTTGTTCATTTTGCATGCTGCTTGAAGCTTGAAGTACTTCCTGCACGCCCATTTTGAAGAGGCAGGGCCCCCTACCTCACATCCTGTTTACATCCTGTACACAAGAGCGCGGCCATTTCGAAGAGCTTTGAGGCTAGCGCCACTTCTGACCAGTTTATTTCCACCATTGTCGTACCTTGCGCTGGTCAGAGTTGTGTCTGCCTGTCTCAGAGATCACATTGTGAGATGAGAACAACTTTAAATGTGTCCAAACTCTCACAGTTTTGCTGTATAGCTTCAGGTTGCTAGACAACCACTGAGCTAGCCTTCTAGCTATGTTGTTTGCCTCCACCTTCACGTTGATGATTTTAACAGCAAAGGGGCCTTTGTTCCGCAGCAAGTCTTTAATTGTGATAAGACCGAAAAAGGTGCCACAGCGGACCCTTATTACAGCGAAGGAGAAGGCAATACCGGGACACAAGCCGATGAAGGATTGCCTCCCACTGCTAGTTTGTGCTAATGCTAGCAGTGTCTACGGCGTAGCTCTGTTGGTAGAGCGGCTGTGCCAGCAACTTGAGTGTTCCAGGTTCCGCTACCACCGTACTAGTCACTGCCGTTGTGTCCTTCGGCAAGATATTTACCCACCTGCTCCCAGTCCCACCCACACTGATTTAAATGTAACTTATATGATCGGTTTTACTATGTAAAGTGCCTTGAGTCACTAGAGAAAAGCACTATATAAATATAATCAATTCTTCAATTCGCTTCACTATGTGAAGCCGATGCTAGTTTATTACTACGAAACTCCCAAAGTGGTCAACAATGCCTATATACCTGTATATATATATGTACCTTAGAGGTTTCAATACCGGGGTAGAGCGGAATATACGTTAGGTCAGGAAAAAACACAAGAGGCTATATCATCCCTACAAGCCTGTTTCGCAGGTTTCCTGCAGGTTTTCAGGGAAATCACACTTTTCCATCTGGCAATCTGATGAACGAGTCTGGGTTTTTTAACTATGAACAAAATGCGATATCGTGATTAAAAATTGTAATCGTTTGACAGCCCTAATACATTATATATATATATATATATATATATATATATATATATATATATATATATATATATATATATATATATGTATGTGTGGGGAAAAAAATCACAAGACTACTTCATCTCTACAGGCCTGTTTCATGAGGGGGTTCCCTCAATCATCAGGAGATTTTAATGGGAGCATTCACATACCATGGTTTATATAGGGCACAGAGTATCTAAGGTAACACGCAAGGACATTAACACATCCGACACATATGTAGGATTAACCGAGGGAGAGTTTAAAATCAGATGGAACAATCACAAGGCTTCTTTCAGGAACCAAAACCTGCGGAATACCACAGAACTCAGCAAACACATTTGGGACCTCAAAGACAATAATGTTGAATATTCAATAACATGGCAAATTCTTGCATCCAGCACACCTCACAATAGTGGTAATAAAAGATGCAACCTATGCTTGAAAGAGAAACTGTTTATCATATACCGTCCAGATCTGTCATCCCTCAACAAGCGCAGCGAAATTGTATCAGCATGCCGCCACAGACGGAAACACCTCCTAGGTAACACATGAGCCAATCACCACGCCCCTACACCAGCCTGTACCCACCCACTCTGTGCCCTATACAAACCATGGTATGTGAATGCTCCCATTAAAATCTCCTGATGATTGAGGGAACCCCCTCATGAAACAGGCCTGTAGAGATGAAATAGTCTTGTGATTTTTTTTCCCACACATACATATATTGCGCTCTACTACGGTATCGAGCACTATTTTTTGGATAACCTTATTAAGACATATATACATATATATGTATATACATATACATGTATATATATATACATACACATATACATGTATATGTATATATATATATATATATATATATATATATATATATATATATATATATATATATATATATATATATATATATATATATATATATATATATTTATATATGCACATTATAGTTTCTTCAAAGTGTGCAGTATTTTACTAAAATAGGACTTTTATCAAATCTCAGGGCATTCAATCGATTGCAACTGGACTGTTTGGTTTGTTTCGCCTTGTAAGGCTTCCGACTAAATCTGACCAATATAAGTCTATGAGCACGAAGTGATGAAGCCTACTTGGATGAGCGGCGAAACGTCTTCCAAGACAAACCAAACAGTCCAGTTGTGATGGATTGAATGACCTGAGATTACAATGCCCTGGAGGAATGAAAACATTCATAGACATGACTTTTGTCAAAGCTAGAAAGGATCATTCATTTTTACACTGATTCTTATGGGAAACTCTGCTGCACTATACAAACTTTTTGGTTGGCGAACCATGTTGAAGAACCAATTCAGTTCATAAATCGAGGTTCCACTGTATCACGGCCACAATGTGCAAGGCAGCGCTAGTTAACACCGGGCCCGCTGCTGGGGCAAAAACAATGTCTGAATTGTTTTAGCCTGAAGTTAGCTATGGGAAATGGCAAGCATGCCAGGGCTGATAACTGACCGAGAGAGGTTCATGTTACTTCCAGCTGTCTACAGCCGCGCATGCCTCTGCGGAACGTATAGTTCACACGTAATGCAAACCATTTCATTTGCACAATGCTCATAAAAAAAAAATCTGGCAGGGATACTGAATGAAGTCAACACTCACACTTCAGCTCGGTTTACATCACGGGAAAGAATCTCCAGTCTTTCGAGGATGCATGCATCCTCAGCTGAGAAAACACAGATGCTTAAGGAGTGTGACCTTGCAAAGAGTAACTATTCAATAAAACCTGTGCAGCAGAAAAAAAACCCTCAACGTAGCATCTGGAGAGAGTGACACTCAGGCTTTGTGGACAATTATGGTGCTTTAACAGTCGTACATGTTGGTGTTCACATGGGACCAGTGACGAAATTTGGATTTCAAAAGTGGGGGACACAATTGGCTTGAGTACAGGGGGCGTGGTTTGAAGGACTAGATGCATGCATATCTTTTTTTTTTTTTTTTTTTTTTTTCACTTTTTTTGCGTGAAACAATGTCAATATATTAGAGTCTAACCTAAATATATGTTGCTGCATAGATTATAAAGAATAAAGATAAACAAATTATTAGTTTTTTGTGAAAAACAACAAAATTAAAGGGGAACATTATCACAATTTCAGAAGGGTTAAAACCATTAAAAATCAGTTCCCAGTGGCTTATTATATTTTTCGAAGTTTTTTTTCAAAATTTTACCCATCACACAATATCCCTAAAAAAAGCTTCAAAGTGCCTGATTTTAACCATTGTTATATACACCCGTCCATTTTCCTGTGACGTCACATAGTGAAGCCAACACAAACAAACATGGCGGAAAGAACAGCAAGCTATAGCGACATTAGCTCGGATTCAGACTCGGATTTCAGCGGCTTAAGCGATTCAACAGATTACGAATGTATTGAAACGGATGGTTGTAGTGTGGAGGCAGGTAGCGAAAACGAAATTGAAGAAGAAACTGAAGCTATTGAGCCATATCGGTTTGAACCGTATGCAAGCGAAACCGACGAAAACGACACGACAGCCAGCGACACGGGAGAAAGCGAGGACGAATTCGGCGATCGCCTTCTAACCAACGATTGGTATGTGTTTGTTTGGCATTAAAGGAAACTAACAACTATGAACTAGGTTTACAGCATATGCAATACATTTGGCAACAACATGCACTTTGAGAGTGCAGACAGCCCAATTTTCATCAATTAATATATTCTATAGACATACCCTCATGTCAGCAGGCCAGGGAAGCTAAGGTCGATATTCTTCTCTTGATCATCTTCGGTGGCATAAGGGACGGTGTGAGCCAAGACATCCAGGGGGTTTAGCTCGCTCGTCTGCGGGAACAAACTGCCGCCATTGCTTGCCGTGCTACCGAGGTTCTTTGTCCCTGAATTGCTCACACACTCCGGCAGATTCAATGGGGGTCTGGCGGCAGATTTCTTTGACTTTATCGTTGGAAAAGCATCTGCTTTGAGTGTCGCAGGATATCCACACATTCTTGCCATCTCTGTCGTAGCATAGCTTTCGTCGGTAAAGTGTGCGGAACAAACGTCCAATTTCTTGCCACTTTCGCATCTTTGGGCCACTGGTGCAACTTGAATCCGTCCCTGTTCGTGTTGTTACACCCTCCGACAACACACCGACGAGGCATGATGTCTCCAAGGTACGGAAAACAGTCGAAAAAACGGAAAATAACAGAGCTGATTTGACTCGGTGTTTGAGAAAATGGCGGATTGCTTCCCGATGTGACGCCACGTTGTGACGTCACTGCTCCGAGAGCGAATAATAGAAAGGCGTTTAATTCGCCAAAATTCACCCATTTAGAGTTCGGAAATCGGTTAAAAAAATATATGGTCTTTTTTCTGCAACATCAAGGTATATATTGACGCTTACATAGGTCTGGTGATAATGTTCCTCTTTAACAATGAAGGAAACGACTGTGGGCGAGGCACAAGTTAAAGGGAACCGATGATGATTTCAATCTTCTTTTAAAACAATTCTTTGTGGTCTAGGTGATTCTCAAACTCGTGGTACGTGCGCACCATCGAGTGATACACCAAATAATCACTTAATTAAATATTAAAACACATTGTTACTAGTCATATCGTGTGTAATGTTACAGTGGCCAGAAATAATAAATACACTTGTTAAATAAAACCTCTGCCTTGTTTTTAATGAATATTTAGGCATACTATGCTACTGTATGTTAATGTTGGTCATTATGGTGGTACTTGGAAAGCCAAGTGTTTTCTGAGGTGAAAATGTTTCAGAATCACGGGTCCAGATAATATGAATTGGATATGCTATGGTGTAAATTTTGAGTAAATTTTGCTCCACAGTCACTTTCATAACCCCTTTTTTTAGTTTGTCTGCAAGATGTTTGATTGTGGAGGCGTTTTCAGATTGCAAATGAAACCACACACACTGCATTAGCATCGCCTCAACATCAGTGAGGAAGTCTTCATGTTCATTCTATAAGTTTTCTAGCCTACATGTTCAAGGACCGCCTTGCATTTGCTTTACTCACACTCCAAAGGGAGAGTGCTCTTGACTAGCTTTGAAGTTCCCAGAAAATAATACTCCTTAAAAGTATCATTTACAATGCTGGAAATAGCGGACAAGTCAAGAAACTAATTAATCCTATTTGGCCTGTTGTGACGTGTTTTCGAATATTGTACTTTTGCAAAGACAATACTTTGTTGCCACTTACTAATGCAGGATGTGAGTTGAATAATCTTGTATTGTCTGCTGGAGTCTATAAAAACATGCAAAATAAAGCTCAACAAAGCTGGTCAATCACCTATTTAGAGACTTGAATACAACATGCATTGAATTTGAAGGGTTTTCACACTGTTAATATTGTGACTTTCCACAGGGTAGAACAAGTTTTCCTGTCTTCCACCCAAGGCCCATCTGGAAAAGGAATCCTGCGAATGTAACACTACACCAGAAATAAGGAGTAAAACGTTGCTACTATGTCTTTTATTTCCTACTCTCTTCACAATATAATGTTACAGTTACCCTTTAGGCAGTTAAAAACTGTCAACTAATCATATCCTTACACAATCTTAAATAACATTTATGCCCATACCAGCCCAAAAAGGGGTCCTTACTGTTGACTGGAATGGATAGGAGGTCATTCTGGAGACCTCTGTGTGTACTTTAGTTGTTTAGCTGCAATGGATTGCATTTTGTTTAACCCTCAACAGTCCGTTATGTGTGATATAAAGTTGGTATTTTATGCCCATATACAAAAAACACAAAAAATTAACAACAATGCATTGATATTCAAGTTTTGTTATAGAATTACTGTATTACTTAAACATGTGCTAATAACTGGGGCGCATTTTACTTTATTAATATTTCATACTTTTCCTTTTCTGCATACCAAATATCCCTTTCCCAAATATTAGGCTAAATTGACCATAATTCAATATGGAACAATATATGGGTAACTAGGGAGGTAACGATATTAAAATGTAATATAATATTTAAAATTTAATATCACGGTTATTGTGTCCAAAATTATCACGGTTATTATTACTGTCACCACGATATTGTTAAATGTGCACAAAAAGTACTTATACAAAAGTACATACAATGAAATCTTTTAACTAAGTTGCATTCAAAATAAATAAATAAGAAGAAGCAACAATAAATATTGTTCTAATATTTTGTTTTAAAACGTGTTTTAATTTGTAAAGGTTTTGGAGTGTTTAATATTAAAGTCACTCAGGGTGTTGTTTGTAATGGGGAAAGACGTTAATGTGTCATGTGTTCATGTTAGCATTTAAGGGAGCTAGTGATTAGCGCGCTAGATGCTGCTCCAGAAAATTACCTGTATCACAGACACGGTTTTCAGATCATTAAAGGGGAACATTATCACAATTTCAGAAGGGTTAAAACCATTAAAAATCAGTTCCCAGTGGCTTATTTTATTTTTCGAAGTTTTTTTCAAAATTTTACCCATCACGCAATATCCCTAAAAAAAAGCTTCAAAGTGCCTGATTTTAACCATCGTTATATACACCCGTCCATTTTCCTGTGACGTCACACAGTGATGCCAATACAAACAAACATGGCGCATAGAACAGCAAGCTATAGCGACATTAGCTCGGATTCAGACTCGTATTTCAGCGGCTTAAGCGATTCAACAGATTACGCATGTATTGAAACGGATGGTTGTAGTGTGGAGGCAGGTAGCAAAAACGAAATTGAAGAAGAAACTGAAGTTATTGAGCCATATCGGTTTGAACTGTATGCAAGCGAAACCGACGGAAACGACACGACAGCCAGCGACACGGGAGAAAGCGAGGACGAATTCGGCGATCGCCTTCTAACCAACGATTGGTATGTGTTTGTTTGGCATTAAAGGAAACTAACAACTATGAACTAGGTTTACAGCATATGAAATACATTTGGCAACAACATGCACTTTGAGAGTGCAGACATTAATTAATTAATATATTCTGTAGACATACCCTCATCCGCTATCTTTTCCTGAAAGCTGATCTGTCCAGTTTTGGAGTTGATGTCAGCAGGCCACGGAAGCTAGGGTCGATATTCTTCTCTTGATCATCTTCGGTGGCATAAGGGACGGTAGAAGCAGTGTGAGCCAAGACATCCAGGGGGTTTAGCTCGCTCGTCTGCGGGAACAAACTGCCGCCATTGCTTGCCGTGCTACCGAGGTCCTTTGTCCCTGAATTGCTCACACACTCCGGCAGATTCAATGGGGGTCTGGCGGCAGATGTCTTTGACTTTATCGTTGGAAATGCATCTGCTTTGAGTGTCGCAGGATATCCACACATTCTTGTCATCTCTGTCGTAGCATAGCTTTCGTCGGTAAAGTGTGCGGAACAAACGTCCAATTTCTTGCCACTTTTGCATCTTTGGGCCACTGGTGCAACTTGAATCCGTCCCTGTTCGTGCTGTTACACCCTCCGACAACACACCGACGAGGCATGATGTCTCCAAGGTACGGAAAACAGTCGAAAAAACGGAAAATAACAGAGCTGATTTGACTCTGTGTTTGTAATGTGTTTGAGAAAATGGCAGATTGCTTCCCGATGTGACGTCACGTTGTGACGTCATCGCTCCGAGAGCGAATAATAGAAAGGCGTTTAATTCGCCAAAATTCACCCATTTAGAGTTCGGAAATCGGTTAAAAAAAATATATGGTCTTTTTTCTGCAACATCAAGGTATATATTGACGCTTACATAGGTCTAGTGATAATGTTCCCCTTTAACATTTTAAACATTAATATTAACCATTGGGAATGTTATGTTACGGTAATTGTGACATCCCCATAGGCAACACTACACAACAAAACAACACAATTACTCATGATCAGACGTTCATGTCAATTTATATGCACACTGATTATATTTTCGATAATTATCGACATTGGCACTGAATGAGACCTCACTGACCCGCGACTACATTTGTGTGTAATTTACTGCAATTAATGCGATTCCGCACATGACATCCGGTTACCGACTCGGCGGGCAAACAAGTACTCAAGCAGCACTCAGTGCAGCCTAGTGTTGTCCTCATACCAATATTTTGGTACCGGTACCAAAATTATTTCTATAGTTTTCAGTACTTTTCTAAATAAAGGGGACCACAAAAAATTGCATTATGGGCTTTTTTTAAACAAAAAATCTTAAACATATGTTTCTTATTGCAAGTTTGTCCTAAAATAAAATAGTGAACAAACAAGACAACTTTTCTTTTAGTAGTAAGTAACTAAACAAAGGCTCCTAGTGAGTCTGCTGACATATGCAGTAACATATTGTGTCATTTATCATTCTATTATTTTGTCAACATTATGAGGGACAAACTGAAAACAAATATTATTAATCTACTTGTTCATTTACTGATATTATCTGCTTACTTTCTCTATTAACATGTTCTATCTACACTTCTGTTAAAATGTATTAATCATTCATTCTTCTGTTGTTTGGATACTTTACATTAGTTTTGGATGATACCACAAATTTGGGTATCCGATACCAAGTCGTTACAGGATCAAACATTGGTCATATTCAAAGTCCTCATATGTCCAGGTAGATCCACCCATGGCATTTGTTTACATTTTGACGGCGGTGAGCTATGGTGTGTAGTGAAGCATGTTTAGCTATTCCTCGTCTGGACTGGTACTTTTATGAGGCGGTATAGTACCGAATATGATTCATTAGTATCGCGGTACTATACTAATACCGGTATACCGTACAATCCTAGTGCAGACTGAGCCACACTCCCTCTAGGTACTGCAATGTTGCAATTTTCCATGCCAACAAAGCAAGTATGTGTGATAGAAAACAGTTGAATGTACAGTTATGGTCCACTTTTCAAAATGAGTGAGCTCGATGCTAATTTACATTGGATTTTCCATAGCCATGCTACATGCTTTAGGGATTTCAACTCCTTCAAATTTGGTAACTTAAGATGTTCGTTACATTCAAACAGTTGTTGTGTAATAAGTACACTACTTACAGTATAAAACTTTGTAGGGATCAACAAAAGACTATAGCTTAATGGCAATTTCTACTTCCTGGCAAGGCAACGCACCGTAGTCTATACACTACTGCCGTCTAATGTCTTGGATTTGCGACTACATGCAAAGAGTACTACCGCATTTTTCGGAGTATAAGTCGCACCGGAGTATAAGTCGCACCTGCCGAAAATACATAATAAAGAAAGAAAAAAACATATATAAGTCGCACTGGAGCCCGGCCAAACTACGAAAAAAAACTGCGACTTATAGTCCGAAAAATACGGTATAAAATACTTGCAAATGAGAATCAGAAGTGTAGTTGTAGTTTTATCAGCTCACTGTTAAACGTAAAATAAAAAAATAAGATTTTATTACTAAACAAATTAACATACAGTCGTGGTCAAAAGTTTACATACACTTGTAAAGAACATAATGTCATGGCTGTCTTGAGTTTCCTATAATTTCTACAACTCTTCATTTTGTGTGACAGAGTGATTGGAGCACATACTTGTTGGTCACAAAAAACATTCATGAAGTTTGGTTCTTTTATGAATTTATTATGGGTCTACTGAAAATGGGACCAAATCTACTGGATCAAAAGTATACATACAGCAATGTTAATATTTGGTTACATGTCCCTTGGCAAGTTTCACTGCAATAAGGCGCTTTTGGTAGCCATCCACAAGCTTCTGGTTGAATTGTTGACCACTCCGCTTGACAAAATTGGTGCAGTTCAGCTAAATTTGTTGGTTTTCTGACATGGACTTGTTTCTTTAGCATTGTCCACACGTTTAAGTCAGGACCTACTCAGCGGCCCAGTGGTTAGAGTGTCTGCCCTGAGATCGGTAGGTTGTGAGTTCAAACCCCGGCCGAGTCATACCAAAGACTATAAAAATGGGATCCATTACCTCCCTGCTTGGCACTCAGCATCAAGGGTTGGAATTGGGGGTCAAATCACCAAAAATCATTCCCGGGCGCGGCACCGCTGCTGCCCACTGCTCCCCTCACCTCCCAGGGGGTGAACAAGGGGATGGGTCAAATGCAGAGGACAAATTTCACCACACCTAGTGTATGTGACAATCATTGGTACTTTAACTTTAACCTTGGGAAGGCCATTCTAAAACCTTAATTCTAGCCTGATTTAGCCATTCCTTTACCACTTTTGACGTGTCTTTGGGATCATTGTCCTGTTGGAACACCCAACTGCGCCCAAGACCCAACCACCGGACTGATGATTTTAGGTAGTCCTGAAGAATTTGGAGGTAATCCTCCTTTTTCATTGTCCCATTTACTCTCTGTAAAGCACCAGTTCCATTGGCAGCAAAACAGGCCCAGAGCATAATACTACCACCACCATGCTTGACGGCAGGATGGTGTTCCTGGGATTAAAGGCCTCACCTTTTCTCCTCCAAACATATTGCTGGGTATTGTGGCCAAACAGCTCAATGTTTGTTTCATCTGATATCACATGGACAAAGATAAGACCTTCTGGAGGAAAGTTATGTGGTCAGCTGTTTGGCCACAATACCCAGCAATATGTTTGGAGGAGAGTCTATGTCAGAAAAACTAATTTCCTTAACCATACTTGCCAACCTTGAGACCTCCAATTCCGGGAGGGCGGGGGGCATGGTTAAGAGGGGAGGAGTATATTTACAGCTAGAAATCACCAAGTATATATAAGAAATACTTGACTTTCAGTGAATTCTAGCTATATATATATATATATATATATATATATATATATATATATATATATATATATATATATATATATATATATATATATTTTTTTTTTATATATATATATACAGTATATATATATATATATATATATACAGTATATATATATATATATATATATATATATATATACAGTATATATATATATATATATATATATATATATATATATATATATATATATAAAAATAAGAGAAATACTTGAATTTCAGTGTTCATTTATTTACACATATACACACACATAACACTCATATACTCATTGTTGAGTTAAGGGTTGAATTGTCCATCCTTGTTCTATTCTCTGTCACTATTTTTGTAACCATGCTGAACACCCTCTCTGATGATGCATTCTGCTTCGTCTCCTTGTTGTGTGCGCAGTTGTGCACTGCACTCTCTAAAAGCTGTAGATGTTATTGTCACATATGCATGTACAGCAGATGGCAGTATTGTCCTGTTTAAGAGTGTCACAACATTGCTGTTTATGGCAGACGAACTGCTTTACGGTAGACGAAAACGTGACTGCTGTTGTTGTGTGTTGCTACCGCGCTGGGAGGACGTTATGGTCCGCATGGAACTGGAGGGGCGTAGCCTCCAGCTCCGCCTGAATTTCGGGAGATTTTCAGGAGAAAATTTGTCCTGGGAGGTTTTCGGGTGAGGCGCTGAATTTCGGGAGTCTCCCGGAAAATCCGGGAGGGTTGGCAAGTATGACCTAAACTGCACCAATTTTGTCAAGAGGAGTGGTCAAAAATTCCACCAGAAGCTTGTGGATGGCTACCAAAAGCGCCTTATTGCAGTGAAACTTGCCAAGGGACATGTAACCAAATATTAACATTGCTGTATGTATACTTTTGACCCAGTAGAAAAGAACCATACTTCATAATGTTTTTTGTGACCAACAAGTATGTGCTCCAATCACTCTACCACAAAAAATTAAGAGTTGTAGAAATTATTGGAAACTCAAGACAGCCATAACATTATGTTCTTTACAAGTGTATGTCAACTTTTGACCACGACTGTATATTAACACATGAACACACACAGAAGTAACGGAAATTGGTATGCTTGAGTACCGGTATAGGTACCTGGAATTGGTACTGAATGGCAAAGGTACCCATCCCCACAGTAGTATAGAAGGGATTGGACAAGTGAATTGGACCAAAGCGCGAATGCTAAGTTTGAGCTGCAGGTCGACAATTCCGCCTAAATTCCGCACAGTACGCCCTTAAACAAGCATAATAAGAGACCCCTACCCATGCAGTGGCTTTGACTCGGCAAGATACGTTGGACACGCAGCAGCAGATCAGAAAGGGACCTCCTCTGCTTGGGCGGAGGTGAAAACATGATGAGGAGATGGAATTTACTGCTGAATTAAGCACCACTTTGATTGGAACGTGACTGGCCGATGGTTGGTGAAACATAAAAGGATGACCTTGAATCCTCGGAGGAGTGGATCGACTCGCATCATCTCACCCCCCACCCTTTCTGTTTCTCTCTAAAGCATGACAACACGGTAGAAAATACACTTTGTAGAACACATAGTAGCAGTAGCAGCCTTTTCTCAGGCATTAAAAGTGCATGAGGATAATGAACCTACGGTCACGTATGACAGGCTTATGTGGAGTGAGCAACTTCAAAGCGAGGCAGATGCAGGAACAACATCCTGTGAATACATTTTCTGGCCACCAGTTGATCTACCCTCGGGCCAAGATTGTAGCTGTTGAAATCTCTTCTGACGCCTCATCATCTTAATCAATCCTGATCCAACAAGAAAAGCAGGGAAAAGAAGGAATGATTTAATGTTTGTAAATAAAGATATCAGAATCAGAATCAGAATCAGATTAGTTTTATTGCCATTGTTTGAGAATGGGTTCACAAACTAGGAATTTTTCTTGGTGCAATCGTGCAACATAAAACACATATAACACAGATTTGATATAGATACAGGCCTCGGCCGATGATAAATTCTGCTGGAAGATATATTGTCCCACAAATTGTTGCCGATTAACAATATTTTTGCTAGCATTATTTACAGACCAAATTAAGTACTAATGCAGTGCTTCTCAATTATTTTCTGTTACGCACCCCCTCCCCACACTCTCTGCCATGACTATAAATAGAATTATTTGTCTGTAAAATTGTTATACGTTCACCTCTATATAGAGATGTCCGACAATATCGGCCTGCCGATATTATCGGCCGATAAATGCTTTAAAATGTAATATCGGAAATTATCGGTATCGGTTTCAACCTCCCGATTTTCCCGGGAGACTCCCGAATTTCAGTGTCCCTCCCGAAAATCTCCCGGGGAAACCATTCTCCCGTTTTCCACCCGGGCAACATTATTGGGGGCGTGCCTTAAAGGCACTACCTTTAGCGTCCTCTACAACCTGTCGTCATGTCCGCTTTTCCTCCATACAAACAGCGTGCCGGCCCAGTCACATAATATATGCGGCTTTTACACACACATAAGTAAATGCAATGCATACTTGATCAACAGCCATACAGGTCACACTGAGGGTGGCCGTATAAACAACTTTAACACTGTTACAAATATGCGCCACACTGTGAACCTACACCAAACAGGAATGACAAACACATTTCAGGAGAACATCCGCACCGTAACACAACATAAACACAACAGAACAAATACCCAGAACCCCTTGCAGCACTAACTCTTCCAGGACGCTACAATATATACAATACAACCCCGCTGCCCCCCATCTCCCGAATTCGGAGGTCTCAAGGTTGGCAAGTATGCTCTTGTATACTCTGGACTGAAGCTGTGTGCCTTCATTGTTTTTGTAGCTGTTGTTTTGAGGCATGTTTAAAAAAAATAAAAAAATAATGCACTTTGTGAAAGTCAAAGTATAGTATTTCCCATAGTTGTAGTGGGCATTAGGATTATCTCAGGGAGAGCATGTCCCAAATTCCAAACTGCTGTTTTGAGGCATGTTAAAAACAATAATGCACTTTGTGACTTCAATAATAAATATGGCAGTGCCATGTTGGCACTTTTTTCCATAACTGGAGTTGAAGTTGTTCTCTTATTTTGGAAAACCTTGTTTTTGATTGATTGATTGAAACTTGTAGATTGCACAGTACAGTTCATATTTCGTATAATTGACCACTAAATGGTAACACCCGAATAAGTTTTTCAACTTGTTTAAGTCGGGGTCCACGTTAATCAATTCATGGTAAAGTTACATTGTTTAATGCATCAAGCGGGGCATCACAACAAAATTAGGCATAATAATGTGTTAATTCCACGACTGTATATATCGGTATCGGTTGATATCGGAATCGGTAATTAAGAGTTGGACAATATCGGAATATCGGATATCGGCAAAAAAGCCATTATCGGACATCTCTACCCCTATATAATATTGTACCCTTATTAACATTAAAGACAATCAGTGGTGTGCCGTCAGGGCCAGCAAGGCTTTCTCTGCTGGCCTAACATAACCAGAAATCATGATCAAAATGAAAGATTAAAGTAATTTTTTATTTACTTTCCCTAAATATCTAAAAGTATTCATATTCTATCCATGTCATATTATGCTCCTTCCAGCAACTGTTGTTTTTAGGTTTTAGAGTTTTTATCCAATCAGAATTCAGCGAGCTTATGTTGCCAGTTGTGATAGCCAATCAGATCAGGAGTTGTTGTCAGTAAGGCCTTCTAGCTGGCCTAAGGCAGGTATATAGTGATGTTATAAGCTAGGTAACTTAAGAACTCCATTACCCAGCATGCCACAGTAGTGAAGAGCATGGCAGTAGCCCTGTTTAGGTTGTTGAATGTAGACATGCCGGCAGCTGGATGTTATTGACGAGCACACTGTGGAGTAAACTTTAAGAACTCAGCCAACACGCCTCGTCTGCATCTTTTATGATTAGACAAGACAACACATATAGTTGCAAGGCCATTTTCAAGAAGGATATTTAAAGAGAAACTACATCTTGTGAGACAATGTTGGCTGTGACGATGTAATGTGAGTTCAGATATTTTTTATTTTTTATTTTTCACGTTTAATATGCTTTTTGCAATTTAAATTTTGACAGTACCACATAAGATATGTTTTAATTGCTGATGCGGGTTTATTGATTTTTAAATGCGCCAGAAAATAACCCGTTTTGTACAATGCCCAGTAGTGCGTAAATGTGTTTCTGTATAGTATTTTTCCAGCAATGGTCATGTGGGGACATCAATGATGGTATTTTGAGAGGTAATCAATGAAGTCGGACACCACTGAAGGCCTAGGTGGGAAACACACGGCCCGCCACTGAAGAAAATGAAATAATACCTTGAATAACCTTGTGTTTTAGTCTGTAACAGAAAATAATTTAATATTTAATTACAGGCATCAATTTGCCTGACATTAAACAAATGTTCTCCTTATTTGATTTTTTGACCGACTTGAACCATTTGATATTGAAAAATACAATTAAATAACCTCAATAATTAATATCAAATACAAATTGATAAACGATAATAACTTAGGAGCACAATATATAAAGCACTTTAACCTACAAAAAACCTATAAATAAAACAATGTGTGCTTTTTTTTTCAAATCAAAATGAGGAAGTCAGGATTAATGGCTACAATGAGCACATTTTTAACAGAGCACAGCTTTTCGAAGCGGGGTTTGAAGCATGATATTGATAAAGCATGTTTCCTGGGATCACACGTGCCCCCCAAGGGAGACCACGATTCGAGAAGGACTGCACTAATGTAAGCATAATATAAAAATAGTAACAATAATGTAACTTTTTCAAACGCATTAAACTTTTATTTCTCATTAGTATTTTTTAAACATTGTAATTGGATTGTCAATAACTTTTAATTGTCCTAAATAGGTAAACACACAATAACAATAAAACGTACTGTGGGGGAGGGCGTGGTCGGCGCGCCTCCTGCAGGAATGGGGTATGTATGGCCCGGCCTCGAAGCCAGCGGCAGGTGAGTAGATTGCCCAGCTGGGGCTGATTATCTGATCACCTGTCGCCCTTATTAGCAGCAGCCGGGCCGAAACATGTTGTTGGAGTTGGAGCTAGAGAAAGACACATGCACAGAGACAGAACGAGGAAGAGCGAAGACACGCCGGACTGGAAAGTCCAAAATATATTGCTGGAAAGCATCCATCCATCCATCCATCTTCTTCCGCTTATCCGAGGTCGGGTCGCGGGGGCAGCACCCTAAGCAGGTAAGCCCAGACTTCCCTCTCCCCAGCCACTTCGTCCAGCTCTTCCTGTGGGACCCCGAGGCGTTCCCAGGCCAGCCGGGAGACATAGTCTTCCCAACGTGTCCTGGGTCTTCCCCGCGGCCTCCTACCGGTCGGACGTGCCCTAAACACCTCCCTAGGGAGGCGTTCGGGTGGCATCCTGACCAGATGCCACCTCATCTGGCTCCTCTCGATGTGGAGGAGCAGCGGCTTTACTTTGAGCTCCCCCCGGATGGCAGAGCTTCTCACCCTATCTCTAAGGGAGAGACCCGCCACCTGGCGGAGGAAACTCATTTCGGCCGCTTGTACCCATGATTTTGTCCTTTCGGTCATAACCCAAAGCTCATGACCATAGGTGAGGATGGGAACGTAGATCGACCGGTAAGTTGAGAGCTTTGCCTTCCGGCTCAGCTCCTTCTTCACCACAACGGATCGATACAGCGTCCGCATTACTGAAGACGCCGCACCGATCCGCCTGTCGATCTCACGATCCACTCTTCCCCACTCGTGAACAAGACTCCGAGGTACTTGAACTCCTCCACTTGGGGCAAGATCTCCTCCCCAACCCGGAGATGGCACTCCACCCTTTTCCGGGCGAGAACCATGGACTCGGACTTGGAGGTGCTGATTCTCATCCCAGTCGCTTCACACTCAGCTACGAACCGATTCAGTGAGAGCTGAAGATCCTGGCCAGATGAAGCCATCAGGACCACATCATCTGCAAAAAGCAGAGACCTAATCCTGCAGCCACCAAACCAGATCCCCTCAACGCCTTGACTGCGCCTAGAAATTCTGTCCGTAAAAGTTATGAACAGAATCGGTGACAAAGGGCAGCCTTGGCGGAGTCCAACCCTCACTGGAAACGTGTCCGACTTACTGCCGGCAATGCGGACCAAGCTCTGGCACTGATCAATCTATACTCAAACCCTGTACACCAGGCTCAAAGACAGATCTATCGGACTCAGGAGAACCCTCCACGAGCAAAGACGATCACACATACTATTATTAATTGTTAGCAAAAGTTGCACATTTTAGTGCAGTTGTTTCTCCAAAAAAAGAGGGTCATTTTTGTTATGTGCCCCTCACTTTCCAAATAATTCGGCACACTTGCTCATTTGTCCGTGTTAATACGCTAACTTTGCTCAATCAGTTTAAAGCCAAAATGTTCCCACAAAAGAACATTTGTCTTTACAATCATCCTTTCCTTCCTAATTTTTGTTGCCTCGCAGTGCTTCTCACGAGCAACTTGCGAGGCTCTCTCGCTGTCAGAAGTGAGCAGCCCAGCCTCTACTCTCAGATGCAAAGATTGTGGATGACTTCATTTGATTCTGGTATTGCACAACCACGCTTAAGTGCTGAGAGCGATGCACAGAGTGAACCCTCTTGCACCCAGTTTAAAAGGAAACGACACGCACATAAGACACACGAACATGGCAATTTATCGATGTTGGCAAAATAATCAAGTTCATTTTCATTTATTGTTCGAGTATTTGACTTATTGATTACTGGCCCAGGTGTACATCTCCTCTGCTTTGGCTCCACTCAAGCTTTTCGTTTCCTGTGACCCTGCCCTGGCCTTGCCGCGTAGTGTTAGCTGTTACCTCTCCAAACCTCATGTTAGTTATTTCCCTCACTTGTTTTTGAGTGCGCTGTTTGTTATTATTCTTATTTATTTTTTGCTCTTTTCCACTACGGCTAAGCAGATCGTGACACCAGGCCTAAGCAAAGGGCATGTGTACATGACAACACACAAGTAAAAACAGGTTTGTGTACAGCTGACAGTGTTGTCGAATCAAACCCTTTTCACTATAACCCATAAAAAGAAAAAAGAAATGCTATAATATGTGTGTCGGACATTAATATCTCACAATTTGATTCGGTTCCGATTCTTGGACTGACAATTACTTTCAGAATCAATTCAACACGATTCTCGTTTCAAACCGAGTCTTGCAACATATAATTTGGAATAAAAAATATAATAAAACTTTTTAAGAACTGGTTACAAGTTCCAGTGGCTCCTCTTAAAAGACGTATACGAATTGGCCAAAAAAAATAAATAAAATATATATATATATATATATATATATATATATATATATATATATATATATATATATATATATATATATTTTTTTTTTTTTTTTAAAGTACCGTATTTTTCGTACTATAAGTCGCAGTTTTTTTCATAGTTTATGAAAGTTGCACAATGTTTTTTTCCTTCTTTATTATGCATTTTCGGCAGGTGCGACTTATACTCCGGTGCGACTTATACTCCGAAAAATACGGTATTCATAAAGGGGAACTGCACTTTTCTGGGAATTTTTCGTTCACAATCATTATGAAAGACATGATGACGGATGGATTTTTTAAAATGTTAATAATAATAAAATGAATAAACGTAAATTTGATCTGGTTTGGTCTTGGAATTGGATTGCATTGTTGTGGTGTTGTTGTGTATTGTTTTGTTGATTGACTAATAAATTCATAATTTAAAAAAAATAAAATAAACGTAAATAAAAGTCGATGGGAGCTCCTCTATTTCGCCCATAAAATCCAATAAATAACCATTCAAAAACCGCCAACAATATTCCATTTACATTTCACGACTTGAATATTAACCAAGTATTAGTGAAATTGTTATTATAAGCGCTAACGCAGACAAACTATTTAGAGCGGCGCCGTGATCACTTCCGTGTGTCCCTTTGTTTACATCAAGTGGTCTGCTGCTTTCTTGCTTCCTCGCTCCCTGTAAATTTATTCTAGATCATAAATCATGCATCTCACCTCGATAGAAGACGTCTTATTAGGTATTCTGACAAGTTGGTACACTTTGACAGCCATTTAGGACCCGAAACTGACGAGGATGACACGAAAAGACCCCTTTTCTTCGTGTGGATTATGGTCATTCTTCTTAAATGGGGAATATATGACCATTCCAACAGTTGGCATCCTAATGACAGCAGACATTGCACAATGAGTGATATTTCATTATTTTTGTTGGCTCTTATGAAGTCGGCAGTGAGTAATAATCAGTGATGAAGAAATAAAAAAAGCAAACGTTGTGATGCGTTTTTCTAATTAATGCTCCGTGTATGCTTAAGTACATAAATATTAAATGTTAATATAAATGTGCCTGTTACTACAGTACCTATATACTTACATCATGTCACATCGGGAAGCAATCCGCCATTTTCTCAAACACATTACAAACACCAAGTCAAATCAGCTCTGTTATTTTCCGTTTTTTTCGACTGTTTTCCGTACCTTGGAGACATCATGCCTCGTCGGTGTGTTGTCGGAGGGTGTAACAACACGAACAGGGACGGATTCAAGTTGCACCGGTGGCCCAAAGATGCGAAAGTGGCAAGAAATTGAACGTTTGTTCCGCACACTTTATACCGACGAAAGCTATGCTACGACAGAGATGGCAAGAATGTATGGATATCCTGCGACACTCAAAGCAGATGCATTTCCAACGATAAAGTCAAAGAAATCTGCCGCCAGACCCCCAGGAAAAGAGAGCGGATGAGGGTATGTCTACAGAATATATTAATTGATGAAAACTGGGCTGTCTGCACTCTCAAAGTGCATGTTGTTGCCAAATGTATTTCATATGCTGTAAACCTAGTTCATAGTTGTTAGTTTCCTTTAATGCCAAACAAACACATACCAATCGTTGGTTAGAAGGCGATCGCCGAATTCGTCCTCGCTTTCTCCCGTGTCGCTGGCTGTTGTGTCGTTTTCGTCGGTTTCGCTTGCATACGGTTCAAACCGATATGGCTCAATAGCTTCAGTTTCTTCTTCAATTTCGTTTTCGCTACCTGCCTCCACACTACAACCATCCGTTTCAATACATGCGTAATCTGTTGAATCGCTTAAGCCGCTGAAATCCGAGTCTGAATCCGAGCTAATGTCGCTATACCTTGCTGTTCTAGCCGCCATGTTTGTTTGTATCGGCATCACTATGTGACGTCACAGGAAAATGGACGGGTGTATATAACGATGGTTAAAATCAGGCACTTTGAAGCTTTTTTTAGGGATATTGCGTGATGGGTAAAATTTTGAAAAAAACTTCGAAAAATAAAATAAGCCACTGGGAACTGATTTTTAATGGTTTTAACCCTTCTGAAATTGTGATAATGTTCCCCTTTAAGGGCTTTATAGGCGGAATTGAACGGCTCCCATAGGCTCTATTGTAAGCCAACTTTTGATTGCATTTATTTAATATTTCGAATGAAAAATATAAAATAAAAATAACATCCATCATCATGTCTCTCATAATGATTATGAACAATAGGCAAACTTCCCAGAAGGAAATACATTTAAAAGGATATTTTTTTATATCGAGTTTTGAAAATTATGAATCCATTTAGAATCGGATAAGTAAGAATCACAATTTACATGTGATTTTATTTTTTTCAGTACCTCTATTAACTAAATACAAACACACACAAATGCAGTGCTCTTTAAATTAATTGTCATACTTTTATTTGCGTAATTAATTAAGTTTTCTTCTGATTTGACTTTTCAATTGAAAAACCACTTTACAGAAAGTGTCCTCACCTATAGGAATTAAACCTCGCTGCTAGATTTGTGTTATTCATCACAAGTGTGTGATATCTCACTCAGCTGTTACATTGTACTGTGAACAACAGGAGCTGCCTGCTTGTCTACCGTGGCTGATATATAGCGCACAACTGACGTGTGTGAAGAGTCAATGTGAGCTATCATTGTTCACCAACTATATGCATAACTTGTTTTGATATATGATTTACATTATTAATCATTCATAGGCCCTGAATAATTACAGTTACACCTGTCAAACTATGTATATTATGGTCTATTAAAGCAAGAATGTGATTTCTTTTGAAAAAAAAAATATATATATTTTGCTCTCTTTCAGAGTGGAGATCATAAAAGTTAATCATCAGCATACAAATTGGCAATATGAATATTTAAAAAATATATATTTTGATACGTTAGTTGTATGATACTATCACATTCATGGCATATACAGTACTATAGCTCATGAAACCCAAGGTATTTTAGCCTCGGGGCAAATACTCACCTACACGTGTGCAATCAAGTGCAAATGTGCATTTATGCAAACAAGCAACCTACTACCCTCTATGCAATTCTCCGTGTTGCAGTCGCTATAGGTTGCCTTCAATGAAATGAGTGGGGGATCTAATGAGGCCCGTGGAGACACTGCATTGTCAGTCAATCCTCAGCTTGCTGACACACACTCGACAACATCGAGGACCTTTTTTTTTTTTTTCTATGAGGAGAAGCATGTCTTCAGATCTTTGCATGTCTACCGGACTTGTACAGCAGAATGCAGAGGAAATAAATAAAGAAGAATTCTAAATCTTTCTGCACAATAGCACCAACTTTACCAATGGTGTCCCCGCTAAGCCAAGATTGAGGTTTATGTAAAGGTTACTCCACAAGAAAAAACATTCTAACCACTTCCCTTCTTCCATGCTTGCAACACTGGGCCCCCAATCCTGTTCCTCAAATTGACAACATGGCCTACGTATAGGTCAGGCAATGTCTACACTAAGTCGTTTAACCCCTTAAACAAATAATTATTTAGCCTAAGCCCCGTTTCAGCCACACTAAACCAGCGTTTAAAGGGGAACATTATCATAATTTCAGAAGGGTTAAAACTATTAAAAATCAGTTCCCAGTGGCTTATTTTATTTTTCGAAGTTTTTTTCAAAATTTTACCCATCACGCAATATCCCTAAAAAAAGCTTCAAAGTGCCTGATTTTAACCATCGTTATATACAGCCGTCCATTTTCCTGTGACGTCACATAGTGATGCTAATACAAACAAACATGGCGGATAGAACAGCAAATTATAGCGACAATAGCTCGGATTCAGACTCGGATTTCAGCGGCTTAAGCGATTCAACAGATTACGCATGTATTGAAACGGATAGTTGTAGTGTGGAGGCAGGTAGCGAAAACAAAATTGAAGAAGAAACTGAAGCTATTGAGCCATATCGGTTTGAACCGTATGCAAGCGAAACCGACGAAAACGACACGACAGCCAGCGACACGGGAGAAAGCGAGGACAAATTCGGCGATCGCCTTCTAACCAACGATTGGTATGTGTTTGTTTGGCATTAAAGGAAACTAACAACTATGAACTAGGTTTACAGCAGTGACGTGCGGTGAGGTTGATGGCTGGTGAGGCACTGACTTCATCACAGTCAGATTTACAAACATATGAACCCTAAAGAGTATCTTATTCACCATTTGATTGGCAGCAGTTAACGGGTTATGTTTAAAAGCTCATACCAGCATTCTTCCCTGCTTGGCACTCAGTATCAAGGGTTGGAATTGGGGGTTAAATCACCAAAACTGATTCCCAGGCACGGCGCCGCTGCTGCCCACTGCTCCCCTCACCTCCCAGGGGGTGAACAAGGGAATGGGTCAAATGCAGACGACAAATTTCATTACACATAGTGTGTGTGTGACAATCATTGGTACTTTAACTTAACTTTAACTTTACACATACAAACTGTAGCACACAAAAAAGCACATTTAATAAAAAAAACGTTATTATGGTCTTACCTTTACTTAGAAATTAAGTCCATGCGCCGCAACTAAAGCCCTCAATTAAACTTTCCACGTGCAAGATTGAATCTATTTAAAAAAGTGTAACCGAGGGTTTATAAATGTCGCCTATACTGTATGAAACTACAAAATAACAAACACTGAGGCTCCAGTTTACACAAGGACCACTTTATTTACCTTCTTTCAAAAACCTCCGCAGCGTGACATCACTTCCGCTCTTAGGGCCTTCAAAATAAGAGCTCAAGGCATATACTGTATAACATCGCATAACAGGAGCTTAACATCACAAAGAGGAAAGCCCATAAAAATAGGTTACAAAAGTTATTTAATAAGAAGCCAAAAAGTGCAAAAACAATAATGTTCGTGTTGGAGGAGTTGTGAATTAGGTACACCTGCAGTCTGCAGGTGTACCTAATGTTGTGGCCCTGCAGTCATTCACAACTCCTCCAACACGAACATTATTGTTTTTGCACTTTTTGGCTTCTTATGAAATAACTTTTTTAAATAGATTCAATCTTGCACGTGGAAAGTTTAAGTGTGGGCTTTAGTTGATATAACACTCCCGTCAGGGGTTGCCGTGCATTCTACGGCGGGGGTGCAGGAGGCAAGCCTCAGCCAGTGCGTCTTTTGCAGCCGTTTTATGATCGCTCAGCACAAGAAATACGTTACACACATACAGTTGTTGACAAAATACACTGTACATTATATACCTCAGCTAACTAAACTATGGAAATGTATAATATAATTCATATAGCAATACGGTCTCACTGCACAGCAGACCAGCAGTTAGCCGAGTCCGCAATCCATGTTGAGGCACTGAGTGACGTGCCTCAACTGGCTGCTGTTCACCGCACCGTCTCCTCTCAGTATTTGAACAGCAAATGTGAAAATTCAGTGATTTTAAATAAAAATAATCTAAAACGGGTGAAGTTAAATGGAAAATAACTTTATAGTATAATCACTGGATACATATAACAATTTAATTAAAAATAATTCTTTTTACTTTTTTTTTCTTTCCATGATGGCAGGTGAGGCAGGGCCTCACCTGCCTCTAGTGACTGCACGTCACTGGTTTACAGCATATGAAATACATTTGGCAGCAACATGCACTTTGAGAGTGCAGACAGCCCAGTTTTCATCAATTAATATATTCTGTAGACATACCCTCATCCGCTCTCTTTTCCTGGGGGTCTGGCGGCAGATTTCTTTGACTTTATCGTTGGAAATGCATCTGCTTTGAGTGTCGCAGGATATCCACACATTCTTGCCATCTCTGTCGTAGCATAGCTTTTGTCGGTAAAGTGTGCGGAACAAACGTCCAATTTCTTGCCACTTTCGCATCTTTGGGCCACTGGTGCAACTTGAATCCGTCCCTGTTCGTGTCGTTACACCCTCCGACAACACACCGACGAGGCATGATGTCTCCAAGGTACGGAAAACAGTCGAAAAAATGGAAAATAACAGAGCTGATTTGACTCGGTGTTTGAGAAAATGGCGGCTTGCTTCCCGATGTGACGTCACGTTGTGACGTCATCGCTCCAAGAGCGAATAATAGAAAGGCATTTAATTCGCCAAAATTCACCCAATTAGAGTTCGGAAATCGGTTAAAAAAATGTATGGTCTTTTTTCTGCAACATCAAGGTATATATTGACGCTTACATAGGTCTGGTGATAATGTTCCCCTTTAAGGTCCCCCTACTCTGACAAATTTTTATACAGGTAAGTCAGCCGTGTTATTCTTGAATCTCCGGCACTTAGCTTTGTATGGACTCATTGATCGTTTAAAAAGTGAGTTCGCAGAGGAAGTGATGCCAGAAAGACCGCGCCCCACACAGGAAGTGACATCAGAAAGAACGCGCCACAACCAGCTTCATAATAAAGCGGTTTCGTAACTCGGAGCTAACCACTGGAAATATGAAGGCGAGTCATCCAGACATGCCCGTGTTTCTCCTTCTTCTACATGTACAGACGCTTGTGGAAATCACACATGAATACCTTAAGAGAAAGCGATTGCAGCTATTTGGG
Organism: Nerophis lumbriciformis; assembly: GCF_033978685.3. Taxonomy (NCBI): domain Eukaryota; kingdom Metazoa; phylum Chordata; class Actinopteri; order Syngnathiformes; family Syngnathidae; genus Nerophis; species Nerophis lumbriciformis. The sequence continues at coordinate 28,400,957 of NC_084559.2, read as the reverse complement.
ATACAACACTTCTCAGACGGCAAGAGAACTTTCCAATGTCCGGCCGGGTCGGCTGTGATGCTACTTGGCGAAAAACTTTGTCCATTTGTCAAAGGAGAGACAACGAGAATGCAAACTCCCGTGGAGGTGATAAAAAAGGTACCATGTGCTTTGTATTATCTGGCCGCCAAGGGAAACAGCGAATGCATTTGGATTGGTGAAGCAGACTGTATCAGTTATTGTCCGCCATGAATGTCGCCGACTCAACGTCTAGGTCCAGAGTATATAAAGTCACCAAAAATGAAGGTGAAGGTAAAAGAGTGAGTGTCCCTGACCAGATATCTAGATCTGTTTGATTAATGTAAAATGTTCTTTATCACATTGTTTACGTGTCTAGTAAAGATTTTATTAATTTATGATGGCTCAGGGGTGATTCACTACAATAGGGCCCCACAGCACACTGGATTCCAGTTAATTGAAATACCACAACACTGGATATTGTTCAGATAAGTTAAATTTAAGAACTTGCACACAAAGCAACTTTGGAGATGACTATGACGTGCGCATTTTCCGCACATGCGTACTAGGTCGCGTTGCGCCAGCGGACCGAGGGGGTAGGGCGTCTTAAACGGTGGCATTGTTGTGTGTGGACACGGATAAGGTTAGGTGTGATTTACCCTGGATAACCTTAGTGTAAACAGGGCCTAAGTAAGTCTTGTAAGTGTTTTTTTTTTTTCCAGCGTGACGGCAATTAACTTCTGCTCAATCATACAATAACGATAATGACTGTACAAAACAAATATACCCTCCCTGACCACTACATTAGGGGTATGAATATGATTTTAAACAATATTCACAACAGAATTAAACAAATCGAGCAGCTGAATTTGGGATATTATAATGTAATATATTTATTAGTGCTGTCAAAGGATAACAATTTTAAAATCAGATGAATCACTTGTTTTGCATTTTTGATTAATTACGATCAATCACAGTAAATTACTCTCAAATTAAAAACACTTCCCATTAAACCCTGGTAACACTGCTCGCTAGTGTTACCATATCTGAGTTATTGTGTGGAATATTGGGGAAACAACTACAAATGTACTCTTCATTCACTAACCGTGTTACAAAAAACATCAAATAGAATAATACATAATGTTGGATAGAGAGAACATACAAACCCTTTATTTATTAAATCACAGTTATTGAAATTCAACGATTTGGTGCATTTGCAAACAGCTAAAATTATGTATAAAGTAAACTATAACCTGCTACCCAAGAATGTACAACAATTCTTCTCAACAAAAGAGGAGAAATATTACCTTAGAGGAAAATCTAATTTAAAACATGTGTATGCTCGTACAACACTTAAAACCTTTAGTATATCCGTATGTGGAATTAAATTATGGAATGGATTAACCAAAGAAATCAAACAAAGCACCAATATGATTCAGTTAATTGACTGTTCAAACTACAAGTCTTCACAAAGTACACAGAACAAGAATTATGATGAACCCTTTCCCCCCCCCCCCTTTTTTTGTTTATTGAGACAAAGATTATTTATGTATTTAATATTTCTTTGCCTACTATGGCATATTATTTATTTGTTCCATGTTCTGTTACAGAGAACAAGGAAATTGGAATAAATTGCTATGGTGTGAAAAGGGGTAGGATTAAATAAACTCTGCTTCTTCCTACTCCTTTTCGGACATGCTGTAATTAAACAACTGGAATTGTGTGATGCATTACATTGTATTGTATGCATGTTCCAAATAAACTGAAACTGAACTGAACTGAACTGAACTTAAAAAAATCTGAAATCAATTTATTTGATGACGCCTTCCTCGAAACAGCACAATTATAATATGTAACATGTATTCTAAAAATAAAAATACATTTTTAGACATAAATATTGTCTAAAAACAATTCAATAGAATATTATACTAACAACTACAGTAGCTTTATGAAGTAATGTAATAATAATAACGTACAGCATTTACCTTGGAGAGTGGAAATTGATGGTATTTCCTTCGAGCAGCTTCTGCGTCAAATACACCATCAGCAGCTTTCCCATATTTTCATGATACATGTCTGCTGGTAAGATATAATTTTATGATCCTTGGCTGGCGCTAGACTCATTCTGCTTCGGTATCGTGCAGAATAGCCTAATGGCAACATTTTTTGCTCGCAACTTAAAGCATAACAATTAGCTTAGAGACAGCTCTTATCTCAAAACTCTTAAGTTGAAGTATCACTGTAAATGTATTGCTATTATTATTTGTACACCACTGCAAACTTTAACTGAATTTTGTTTTCTCTGTCATAAATGTTGTTACAATGTTGGATACAAGGACTTATTCTGGGATGCCTCTGCCCACTGGGTTTAGGAGTATTTTTTCACAGTGGGGAATCAGTGACATCACACATTGACGGACGTACCTATGTGGACATTCTTGTGTCAGAAAGCTTCCTCTACCTCTGCTGAGCCAAAACAGCTGAGACTGTATCCGCTGGAACATCCTTTAATTCCTTATCGTTTCATGCACTTCCACCTGTATATGTCTAGAAAATAAATACTATAAAATAAATACCTCCGTGTTTATTTGTCCACGGCACTTAATCCACAACATAACTGGATTATACACCGAACTCTGATGGAAAAAGGCGGCGACATTGCGACATGGTTTGTGGAAACGTCAACGAAAAAGTAAGATAAAGAATTGTTTTCATTTAATCGTGGCGTGATCACAATAACGCTGGTGTGTGACATGCAGTGACAAAACTGCTGGTAAAAACAGCTATTTTACGCCGCTACCAATGTGTGCAGGTGTACCTAATGGTGTGACCAGGTGAAGTTACATAATGTTTTAAAGTTTATTTTCGACCGAGGCTGGAAAAATCAATAGCAGTGATGACTTCAAAATATACGTATGTTTCCATGGAATATATGATGATTTTAATCTACGTTTAAAACACCTCCTTGTTGTGTAGATCAGGGATTCTCAAACTGTGGTACGTGTACCACTAGTGGTACGCTGGCTCTATCTAGTAGCCCAAATATGTTATTTTTCTATATTCAAACACAGCGTTACTGTTCAAACTGTGCGTAAAGTTACAGTGTTCAAAATAATAAGTATTCTTGTTAAATAAAACTTCTGCCTTATTTTTAAAGACTACTTAGGCTTACAACGCTACTGTATTTTAATGTTGGTCATTAAGGTGGTGCTTGGAGAGTCAAGTTTTTCCTTAGGTAGTACTTGGTAAAAAAAATAGTTTCAGAACCTCTGGTATATGTTTTGGTGTAAATTCTGCTCCAAAGTCCCTTTTATAACCTACTTTCTGCAAATGATACCACGCCCAGCGCTCTCAAGTATCGAAAATGAACTTAATAAACATTTATATTCACCTGATGACAACATTTGGTACACCTGCATCTTTTCTGATTAATACAGAGCTTCATAAAAAATAAAAAAAAATCTGCTTTTAGCACCAATTATATTACTGCATGTAACATGTCTGTGGTATTATGCACATGCTAAGATTAGATGATACTTAATCCTACTTTTCTATTTCCTCATAGCCTGAGGAAACACAAAAAGTTAGGATAAAGTATTATTATTTTTAATTAATTAATTAATTAATCAAATCAAGCTTTTCTTCCGCTTCAGGCTAAAACATAGCCTGATGCAGAGGGAGAGCTTGACTTAATGTCCAAATGCGCACGTCCACCTCGCTGTGACATCACAACGTAGCCAGATTGGAAAACCCTGCGAATAAAGGCACCCAAAATTGTATGCAAGCTTACGCCAAAATGCATGAACATTGTAATTAAACGCTTCACCATCATTTAACACAAGTATCTAAAACTGTAACATTGTAATTTCCAATTGAAAATTGTGAGAGTTTTGAAGAGGGTGGGGCGTGGCTTCATTTGCAATCTGGGTACACCTCAACAAACATCTTGCAGACAGATTAAAAAAAAAAAACGGACTATAAAAGTGTCTGTAGAGCATTATTAATGCAAAATTTACACCAAAGCATATCCAACACATTCTTGACCACAAGGAAGTGTTTTAAATGTAGATTAAAAACATCACAGGTTCTCTTTAAAAGGGGAACTGTACTTTTTTGGAATTTTGGCAGTGACGTGCGGTGAGGTTGATGGCTGGTGAGGCACTGACTTCATCACAGTCAGATTTACAAACATATGAACCCTAAAGAGTATCTTATTCACCATTTGATTGGCAGCAGTTAACGGGTTATGTTTAAAAGCTCATACCAGCATTCTTCCCTGCTTGGCACTCAGCATCAAGGGTTGGAATTGGGGGTTAAATCACCAACAATTATTCCCGGGCGAGGCGCCGCTGCTGCCTACTGCTCCCCACTGCTCCCCTCACATACCAGGGGGTGAGCAAGGGGATGGGTCAAATGCAGAGGACAAATTTCATTACACCTAGTGTGTGTGTGACAATCATTGGTACTTTAACTTAACTTTAACTTTGCACATACAAACTGTAGCACACAAAAAAGCACATTTAATTAAAAAAAACGTTATTATGGTCTTACCTTTACTTATAAGTGCGGGAACATTGGTGTTCGTGTTGGAGGAGTTGTGAATGAATGAAATATGAAATCCGTGCTGCAGTCTGCAGGTGTACCTAATGTTGTATCCCTGCAGTCGTTCACGGCTCCTCCGGCGCGAGCATTGTTGTTTTTGCACTTTTTGGCTTCTTGTTAAGTGACTTTTTTTGGATGGATTCGGTCTTGCACGTGGATGGTTTGGGTGTGGGCTTTGGTTGGTGTGGCGCTACCGTCGGGGGGTGCAGTCTGCGGCGGAGGTGCATTAACCGGCACCACTTCGCAGCAGTTTTATGATTGCTCAGCACAAGAAATACGTTACACACATACAGTTGTTGACAAAATACACTGTACATTATATACCTCAGCTAACTAAACTATGCAAATGTGTAATATAATTCATATAGCAATACGGTCTCACTGCACAGCAGGCCAGCAGTTAGCCGAGTCCGCAATCCATGGTGAGGCACAATTGAGTGACATGCCTCAACTGGCTGCTGATCACCGCACCGTCTCTTCTCAGTATTTGAACGGCAAATGTGAAAATTCAGCGATTTTGAATAAAAATAATCTAAAACTGGTGAAGTTAAATGGAAAATAACTTTATAGTATAATCACTGGATACATACAACAATTTAATTAATTTTTTTTCTTTTTATATTTTTTTCTTTCCATGACCGCACGTCACTGAATTTTGCCTATCATTCACAATCCCTATGTAAGACAAGAACACATATGTTTTCCTTTACTTATGTATTCTAAGTCGTAAAATATGGTAAGTACAAGGTAGCTAATGAGAGTACATTATTCCGCCCATAAAGCCATCTAAAAAAAATCATCCAAAAACCACCAACAATACTCCATGCTCCATCTTGATGTTAACCAAGTATTAGTAACATTGTTATTATAACAACTAACACAGACAATCTATTTATAGTGGCGCTGTCATCACAAAGTGCTAAGTAGCTGCTTTTAGAACTGGACAAAAACAATCTCATAACACAAAGTTATTTTTCATTTTGCCCATTTTTATGTTTAAGTCACATTGGTTGTTTTATTATCATACTGTATGTGCTTTTATGATTATGATCATGTTTTATTTTGATTATTGTGTAAGCGTCTTTGAGTGCTTTTTAAAAGCTCTATATATCCATCCATCCATCCATTTTCTACCGCTTGCCCCGTTCGGGGTTGCGGGGGGTGCTGGAGCCTATCTCAGCTGCCTCCGGGCGGAAGGCGGGGTACACCCTGGACAAGTCGCCACCTCATCGCAGGGCCAACGCCGATAGACAGACAACATTCACACTCACATTCACACACTAGGGCCAATTTAGTGTTGCCAATCAACCTATATAAATAAAACTATTATTATTTTTATGCTGCTATATACATTATTGAGCCAATAAGCTGCTGCTGCATCGCCTCTTAGCTGGTAAAAGTTAATTCTAGATTATAAATCATGCCTCTCTCCCAGATAGTAGAAGATTGCAGATATAAACCGAGAAGTTGGTCAACTTTGACATCCAACTTTTACCTGGAGATGGCAAGAATGACACAAAAAGATGTTAATTTGCGGCACTTTTAATTTGTAAACTTCCATAAAGACTATGATTTTTATTTATTTATATAAACATCCCATCAGTCGGCATACCAGTGAGAGCAGACATTGTAAAGTAAGTGCTTGTTTTATTACTGTATGTTCATAGTTTGTACATCTTGTTCAGCACATAGCAATACTGCTACATGATCCTTAGTGTTTCACTAAAACTGGAACTGTTTAGGATACAGCTTGGAAGACTTGTGGCTCTTCCTCTTTATATTCAGCTCAAAAATATAAGATTCTGGATCATTATTTGACCCGAAATAGTCATTGGTTTTCATGAAGTCTGCCATGATTAGTAGTGTTGTTGTTGTTGAAGGGAAAAGCGAACGTTGTGATGTGTCTGTGAAATTGATATGCTATTTGCTTACAATTAGCAAAATACGCAAATGTTTCATGTTATTATGAATGTGTAAATTACTACATTACATATATACTGACAGCGTATATAAAAACATTGATGGAGGCTTTTGGAAGTTCATTAGAGCTCTTTATAGGCGGAATAGAGCAATTCCCATTAGCTCCATTGTTAACTGACTCTTGCTAGCGTTTATTCACAAGTTAGAATGCATTTAAAAATAAAAACATAAGGGTTCTTGTCTCACATAAAGATTGTAAATGATAAACACAATTTAAAAAAAAGAGCAGTTGGCCTTCAAGCAAAAAGTTTTGTTCTGAAAAAATGTGTTGCTTCATATAAAAAAAATGCAACCAGTTGCATAATCTGATAGTTATAGCATTAAAAGTAATGGACATATTTGGATGAAAAAAAATACATAAATAAAATAAAAAAATAAAAAGTAAAAAATAAATATATATATATATATATATATATATATATATATATATATATATATATATATATATATATATATATATATATATATATATATGTGTGTGTGTACACGTTAGGTCAGGAAAAAACACAGAGGCTATTTCATCCCTAGTCGTGGTCAAAAGATTACATACATTTGTGAAGGACATAATGTCATGGCTGTCTTGAGTTTCCAATAATTTCTACAACTCAATTTTTTTTGTGATGGAGTGATTGGAGCACATACTTGTTTGTCACAAAAACATTCATGAAGTTTGTGGCCAAACAGCTACATTTTTGTTTCATCTGACATCACATGGACAAAAATAAGAGAGATAAGATAACCTTGCGGAGGAAAGTTCTGTGGTCAGATGAAACAAAAATTGAGCTGTTTGGCCACAAAACCAAGCATGTTTGGAGGAGAAAATGTAAGGCCTTTAATCCCAGGAACACCATTCCTACCATCAAGCATGATATGCTCTGGGCCTGTTTTGCTGCCAATGGAACTGGTGCTTTACAGAGAGTAAATGGGACAATGAAATATTCTTCAGGACAACCTAAAATCATCAGCCCCGGAGGTTGGGTCTTGGGCGCAGTTGGGTGTTCCAACAGGACAATGACCCCAAACATAAGTCAAAAGTGATAAAGGAATGGCTAAATCAGGCTACAATTAAGGTTTTAGAATGGCCTTCCCAAAGTCCTGACTTAAATGTGTGGACAATGCTGAAAAAACAAGTGTCAGAAAACCAACAAATTTAGCTGAACTGCACCAATTTTGTCAAGAGGAGTGGTCAAAAATTCAACCAGAAGCTTGCCAGAAGCTCAAAAGTGCCTTATTGCAGTGAAACTTGCCAAGGGACATGTAACCAAATAATAACACTGCTGTATGTATACTTTTGACCCAGCAGATTTGCTCACATTTTCAGTAGACCCATAATAAATTCATAAAAGAACCAAACTTCATGAATGTTTTTTTGTGACCAACAAGTATGTGCTCCAATCACTCTATCACAAAAAAATAAGACTTATTGGAAATTCAAGACAGCCATGACATTATGTCCTTCACAAGTGTATGCAAACTTTTGACCACGACTGTATATTCAGATTGCGATGATGTCACGTTATGGGAAAATGCATTGTTAGACAATATGATTTGCCTGAGCGGCTAGGACACACAGAGAGTAACAAGCGGTAGAAAATGGATTGGAAAGGACAGATTTTTAAAAATTATAATTAAAAAAAATAATTATTTATTTATTTAGGGTTTCCAGCGGGCCGGATTTTGGAAGGTGGCGGGCCGTAGTCTGGGGACCCCTGGTTTATACCATGTTATTATTGTCCAGCAGTGACGTGCAGTCAGGGGAGGCAGGTGAGGCGGGGCCTCACGTGCCATCATGGAATGAAAAAAAATGTAAAAAGAAAAAAAATAATTAAATTGTTATATGTATCCAGTGATTATACTATAAAGTTATTTTCCATTTAACTTCACCAGTTTTAGATTATTTTTATTCAAAATCGCTGAATTTTCACATTTGCCGTTCAAATACTGAGAAGAGACTTGCGGTGATCAGCAGCCAGTTGAGCCTCACCATGGATTGATCGCAATGACTCGGCTAACTGCTGGCCTGCTGTGCAGTGAGACCGTATTGCTATATGAACTATATTATACATTTCCATAGTTTAGTTAGCTGAGGTATATAATGTAGAGTGTATTTCGTCAACAACTGTATGTGTGTAACGTATTTCTTGTGCTGAGCAATCATAAAACGGCTGCAAAAGACGCACTGGGTGAGGGTCGCAGTAATCCCGCCTCCTGGTGGTAGAGGGCGCTAGTGATCCCAGAGATCAATCTTGCGACTACTCGGCTTAAGAATAAGTGACAACAAGCAGCAACAGTTAGCAGCGATCGTTTCTTTTTTCCTCTCGCCTGGACTTTTAACATGGAGGATTACATATCTAAAATAAAACAGTTTTCTAAACTGGACTTTCAATCGAAGCAGGAGGTAATACTTAAAGGAAGATCTCCATCGAGACAGAGAGACTTTTAAAACTGAAAAAAGATAAGGAAGACTTCTATAAACAAGTTATCGATGCTTTTGTTCAAAAGAAGCTGCGCATGGACTTCATTTATAAGTAAAGGTAAGACCATAATAACGTTTATTTTTAATTAAATGTGCTTTTTTGTGTGCTACAGTTTGTATGTGTAAAGTTAAAGTTAAGTTAAAGTACCAATGATTGTCACCAGGGGCGCCGAAAAGGGGGGGTAAAGGAGACAGATTCTAGGGGCCCATGATGGAGGGGGGCCCAGAGAGGCCCCTAATGATGATGAAATTATAATACAGAAAAAATAGTGACACTGTGTTGGGGGCCCTGTAAAGATTCTTTTCATGGGGCCCAAAATTGCTAGCGGCGCCCCTGATTGTCACACACACACTAGGTGTGGTGAAATGTGTCCTCTGCATTTCACCCATGCCCTTGATCACCCCCTGGGAGGTGAGGGCAGCAGTGGGCAGCAGCGGCGCCACGCCCGGGAATAATTTTTGGTGATTTAACCCCCAATTCCAACCCTTGATGCTGAGTGCTAAGCAGGGAAGAATGCTGGTATGAGCTTTTTTTAAACATAACCTGTTAACTGCTGCCAATCAAATGGTGAATAAGATACTCTTTAGGGTTCATATGTTTGTAAATCTGACTGTGATGAAGTCAGTGCCTCACCAGCCACGAACCTCACCGCACGTCACTGTTGCCCAGGTATGTAGTTGCAATGGTTATTTTGTTCGAGGAAATCGTTAGCGTTGATGCGCATGAGTGGACAGCCCTATTTTTTATGGGCAGGACATTTTTCCAGAATATCCACTTTTGTTTTTTGACTTAAGAATTATTTTCCCTTGTATTGGGTGTCCATGATAATCTAAGCCTAACAACTCTGTTGCAATAACTAAGTTAATCATCATTAAACATGATTATCTTTGCAGATGTACTGTATTGGCGCACCTAATGTTGTGGCCGGTGAGTGCGCAAAAGTTGCATATTTTGATTGTTTAGTCGGAGTGTTGAGGGTTAAGAATAGCAGTGTTGCTGCATGAAGAAGAAGTGTCGGTTTTCAGAGTAAACTCCTCCTCTAAACGCACGGACGGGCTGCGCTCTTCCACTTGAGCAGCCAACTTGTTATCACGGCGCATTCTCCAGGCTGCTATGTGCAGCGAAACACCCACCGCGTCCATTTAAACATTTACTTACTTTTTTTCTCTTTTTTTTTGCACAAATTGTCAAACTTTTTTTTTTTTTTTTTTAACGGCCGCGCGTTTTTTTGTGTGCAACTTGAGGAGCGCCCAGGCATAAAGCAGGCACATGTAGCCATTGTTTCCTCACACATGGATCTTGTAGTGCTGTAAGTAACCTCTCCCAGGCTCGGACTGCAGTTTTTGTGTCCCCCGGGGGGCCCCCCAGAGAAGGACATCCCCACAGGAGAGGAGACGCACAGGCTGCCAGGGACGACAAAGTTTGGACAAGTTCGTTGCAAAATACTGTGGATTATCGCCGTCATGGACGTCAGGACCACGTCCAGAGGATGAAAAAAATGGACATTTTCTTGTAGTTAGCTTTGTCTCTCAAGTGGTTTGTTTCCGCTGTTGCGCACGTTTTTTTTGTGTGTTTTTCCCCCCCCTCTTCATCCTCTTGTTTATCCACTTTACTGGTGTGCAAAAATGCCTCAGCTGAACGGAGGTGGCGGGGATGATTTAGGGGCCAACGACGAAATGATATCGTTTAAAGACGAAGGCGAGCAGGAGGAAAAGATTTCCGAAAACGTCTCGGCGGAGCGAGACTTGGACGATGTTAAGTCCTCGCTCGTCAACGAGTCGGAAAACAACAGCAGCTCCTCGGACTCGGAGGTAAGAAAGTCAAATGTCTGTTTTTTTCCTCCCCCTTTCCCTGTTATGTTATAAGATGAAAATTCAACCAGCGTTTGTGTGTCAGCAAGCAGAGAGGCGCCCCCAAACAAGAGTTGACCCAGAAAGTTATGAGAAAGCAAGAGACTACTTCAGTGAAGGTAATAAAAAGGAGAAATAACACTTTTTTCCCCCAGTTTTATCTAACTTTACTGTACATTTGCAGCACTGAGAAGACAGCAAGATGGAGGTCTCTTTAAGAGTCCCCACTACCCTGGCTACCCGTTCCTCATGATCCCAGACCTCACCAACCCTTACCTATCCAACGGCTCTCTGTCCCCCAGTGCAAGAACAGTAAGTTTCCACATCCTGTGCTAATCGCCACTCTTTCCTGCCCACTCTTTACCTCTCCTTGATAACTTTGGCCCACGCCGAAACGTGTCTTGTACACTGCCAGAGCGCCATATTCCCCTTAGAGCGGCCTCTCGAGGTACCGCTTCTTTGTCCTATTTGTTGCATTTGACAATGCAAATGATAGCCTAATCTAGTTTTTGGAATGGTTTCTGTCTAATTTCTCTGAAATAGTTGAAATGGTTTTGTTTGCCAGCTGCTACCCATCTGCGTTAAGGTTGTCTCGATACCAATATTTTGGTACCGATACCAAAATGTATTTCGATACTTTTCAAGTGACACAGATTGGATATTTTTTGCAAACATACGTTTGTTATTGCAACCAAAGGACAATTTTGGCATTAAATAACATAGTGAAAATACTAGACATCTTCTAAGCAGACGGGTTACAAAGGCCCTGTTTACACTACCCACCGAATTTGATTTTTTTTGACACGGATTGGATATTTTTTTGCCAGTCTAAACACTCCAAAGTGCTTCAGATCTGATCTTTTTGCATCAGATTCAGGCCACACCACCAGGTAGTCTAAATCCGATTGGAATCTGATCTTTCAAAATGTGACTTCAGTATAAACGAAATGCGTCCTAAATGCGACTTTCACGTAATATTTGGGCGAGCTACGTCATCCGTGTGCGTGGGTAAAATTCTTCCTAAATTCCCTAAAATAGTTGAAATGTTTTTGTTTGCAATCTGTTACCCATCTGTGTTAAGGTTGTCTCCATACCAATATTATGGTACCGGTACCAAAATGTATTTTGATACTTATAAGTGCCACGGTTTGGATAATTTCTGCCAGTAGAATCGCTCCAAAGTGCTTCAAATCTGATCTTTTTGCATCAGATTCAGGCCACACCTCCAGGTAGTCTAAATTGATTGGAATCTGATCTTTCAAAATGTGACTTCAGTATAAACGAAATGCGACTTTCACGTCATCTTTGGGCGGGCTACGTCATTCATGTGCGGGGGGAAAATTATTCCTAAATTCCCTGAAATAGTTGAAATGCTTTTGTTTGCAAGCTGCTACCCATCTGTGTTGTCTCGATACCAATATTTTGGTACCAGTACCAAAATGTACTTCGATACTTTTCAAGTGCCACGGTTTGGATATTTTTTGCCAGTAGAATCGCTCCAAAGTGCTTCAAATCTGATCTTTTCGCATCAGATTCAGGCCACATCAGTAGGTAGTCTAAGATTGGAATCTGATCTTTAAAAATGTGACTTCAGTATAAACGAAATGCGAGTTTCACGTCATGTTTGGGCGAGCTACGTCATTTGTGTGCGCGGGGAAATTTCTTCCTAAATTCCCTGAAATTGTTGAAATGTTTTTGTTTGCAAGCTGCTACCCATCTGTGTTAAGGTTGTCTCGATACCAATATTTTGGTACCGGTACCAAAATGTATTTCTATATTTTTCAAAATAAAAGGCGCCACAAAAAAAATTCATTATTGCTTTTATCTTAAAATCTTATGATACATTAATCATACGTTTGTTATTGCAACCAAAGCACAATTTTGGCATTAAATAACATTGTGAAAATACTAGACATCTTCTCTTTTAGAGTTAAGTAAGCAAACGGGTTACGAAGGCCCTGTTTACACTACCCACCGAATTAGATTTTTTTCTCTCAAGTGACACAGTTTGGATATTTTTTGCCAGTCTAAACATTCCAAAGTGCTTCAAATCGGATCTTTTCGCATCAGATTCAGGCCACATCAGTACGTAGTCTAAATGCGATTGGAATCTGACCTTTTAAAATGTGACTTCAGTATAAAAACGAAATGCGTCCTAAATGCGACTTTCATGTCATCTTTGGGCGAGCTACGTCATTTGTGTGCGCGGGGAAAATTCTTCCTAAATTCCCTGAAATAGTTGAAATGCTTTTGTTTGCAAGCTGCTACCCATCTGTGTTAAGGTTGTCTCGATACCAATATTTTGGTACCGGTACCAAAATGTATTTTGATACTTTTCAAAATAAAGGGCACCACATTATTGCCTTTATCTTCAAAAACTTATGATACATTAAACATACGTTTGTTATTGCAATCAAAGAACAACTTTGGCATTAAATAACATTGTGAATATACTAGACATCTTCTCTTTTAGTAGTAAGTAACACGGATTGGATATTGTTTGCCAGTCTAAACGCTCCAAAGTGCTTCAAATCTGATCTTTTCGCATCAGGCCACATCAGTAGGTAGTCTAAATCCGATTGGAATCTGATCTTTTAAAGTGTGACATCAGTATAAACGAAACGCGTCCTGAATGCGACTTTCACGTCATCTTTGGGCGAGCTACGTCATTCGTGTGCGCGGGGAAAATTGCAGCCAGCCAGCAGAAGTGACTACGTCATTAGAACATCCGGTTTCATTGAGGGAATAATTTTTTCAGCGGCCAAATTTTTCAATGCATCACTTGTCAAAAATGTGCAAATAATAGGCTATATATTAAAGTTAAAGTACCACTGATAGTCACACACACACTAGGTGTGGTGAAATTAACCTCTGCATTTGACCCATCCCCTTGTTCAACCCCCTGGGAGGTGAGGGGCAGGTTCAGCTATTCCTCGTTCTGCAGGGATGATACTTGGACGAAACATAGTTTATTTGGCGCCATGGAGACAAGGATTAGTGATTTAGAAGTAGATAACACACTACAAAGGGGACGTTACCTGCTAACTAGCTATGTTTTAAAGCGCTGCTTGCAGAGACGCGCTTTAGTGTTTCTATTTCTTGTCTCCACACTGTTTCTGCTTGAAAGTGCTCTGTGTGGGTGTGTTGACTAACATGGCGGCTCATATAAGAGCATTGTCACCATGCGTGGCGCGCCTCATGTCAATGAAAAAAAAGTACCGGTATTTTTCAATGGCAGTATTGTACCTTTTTTAATTCATTAGTACCGCGGTATGGCATATAGGTTAGTGAATGTGCCTCACAATAAGAAGGTCCTGGGTTCGATTTTTTGTGTGGAGTTTGCATGTTCTCCCCATGACTGCGTGGGTTCCTTTCGGGTACTCCAGCTACATGCACCTGTGGATAGGTTGACTGGCCTAGAGTGACCTTAAGTGTGAGTGTTAAAGTTAAGTTAAACTTAACTTTAAAGTCAAAGTACCAATGATTGTCACACAAACACTAGGTGTGGTGAAATGTGTCCTCTGCATTTGACCCATCCCCTTGTTCACCCCCTGGGAGGTGAGGGGAGCAGTGAGCAGCAGCGGTGCCGCGCCCGGGAATCATTTTTGGTGATTTAACCCCCAATTCCAACCCTTGATGCTGAGTGCAAAGCAGGGAGGTAATGGGTCCCATTTTTATAGTCTTTGGTATGACTCGGCCGGGGTTTGAACTCACAACCTACCGATCTCAGGGTGGACACTCTAACCACTAGGCCATTGAGTAGGTGTCCGTCTATCTGCCTGAATACAGCTGGGATAGGCTCCTGCCGCCCCGTAACCCCGACAGGGACGAGCGATAGAAAATTGGTGGATGGATGGATAGTACCGCAGTACTTTTAGTATTGGTATACCGTACAACCTGATCTGCACTATACAGTATGTATTCTCAAGTCACACCCAGCAGTCACAACAATGTCATACCTTGCTTAGACATACATGGGAGGTATCGCACTGTTGTGTGTATGTCAGCTGTTGTCTAAGACTTTTTCAAAGTGTTGATGGGACGCTTGCGGGGACTTGTTTGGGTGGATAAAGTGTCTTGCCCAAGGACACAATGGCAGTGACTAGGATGGCGGAAGCGGGAATCGAACCTGGAACCCTCAAGTTGCTGGCACGGCCGCTCTACCAACCGAGCCACACCATCTGCTCCCAGTGTCACCCACACTAGTTTAAATGTAGCTTAAAGAATCTAGATAATGGGTTTCACTGTTGTAAAACGCTTTGAGAGAGAGAAAAAAAGCCTTATACAAATATAATTCACTTCGCTTTTTAGTGTGTAGCTGTAATATGCATCCAACCTTGTTGTCCTTACAATTTATGGGTCGCGATATGATACAAACATGATCGCTGCAGGGATATTTCAAATATGGGCCATAAGGGAAATAACAATACACAGTATAACGATAAAACATTTTAAATTGGAATTAGCGTAAACTTGTGATTGATATTCATACTTTAATAAACTCACCGACATAGCTTGCTAACTAGCTTAAATGCTAACATGAATAAAAAAGACATTTACTTTTTACCCTATTAAAAACAACATACCCTAACCTAAACTTGTGTACAGTAATCCCTTGTTTATCGTTAGTAATTGGTTACGGTAAATGTTAAATGACTGTGATAAAGGAATTTCTAGAAAGTATGATTTATTAATTATACCTTGAATATTTTCATAGCTATAGCATAAACACATGTTTACTACCGTCTAAATAGTTTTCAACATTATGAAAATCCTGTAGAAATGAAATAACACCATTTAGTCACTGTTTTAATCCAATGTAGTAACGCTGCCTGAGGCTTAGCCAATAAGTAGCCACGATACTTAACAGTGGTTGGTTTGGTGTCATCTAATGGCTAACACTACTGTAGATTTGATATTTGTTATGCCTAAAAATGCTGTTGTAGAATATGAAAAAATGGCTCAGTGAATGCCGCAATATTTGAATCGCGATATGACGAGAGGGCACTGTAAACACATTACTGTCTGAGCAACTAAGCTATTAAAGGGGAACATTATCACAATTTCAGAATGGTTAAAACCATTAAAAATCAGTTCCCAGTGGCTTATTATATTTTTCGAAGTTTATTTCAAAATTTTACCCATCACGCAATATCCATCAAAAAAAGCTTCAAAGTGCCTGATTTTAACCATCGTTATATACACCCGTCCATTTTCCTGTGACGTCACATAGTGAAGCCAACACAAACAAACATGGCGGAAAGAACAGCAAGCTATAGCGACATTAGCTCGGATTCAGACTCGGATTTCAGCGGCTTAAGCGATTCAACAGATTACGAATGTATTGAAACGGATGGTTGTAGTGTGGAGGCAGGTAGCGAAAACGAAATTGAAGAAGAAACTGAAGCTATTGAGCCATATCGGTTTGAACCGTATGCAAGCGAAACCGACGAAAACGACACGACAGCCAGCGACACGGGAGAAAGCGAGGACAAATTCGGCGATCGCCTTCTAACCAACGATTGGTATGTGTTTGTTTGGCATTAAAGGAAACTAACAACTATGAACTAGGTTTACAGCATATTAAATACATTTGGCAACAACATGCACTTTGAGAGTGCAGACAGCCCAATTTTCATCAATTAATATATTCTGTAGACATACACTCATCCGCGCTCTTTTCCTGAAAGCCGATCTGTCCAGTTTTGGAGTTGATGTCAGCAGGCCAGGGTCGATAGGGGGTTTAGCTCGCTTGTCTGCAGGAACAAACTGCCGCCATTGCTTGCCGTGCTACCGAGGTCCTTTGTCCCTGAATTGCTCACACACTCCGGCAGATTCAATGGGGGTCTGGCGGCAGATTTCTTTGACTTTATCATTGGAAATGCATCTGCTTTGAGTGTCGCAGGATATCCACACATTCTTGCCATCTCTGTCGTAGCATAGCTTTCGTCGGTAAACGTCCAATTTCTTGCCACTTTCGCATCTTTGGACCACTGGTGCAATTTGAATCTGTCCCTGTTGGTGTTGTTACGCCCTCCGACAACACACCAACGAGGCATGATGTCTCCAAGGTACGGAAAACAGTCGAAAAAACGGAAAATAACAGAGCTGATTTGACTCGGTGTTTGAGAAAATGGCGGATTGCTTCCCGATGTGACGCCACGTTGTGACGTCATCGCTCCGAGAGCGAATATTAGAAAGGCGTTTAATTCGCCAAAATTCACCCATTTAGAATTCGGAAATCGGTTAAAAAAAGATATGGTATTTTTTCTGCAACATCAAGGTATATATTGACGCTTACATAGGTCTGGTGATAATGTTCCCCTTTAAACTGGGCACGTTGAACTACAGACTGTGCTCGATTAGGACAAATTGATCGATTAATCGACACTTGGAAGAGTTTGACACAGAGGTCTCAAGTGAATTTGCGTGATGTCACATAAACCAAAAGTGAAGCGCGCCACATCCGTTTTTGCATTATCAATAAAAAAAGACTCTAAAACCTCCAAATATTCAAACAGAAAATACTCAAATAAAAATAATATGGCTCTTAATAATTTGTAACAGTATTTTGTGTTTCTTCTGCCAAGAAAGTTTATTTCATTAGTATTTATCTTTTAAAAACCTGGTTAAAAGAGTTCAGCGTGTTTATAAGTACCGTATTTTCCGCACTATAAGGCGCACCTAAAAACCACAAATTTTCTCAAAAGCTAACAGTGCGCCTTATAACCCGGTGCGCTTTATTACGATTCATTTTCATAAAGTTTAGGTCTCGCAACTACGGTAAACAGCCGCCATCTTTTTTCCCCGTAGAAGAAGCGCGCGGTGCATGCTGGGATATGTGACGTTTCATTTCCATTTGTGTGTTTATGTAAAGACCCCAAATGGCTCCTATTAAGTGTGTTGTCTGTCTAATTATAAATAATGCAGACGAGGCGTGTTAACTGAGTTCTCAACGTTTTCTCACAGCGTGCTCATAACCACATTCGAACTCCCAGCATACAACATCGCTTCTCAGGGCTACTGCGCATGCTCGTAACTATCGTTGCATGCTGGGTAGTGTAGTTGTTATATTTGCTAGCTCATAACAGCACATTGAGAGACACGCTTACGCGCTTAATTCAATACTCGCCGTCATTCCGGGTGGATTGACAAAAGACCTCCAGCCGCTAGATATTGGTGTCAACAGGGCATTCGAAGCTAGACTGCTAACTGCGTGGGAACTTCTCAGGGCTACCGCGCATGCTCGTAACTATCGTTGCATGCTGGGTAGTGTAGTTGTTATATTTGCTAGCTCATAACAGCACATTGAGAGACACGCTGACACGCTTAATTCAATACTCGCCGTCATTCCGGGTGGATTGACAAAAGACCTCCAGCCGCTAGATATTGGTGTCAACAGGGCATTCGAAGCTAGACTGCTAACTGCGTGGGAACAGTGGAAGACAGAAGGCGAACACACCTTCACTAAGACGAGGAGGCAGCGCCAGACGACGCCAACATCTGCCAGTGGATCGTAAATTTGCCCAACTTTTCACTTCGGACACCGAAGACGAAGGATTTACGAATGAAGAATAACTTCAGAAAGTAAGCGCTATGTTTATTTTGTGTGTTGTGACATTAACGTTCGAGCAACATTATGTTGCTATTGCGCTGCACTATTTTGAATTTTACTATGTTTGTGATTGCACATTTGCGTACATTTTGGGAGTGAACAGAGTTGTTAGAACGCTGGTTTTTAATATATTATTAAAGTTTGACTGACCTATCTGACTGTTTTTTTGACATTCCCTTTAGCGCAGCGTAGGCGCGGCTTATAGTCCGGGGCGGCTTATTGGTGGACAAAATTATGAAATATGTAATTCATAGAAGGTGCGGCTAATAATCCGGTGCGCCTTATAGTGCGGAAAATACGGTACTTTTTGAGCACATTCAACATACCGTTTCTATAAATGTGATCTGACATTTTCATATCGTTACATCCCTATGTGGTATTACAACACGCAAAGCTAAATACTGTTAGATGTTCAAAATCTTGCAGAATGATAGTTTCCTAAATAGGACACACGTTTCTAAAAATGTTCCAAGTTGGAGAGCTGTTTCTCACATTTTATCCATCCCCCAACCCCTTGTAACCCCCCCAAAAAACAGGGTACTTTCGTTAAGGCCCGTGGGCATCGAACTGAAAAGACCCCCCTCCCGTTTTTTTTCCCGTCGTCTTTTCACTGTTGCAGGCCCACCACTCCCCTCGCCTCCCTGTACCTTCCATTCAATTAGAAAGGCGTTAGTTGACCATTGTTATTCTGAGCAGTCTTGATGGCTTCATTGGAGGTCTCCATTGGGGCTCATTAACTAAATGGTTACTCTGCTCTCTCTTAGACGTACATCGCAACTTGTAGCACTTATAAATTATTGCTTTTGGTCACTATGGTCAGTATAAATACACATCTTACTGTATGTATTTGTGGTATTTTTTTTTTACATCTTTGTATTATTTGTTATATTTTGGTTTGTGCCTCCGATTGTTGAAACATAGTAAGAAATGTAAAGTTGAGACTCTCCACATGGGCAAAAAAGAATGAGGTCAACGGGACAGAGTGAGCTGACTGCGTCCATCGTCAGCGTAGCAGACAAAGGCTGGCATACTTAAGAGCCATCTTGGGGTCTTCACATTGCCCAGTGGGGGTCTAATTGATGAGAGGGGTTTTCATTTAGAACTCAGAGCTTGGTTTGTCTGCACCATGGATACATTTCAGAGCAGTAAAACGGTAACTTCTTTCACGTTTGGCCGACGGTTTGAGTTCTGAGTTTTACAGTTACATTCGTCACATGAATGTTTGTCGAAAACACAGAATGTCCTGTGAGATAAGAGTTCCCTTAAGGGTGCCCTAATATGTGTTGTCATCCCTTGAGTCTGGAGAGACAAGCAATCCATTTGCCTGAGAGCATTTTATTTACTGTGCCCTGTTGCTTTGGGCCTGACATGTTTGTTTTATGCACAGAGTATTTGTGCAACAGGAGACAGATAGTGTGATTAATAGCAGGTAACAAGATCTGCCGCTTTCGCTCCCTTGTTGGGAGCTGCCCTTTAATTGGTTTAAAGAGCAAAAGGTGTTTGTGGTTACATGTACAACAATGTGTGCCGGTGTGTTTGTCTTTAAATAGCCTGTATTTGTTCATAGCCAATTGGTGTCAAGCAATTTAAGGCAGCACAGTTTCCTTTATGACGTATAAATTCAGTGGTAAGTGTGATCGGTTGATACAGATTAAATGTGTTTATGGTGAGTGCTATTAGCTATATCTAAATAAGGAACCATAATATCACCTTAGTTTGGACTAGAGCCGTCACTAACGATTTATCTTTTAACACAATTTTTTAATAGTCGACTAATTTAAATGACCAATTAAACAAATGTTTATTTACACTTGCATATTTTTGCTTACAAGTTAACAATAATTGAAACATTTCAACAAATTAGATAATACAATGTGGTTACAGTGGCAGTACTGGCCAAACTAATACTTTTTTATTTATTTATTTTTATTTATTTATTTTTTTCATACTAATACTGATCACAATGTTGATTACTAGAAAATATGTAAGTTTATTGAATGGTTTTGCTTTTTAAATATTTAATTTTATACAGAAAAAAATACAATATTTAAACATTTCCCTATTCTATTTTATTACATAGAATTGTTTGAACAAAACAAAGTCCATAGTCAAATAGTGAGCGATTTATTTGCGAATAGAAGACGAGTCAAAGGACTATTGCTTTTTTATGATCTATCTAGCAACAGATCATTGTTATATCAACCTCTTTCTATACTCTCACTAGTCTATTTTCATGTTCATAGTTGCTTTTTGTCTGCTTTAATGCGCTTTCATCGACACTTCTTAAGTTTTCTAAGCACTTATTTATTGTGGTTGCTTAAGCTAGCTTTGCGGCTAGTTTAGCAATTAGCATACCTCCTTGTCTGCTCCTGCTTGCTTTTACTCTGTGTGTAATATGTTTAGCCTCTTCTTCCAGTCTTCCAGTGATAATGGTACGTGTATTTGATTTTTCCTAATGAAGGTGATGATTATTAACTTAAGCTAATGCAGTGATTCTCAAACTGCGGTACGGTACGCGGGCTCCATCTAGTGGTACGCCAAATAATCAATTAAAGTACATTGTTTTATTTGCCTATATTCAAACAGAGTGTTACTGTTCAAACTGCGTAGCCAAACATGTTAAAGATACTTGTTCAATAAAACCTATGCCTTGTTTTTAATTAATACTTAGGCCTATTATGTTACTGTATTTTAATGTTGGTCATTATGGTGGTATTTGGAGAGCTAAATGTTTTCTAAGGTGGTACTTGGTAATAAAAAGATTGAGAACCACTGGGCAAGTGGTTTTGCACTGTAATGATATACAGCCGGGCACCAAAAATAAATCAACCAATAGGGATCATTTTTTGAGAACAGCACAAAAAAAGGAGAAAATACATTTTTTGGAATTGGCCTATCACATACTTTGCCGATACTGATTGGTGGCCAACTGATTGGCACATCTCTAAGAGCCTACGGAATATGTAAAGAATAATCAGGCAGTGACTTCCCCGTGTGTGCAACACACTTAAGGATTGAAAGCCCAGCTTTTAAATTTGGATGTGGCGAGCCTATCATGAGCAATGAGAGACGGGCCTACATGGGATCAGCACAGACTTCCCCTGAGGGCCAAGCATAACTGATTTAAAGCCCGCTCCGAGCTGACATTCCGCTGTAATCCACTGAGGGTTGAGGAGGAGGTTTTATGTTTGCAGAGATGTTCCAGCAGACGGCTGCCTGCTCAGGGGGCGGAGGTTTGTCCCACCGAGTCTAAATCCAGCCCGTTGTTTGTCAATCCACTGACGTGATCATCACCTCATTGTTCCAGTAGTGACACAGCAGTGCCAGATTTAATGCCTGAATCTGCTTCATGGCCACGTCTGACAGCCTCATCAGCACTTTGAAACAATTCTGCAAGTAGCATCATCATCATCATCGCCACTAAAGAGTGAAATGCCTCTTGTGTGTGAGAAGTGTCGAGTAAGCAAGAGTGAGGTTGGCCACGCAAATATATCTTCATCAAATACACAAACTCCTGAGCATGATTGTTGAATAGGATTTTGTGTGCGTGGTCGAGATATGAATGGAGAGCTTGTGTAAGTCTGAACATGTCAGGGGCTACAATTGCATGCCTTTCTGGATCCTTTTTTTCTTTCTCTTGTGTTGCTTTTGCCGCTTAAAACAGACAAAGAAAAGTCAACACAGACATTGTCCTGATGAATAAAAGGGCCTCTCCCTACATAAACACATGCTGTTGGTGTGGAGGTGTCTTTTCATCAGGGTGCGCCGTCTATTCACCTTGGTACGCACGTGTGTGTGTGTGTGCGCGCGTGCACCCGTGTGTGTTGCACGTATAAAGTCTGCAAGGGTTACTGGAGGCTGTGATGGCGTGTTCAGTTGAAGCCCTGTGGATATTTTGCAACAGAGGCAACAGTGTCCTGCACTCACATTCTGACAACCCCCAGCGTTGTATTCGACTGCTGCAAGTAATCTCAATGCTGGAGTGCAAATATTTTTTCAGCCAAGCACTGTGTCAACAGAGGCAACATTTCTGACTGGCTATATAGTTTTTAAAAGATTTTTCCTTCAAAGGCAAACACGTCTACATCAGTTTAGTGGCACTGGTTAATTAGCAGCAGATTGGCAGAAACCGTAGCAATGTCAGTACTGGCTTGAATCCTTGTTAACATTCGATTCAATCACATATTGATTTGGGGATCAGTAATACAATAGAAATATAAGTAACATGTTATTAAAAGGTACCTATGCTGATGCTAATCCACATTTAAAACACTTTCTTGTAATCTAGATCAGTGGTTCTCAAACTGTGGTCGGTGTACCACTAGTGCTACGCTGGCTCCAGCTATTGGTACGCCTAAGAAAAACTTGGTTAAATATTTAAACACAGTGTTACTGTTCAAACTGTGTATAATGTTACAGTGGACAAACATTTTAAATATACTTGTTAAATAAAACATCTGCCTGCGTTTTAATGGATAGTTAGACCAACTACGCTACTGTACTTTAATGTTAGTCATTATGGTGGTACTTGGAGAGCCCAGGTGTTTTCTGAAGTGGTACTTGGTGGTCCTTTGCAATGTTTTAAAAATATTAACGTCCCTAAAAGTCATGGAAGTGTAAAAATGTGTTAAACGATTTTAATATTAAATTGCAACTGATGCGACGCATTCGTCCACATTAGGACTGACCGGTATACCGGTATTATAGTCAATACTGGTATATTTTAGAAAGCGGTATATATTTGAGACATTACCACCATACTGGTATCTTTCGATGTGCCTTTGTTACGGCCGTTTGCTCCTCTCTGCGCCTGACAGGCGAAGCACAGGACATCCTCTTTAGCTCATCCCCGCCCCTTGCGTGTTTATTTAGACTTCTCTAACGCAACATGACGCACCACAACAAACTTAAAAAAAACAAAATGACGATGCGGTGCCGACTTCTCGACTCCCGAGTGATAGAATACTTTGGTCAGCAACTTCATTTGGCTATTGGTGAGTGATTAAAGCTTTATTTAAGAACGTATAAATCTCCTTATAACGACTTTGTCACTAATCTCATCAATTTATGTTGTCCAGTTCTGTTAGCAACTTAGCACAGAAGCTAACGATACCTCCTCTCTGCTGCTCGCTTGGTGTGTCAAATGTGTAATTACACCTCGGCTTGATAGCGCCTCTCGCCATAGGCCGTCCGGACTAACCTACTGTAGTATAGCGTCTGGGCGGGTGAAAAGTAGTTTTAAATTAAACAGCCAGCGGGTAGAAGCTCCATTTATACCCGTGCACAAGCGTGAGAATATAAATCTAACGTTAACGAACAAAATGAACGAAACTGCTGTGACATAGTATGGGCTAATTAATTACTCTATAACAGGGGTCGGAACCTTTTTGTCTGAGAGAGCCATGAAAGCCAAATGTTTTAAAATGTATTTCCGTGAGAGCCATATAATATTTTTTGACACTGAATACAACTAAATGCGTGCATTTTTAAGTAAGACCAACATTTTTAGAGTATAATAAGTCTCTTATTCTTTTCATTAACATTGTTATTCTGAAGCTAACCAATAATAAATAAAATACTTCTTACCATTAATGCCACTTCTCGGTAGAAAACGGATGGATGGATTAAAATGCATGAGAATGTTTTATATTGTGAACGTTATTTTTAACACTGTGATTACCAGTGGAATTATTCATTACTTATCATGTAAAGCAATGTCAGCTAAGATTTATCTGAGAGCCAGATGCAGTCATCAAAAGAGCCACATCTGGCTCGAGAGCCATAGGTTCCCTACCCCTGCTCTATAAGAATAAACAACACGTTACGTTACTACTTAGAACACAAATAATCTCAGTACTCTCAACACTGGTTAGCTAGCCATAAAACACTTAGGCAATTCGGACTAAAAATCTCTGTGAGGTGAGGCCTCGTGCTGTACTTTATGCTGAAGTTATACATGACGAATCACAGTATGGGCTCTATGCATTTATTTCTCAAACATTTTGGTAGAAGTACGACAATATTATGGAATACCGTATTTTCCGCACCATAAGGCGCCCTGGGTTAAAAGCCGCGCCTTCAATGAACGGCATATTTCAAAACTTTGTCCACCTATAAGCCGCCCGGTGTTGTAAGCCGCATCTAACTGCGCTAAAGGAATGTCAAAAAAACAGTCAGATAGGTCAGTCAAACTTTAATAATATATTAAAAACCAGCGTTCTAACAACTCTGTTCACTCCCAAAATGTACGCAAATGTGCAATCACAAACATACGTATATCAACATGGACAGAGCTGCGTGAAAAAAGCCACCCGGCCTCTTCGCGTAAACTTAAACTTACCTTAACCACTCGCTCATCTTTTCTTCATCCATCCCTTCGAGTTAGCTTTTATGATGACGCCGGCTGGAAAGGTCTCTTTTGGCAAGGTCTTCCTTTTGAATATCACCATGGGTGGAAGTTTCATTAGCATGGCAAGCTAGAACCACAGTGAAGGATGACTTCTCATTCCCTGTGGTGCGAATATTCACCGTACGTGCTCCCGTTCCACAGTGCGGTTCACAGGAATATCAGTTGCTGTGAAATACGGTAGTAATCCGTGTGCGGATGGAGAGATTGCGTCTTTTCATGAACCGGATCCTTGTCGCTTTGTAGGAGCCATTTTGTGGTCTTTACAGATGTAAACACACAAAGGAAATGAAACGTACGGTGATATCCGCGCGCTTTTTCTTCTTCTACGCGGGCGGGTGGTTGCTTACAGTAGAAGAAGAAGCGCTTCCTGTTCTATGGGGGCGGGTGCTTACCTTGGCGGTTGCTTGCGTAGAAGAAGAAGCGCTTCCTGTTCTACCGGGAAAAAAGATGGCGGCTGTTTACCGAAGTTGCGAGATCGAAACTTTATGAAAATGAATCGTAATATTAATCCATATATAAAGCGCACCGGGTTAAAAGCCGCACTGTCAGCTTTTGAGTAAATTTGTGGTTTTTAGGTGCAGCTAATAGTGCGGAAAATACGGTAGTTTATAGTACGTAGATCCTTGTCAACATAAAGGAAAGCAGTGTTTGGTGTAACTCACATGAGCAATTTACATGCTGTCAAATGCATACAATTGTTCTTTGCAACTGTCAGATCAGCAGATGCCATGTCAAGTGACACTTAAATAATATGTTACCTCAGTGGGTTCATGAATAACCCGTCTTTCTGGATTTTATTATGGGAACATGTGTTGTTTTTAGTTCCTCACTTTCTTGCAATGCTTGTGTTGATCTGTTGGAAATGGTGTCAGTTCATCCTTCCCTTGTCGGTCTCGGTGGAAAGCAAGACATGGCGTCAATTCCTGTTTCTACCCCATAGCCTAGCTGGTTTACTACCTAACCCGCCCGCTCGCCCGCCTAGCATTAGAAATTCTGTTTAAAGTGCACTCTGGCTTCTCCAGCACAGGGCCCATCAGGAGAATCTCAGCATCCTTTGAGGGAAAGATAACCAACATCTTCCCAACTCCACTCTCCAGCCGTAAAATCCCCATGTTCAGTGACATCAATGAATCCCTTTGATGTAACATGAATATGTGTGCAAATGTGTTTTTATCAATTCATGTGTTTTTCTCACTCACTGTTTGGCCAAAGCTACTGTGCAGTCTGGGTTTTTTTGGAACATACTTTTCTATGTGAACATTTGTGTGAACTTCTGTTGTCGGCCAAAGGTTAACATCTTTCTCTTGAGATAGCGCTCCTTTTTTCTCCCTCACAGTTCTAAAGACATAATGCTATTATGTTAACAACATACCTCCTATTCCAAAGACATGTATCAAAATAATTTAAAAAAATACCCAGCCCCTATTTTTTCTGTTGGAAAAAACTGTCTATGTGTTATCATCCGTTGTCCATGGATTTATTCATTCTTAAACTTTATGTGGTTGATGACCAACGTCAGTCAGGGCGTGTTCACATGTCATTTTTGGTCTTGTTAAATCTAGTGTGTTTGCTCATTTTCCCCATGAAAAACAATACACTGTGAACAACAACTTGTCTTTAAAAATCACAGTTAATATTAGGGATTTAACAACATAAACATTTCATATCACAATTGTCATATCCAAAATTATCATGGTTATCATTTATATGAGAGTATTGTTGAATGTAAACACACATAAATATTTTAAACAACAGACATACAACATACTTTCCTTGGCAAAAGTGACATTACAGACAATTATGTTCTGGATTCTAAAGAGCCGTATTATTATTACTTGGCCATTTAAAAGAAGAAAAAAAATCTTCTTCAGTTGTAATTTGTAACAGTTTTAGACATTATTCTCTCTTGTATTCACGTTAGCATTTAAGCGAGCAGCTATTAGTGGCGCTTGCTTCTAGCTCGCGATCAGTGGCATTTGCTGCTAGCTGGCGATCAGCGCTGCTTTTTTTGCTTTTCCAGGAAATGAGTAGTAGCACTTATCCGTGAGTTCAATCAAACTGTGGTTTTACCTCAAATGTAATTTGAAACGGTAACATTAACCGTCGAGAGTTTAACCACGTTTTATCATTTATACTGGTTATCGTTACATTCTTTGTTACTAGCAAAATAAACCTTTTTTGACTTCAAACCTATGCGCATTTGCTGAGCTCAGACACGATCACTTGTACTCAGTATTGCGACATGGTAGTTTAGTTTAGCAAAACAACCAGTCTACACATATTTATATTTATTTAAACGATACGAAGGTCATCGTAGGGTTGGGCGATATGGCAAAAAAAAAAACATCACTATTTTTCATATCATCCGATCTCGATTAATGTACATTTTTTTTCATTAAAGCGGATTGTCCCGTGCAGGATTATACCGGGTACCACATCCCTACTGTTTACTACTGCAGTATCTTGTAACAAACATTTCCACCATGTTTGATCGAGGTAATATATGCTAACAGCTGATAACTGTCATTTTGTTCATATATATATAAAATTGTGCTTACTAGAGGTGCAACGATACAGGTAACCCACGCTACAGTCCGTACCTGGTTTTAGGGCCAAAGTTTTGCTTCTTTTTCGGTACGTTTTGTGGGGGTAAAGGAAACAACTTTTTTTCCTCTCAAAGTTATTTTGTTGTTTTGCTTGCCATCACAAACATTCTGCTGTAAACAAAGTATAATTGGTGTAGTGAATGCTATAAGACTTATTTCAAGTTAACCTTTACTAAACAACACTTTCAAATGGTAAATTATTATTTGCATTATTTAATTACTTGTATACATCAGTGCTTCTCACCAGTGCTTTGGCAAACAACAAGCAGTGACCCAGATTGTGGAGTTTTCAAAACCCAAATTGTGTATCTTATATTGAATTGAAATACATTAATGTGCAGTTTGAATTTGAGGCACTGTAAAATAATATATACCAACAAATAAAACAAGTTTAATGATTATTTAAGGAACAAAATGTTTTTTATGTATCCACAAACAAACAAAAAGAACACAAAGTGTCTGTCTGCAGTTTTTTTTTAAAACATGTTATATCAGACGAGTGGAATCTTTGCAGACACAAACAAAAAGTCTGACAAAAAATATTCAAATATAAAAATGCCTTTTCTGATTAAATTAATGGGTGTGTTTATTCTCCTAGTCGAGACCAATACAGTCACATAGACATTCTGAGTGCCTGCAAGTCTGCATTCAGGGCAGGATTACTGGTGCGCTACAGCAGGTAGTGAAACTAAAGCCTTTCACTAAAGTCACTGCTCCTTCTAAATTTTGTGTTTCAACTTCTGTGTTAGTCATATTTCTTTATTTTGTTCTTCTCGGCTGCACTTCCAGCTGTGTAAGGGGAAGAGGCAGAACGCTTATTGAACATTCATTACGTCGTGACGAGCCTCACTTTCGCGAAGGTGGAACCGGAGGTTGCCATTCTTGTCTGCGCATAAAAAACGCTTTTGACGAGAGTCAGTTTTTTCTCGAGAAAATAGAGAAAAGAAGAACGCAATAATGCCACAGAGAAAAAAAAAAGATCAAACCTCGACTATTGCAGCTGTACGTTCTGCTGATCAGCCTTGCATCAGACATCGATGTGGAACCGGGTCCTACATTCTGATTCTCCTGGACCTGTCCAAATGTTTTATATTTTCGAAGCTCAGTCTGCCGACCAGAAGAAATAGCTGTCACAGAGACGACTAGCAGCCAACTGTATGAACATGCCACTCATGTAGTCTAATCAAGGCGCTACTTTAAGCAAATGCATTATTGAGCAATATTTAGTCTGCTGACAAAAATTGAAGTGTGAATACAAACCAACTCGTACACTATCTTTTTTCAATTGCTGGTCCGGGCCAGCGTTCTGTAGTGCAAGTGTGATTGCAAGGCAGTGCTAACTTCGAGAGTGCTAATTTTCTCGGGGACTGCTTTTGAGTATGTCCGCGCGATACGGCTATTTCCTTCTGTTTAGTGCTTTGAACCGGAAGTACACATGCCGTTCCGTATGCTAGTTGCCCTTCGCGTTCCTACTCGAATGGATTCTTCATTCATCACTCAAACAAACGTTTATACGTTTTACATGACTAAAACTATTCATATTTACTAAACCGTCCCATGTGTGATATCTGTAGGAGTGTTTTCATGCGTATTTGTACATGCTATCAGAATGTTATCAAGCTAGCATTGTTAGCATTAGCTATTATGCTAACACGTTTATGAGTATCTTTGTTAGTATTATTAACTTACAATGGCATTATTAGTGTATTGTTTCAGTTTCACAAATTCCTCAGTAAATTCACCAAAAACGTCACCGTGGAGTTATTGAGTTTGTTTAGCTGAGCTAGCTTCCACAACTAGTGGGTCTATGCTGATGACTTCTGTTTTGTTTGATCATCCATTTTACTGCAATTTTGCTGGCACCATTTGAAAACAATTAAGGTATGTAAATCAATATTTACAAAATATTTGTGGGTAAATAACTAATTTCGCAACGTACATATCTGTGGCTTACAGTCCAGTGCGGCTAATAAATGGAAACATATTTTTTCTTCTAAGGTTTAGTGGGTGCGGCTTACATACTGGTGTGCTCTACAGTCTGTAAAATACTGTAGTTGATAATGAAATACTTGATTATCAAGGGTTTAGTGGTAGTTCAAGCATACCTACAGTATAAATCCCCCAATCTCCCTAGGAAACTAATGTACTTTCTTTCTCTGCGACCCATTTTAAGTTTTACGGAAAAAAATGTTCTCCGGTATTGTCAGAGTAGAAAAGTTCCGGTTCGCTAGGTAACTCTCAGAACAGTGGCTTTCAAAATAAAAGCAGCACAGTAGTGGCAGTATGGTCTTTCCACCGTCCTCGGCTGGAAAACGTTTATTACATTGAAGGGAAGCGCAGGGATGTGTATTTCCTTTTATTTTCCGGTAATTTTACCTTATTTTCAAATGCTATTGTTGACAGGTATGAGTTGGAATGGGGTAAAACATGACAATAGTCACTTAAATATTGTGTCCGTTGCTATTGTTAAGTTGCTTTACACTGTGTGGCTGTTACCACAGTAGTTTAGTTCCCCTAAAGAAATGCTTTTCCTCCGTAATTGTACCTTAAACACTTCATTCCATGCTAATAAAATGTGATTGCACAGCAGAAAGAAGAAGAAAAAACAGAAAACACTTTAAACAGGGTTTCATCAGTCTGGTATTCCAAGCAGCTGTTTTAGTTTAAGCTCTGCATGCAGCAGAAGAGGGCGAGAGAGCAGGCAAAGACGAAGGAGATTGTTGACAAGATGTGGTGGTGGGAGCACAAACTGTGGCAGATACGGGTCCCGCTATTGCTTTGCCTGTTATCCTGAAGTGGGCCCACTTCCAGACCTTCAGGCATTTACTTATCAGGGGATTCTTGTCTCCCACAAAGCACCATGTCTTACCAGTGCCTCTCACAGCCCTATCAGCAAACAGCAGAAGGCTATCAGATCACATACATGTAGCATCAATACTGCTAAGATTTTTTTTATCAGGCTTCATATATAGTCTATCCACAGAGGGATGGCTAAAGGCCATGTCATACAGTATGTGTTTCATATCAGCGAGGTTGTAGTGGTCATACTAAATTAAGAAGTGAATGGATATCCATCCAGGATGAGAGCAGTTGACAGCAAGAATAGCAGCTGTTCTTCATGTTAAACCTATAAATCACTTTAGCTGCTTCCCATTGAGTTTGTTCCATCAGTGGGGATGCAGCTCTATAGTCTACTGATAGAAATGCCAGGTTCAATGTATTATACATGATATATTTGTGAACTAGAACAGAAAGAATTTACTTTATCCAGTGCTGGCTTTAGAATTTCAGCCAGTGTTTGGAATGGATCACATGTTTCCATTAAAGGGGACCAAAACCAACATTTCTTACCTATTTGTACCTTGTTTTTGTGTATTTGGGGTCTGCATAAGTCCCAAAAAAATTGAAATCAAACCATGGATATTCATAAAACAATCTCCTTCATACTTCCTTATACGAGCTATTTGGAATTTGCCCAATTTGTGACGTTTTTCCGTATCTCCATATATTAGAAGGTTTTACCCTAAGAGCTGTGCGCGAGTCTGCCATTGTAGTCCGACGCTGTGGTCAATGAGTTTATCATTTTTCTCTATTATCTTGTTTTGAGGCAGACTGGCTCGTGCATGCACATGCATCCTTCGCTGTTGCCATTTCTCATACAAAGTAGCATGTAGTTCTAACTTATATATGTCAGTAGACTCCACATTGAAGCGCTAAAACTACAACATGGCAAACGGGGAGAAGACGGAAGCATGTAAATAAGACCGCCCACAAAACGGCGCATCCTGAAGAGACGGTAAAAAAGTGGCTTGAAAATAGTCTGTAAAACATATTCTAAGCAAAACTTGGATGAAAGAACCACCGTTACATGTTATGTATACCACAAGGAAGTGTTTTAAATGTAGGGGAAAACAATCATAATATGACCCCATTAAATTCACTTTTAAACGCTGTGTTTTACATCGTTACGTTTAAGGTCTCACGCCAATTTCAGGCTACATAATCAATAAAAAATATTAGCAGAAGTAAAACAAATGACTTGAATGGTTCAGAAATCAATTAACGGTGAATATAATGCATTCTGTACACTTGTTGTCCTTATTGTTGTCAGCTACTCTAAAGTTTGTTATTTATTACTGTCGGTAGGTTGAGTTCAAACCCCGGCCGAGTCATACCAAAGACTATAAAAATGGGACCCATTACCTCCCTGCTTGGTACTCAGCATCAAGGGTTGGAATTGGGGGTTAAATCACCAAAAATTATTCCTGGGCACAGCCACCGCTGCTGCCCACTGCTCCCCTCACCTCCCAGGAGGTGATCAAGGGTGATGGGTCAAATGCAGAGAATAATTTCGCCACACTGAGTGTGCATGTGACAATCATTGGTACTTTAACTTTAACTTATATGCCCATATTTGCACCACACTTGTTTTGAGTTGTTGTTGTGAATGCTGACAAAACTGCAAGCCAAATTATTTTGAACTTTTATAATTGTTTTGTTTTTTAAATGAGAAAGAACAATTTATGCTACACAAATCTGATGTTTTATATAATACAGATTGAGTTATTGCTTGTTGAAAAATACATGTAAAGAGTACCTCAAAATGTAATTACATATTAAATCGCAATCTCAAAAAGTGTAAAAAAATGTAAGTTTGATTATTTTTCTAAATAGTTTCTGCCCTACAACCTATAACGATAAGTAAGTTGTATTAGTATTATTCCCCAACTTGCTGTAAAATAAAGTAACACAACCAAGATGACAGTATTCACAGCCTGTACCAAGACCTTCCACATACACTTGAATATACTATAAATTTGTGTTCAAAATAAATAAATAAAAATTGTTTTTACCTAAAAATAGTAAAACTAAATTGTGAACGTATAAAATAATGGCATTTATTATTTTGTGTTATAAAATTTGTTTTTAATTAAAAACAATGAAATTAAGTCATGAAGGTATGAAATAATAGCATCTGTAATTGTGTGTTATAAAATGTGTTTTTAATTAAAAATAATTAAATTAAATTATGATGGTATGAAGCAATGGCATCCATAATTTTGTGTTGTAAAATCTCAGTTACATATTAAAAAAAAACAAAAACAGCTATATTAAATTGGGAAAGTATGAAATAATGGCATCCATCGTCTCGACACAAACATTTAATTACAATGGCACTCCTGTCAAATACTTTGAAGTTAAGCACTGATCCTTAAAACAAATATTGAAGAAAGTTCATTTAAAAAAAGGCTGAGTATTTTCTGTTAATGCTCTTACAAATAATAATTGTATTATTTTTGTAGTTGGCTCATAAAGTTAGATCTTTGCTTTGATAATATCGCAACCTCTGGTTGCCCTCTTCTTTCCTCAGTTACCCTCATAAACCAATTGTCCTAGTTAAGGAGTCACAATGTTCTGGCAAGCATCAAATTTGATTAAAGCCAAGCAAAAGCACAAGTCATCCTAAATGTGTAGCAGCTTTATCTGTAACCGGACTTGTGGATCCTGTCTGAATAAACGGCAGTAACGTCTGATGGACTATATCACTCTTTCCTGACCTTATCTGCTTAATTCAAAATGTTGAGGTAATGTTCTTGATTAGTTCTAAGCAATGGCTGTGGTTTAGGGATCTTGTGCTCCTCAAACACAAGACACTAGTAGATTCCCCTGGTGCCTGCCTCAGATGATCAGCATGATTAGGTTTCTTTGTTTAGACACTTTATCATGTGACATGTTCAGGTTGTACTGTCAGTGAGTATACAAGTGTGAGATGAAGAGGAGTCGTTTGCAGGGCATTTACTGTTGACATAATCTTCAAGCCATTTCTGTGACCAGACACCCAGTCATTGTAAATGTGGGTGACTGTTTTACCTCAAATTTAGAGTATCTTCATCAGAAAAAAAAAGATCTAATCAGTTTTATATGATATGGACTAGGCAGATGAGCCCTTTTGTTTGATTTGTACATGGTTTGGAGGGGCTGGCTATTGGAGATCCCTGAAGCAGGCATTAGGGGCAGGCCTGATTCTCGTGTGAAATGGGGAGGCTCTATAGCTCTCGGCTGACTTGACTGGGGCTGTATGGGTGTGTTGGCAGGGGGAGCGCCAACCATGAATAGGTTCTTTGACTACCTCAGACTTGCCCTGAAAGGCAGGACAAAGACCCTAGGGCAACGGCTTAGAGCCTCACAGCTGAGCTCCAGAATGCTTGGCCCAGTCTTCCTCCCTTCTTGCCTGATTTAAATACTACAGTGGCTTTCAGCATTCTGGTGACGGAGGCTCACATTCACATGGCCGCTAATACACCACCACCTTTTCTGTTTTTGTTTACAGAATACCATAATGTATACTATTTTTGCCAAAACTCTAATGCAATGAACAGGACCCTTAAAAACCGCATAGCTTTAGGAATTCATTTTGATATTCCCTAACTGTATGGATGTGTGTATCACTCTCAATCACTACTCTGCTCCAAGTCGTGAATTATGGCTCAACTCATCTCCACGAGCATGGCGATGCTGACTAATAAACAAGATGGAACAAGGTGTCCACCTCAAAATAACCTTATGGTGTAAACCTATTTAAAACCAAGTAAAACGCCACACATCTTTTGGTTAATGGGGTTATTTGAGTCCTGAGCAGACACTCTCTCCCTCCACAGAGTGTCTAGTTTCAGATGTCACTCAGAGCTTTGTTTGCCCCCCAGGGTGAAGGGTTAGAGGCCAAGGTTCAGGGCCAGTTGGCTGAGTGGCCACAAAAGCCCAGGCTATCCTCGGCACATCCGATCCCTTCTTCAACACCAGCGTTCTCCCACAATGAAGGGATCAGCTTGCAACATTTGCCTTTTCTTATTATAATGGGGAATTCATTTCACTTATGTTACAATGTAATAAGGGTAAAGTTTCAAAATGAGGTCAGAAATCTGGTTTAGATTTGAGGCTTGATACTTTGAGTATAAACCTGGGCAACGTGTTGCACTTCCTTGTTTGGAGTTGTTCCAAAATGTTTGTCATCCAGCTTCTGTGCTGATCTATAAACCTTAGAAACATGCTTTATCTTGCATTCTTCATCTATTTTGACCATTTATATTTGTGTGACTCTCTCTACCTTGGTCAGCCTCAATTTTACAGAGCTGAACTTCAGCAAAAATTTGTACCGGGTTGTAAAAAAAAGGCATCATATTTCCTTTGTTTAAAACACCTCTGAAAGTTTGGGAGCACATAACCTCAACCCTCATCAAACCCCCACCCACGATCTCAACTTCTGCCTGCCCCGCCACCACCCAAACATGTCCTCCAGCCAGGTTTATTATGCCGTTTCACGCAGACCAAAATTGCAGCTGCAAGGAGAACAATCTGGAGCACATTAGCACAAGCACTGTGATTTATAAATTGTTTCTCAGGCCATAAATCCCTGCTGTAATTGTGCGCAAGCACCCCTCTCCTCCTCCGGTCACTCCCCCTTCACTCTCTCTCTCTCTGTCTTTCCCTCAATCTCTCGCTCAGAACAACTTAAAGTTCTTGGGTTTAGTCTAATTGTTTGCAGCAGTGTGCAGTTCGGATCGAGTTAAAGTTTGTTCAATTGTGGCACAGATTTGAACATCCACAAACAGCTCTTTAAGAAAGATAAACCTTCTTAGTTGCATTCTGTTCAAACTGTGAAAGTCATGTTGACGTCAACATTTGATTGTTTGTCTTTGGTTCCTGTTGCACATTCTTGAATTGTGTGTAATTGTAAGGGGACTCTCCTGAACAAAGTCAGTGGAAATGGGATATTTTCAGCAAAATAACCTTAACGTTCTAATTAGATTGTACTAAAACTGAAATATTGCAGCAGCTGTATTTGCAATGTCAAGTTCAGCCTTGAGTGGTCCATTGGTGTGTTTAATGCTGAGGTCTCAAACTTGTGGGCCGCGGGCCCGTATTTTATGACTCTCCACTCAACTTCATAGTTCAGTGTTATTGCGCCCCGCACACCCCAATAGTTAAATGTATTATGGCAATCTTGAATCCCACTAGAGACTTACTACAAACGCAAAACACCTTGGACAACACAAAGAGCAACTTCAGTTAAGCAAGCGGAAGTGCCTTCCTGGGGAACTCAACAGTGTCAAAATATACAATTTTAAATTAAATTAGACTTGTATAATAACTTGAAGTGGAACTGCACTTTTTTTTGGAATTTTGCCTATCGTCCACAAACCTTATGTGAGACAAGAACACATATGTTTGTAATAATTGAGTCATTCTAGATACCTAGCGAAACTGCTATTGGTAGCATACTATTCGGCCTGTAAATCACTCTAAAATGCATCTAAACAACAACAATACTTCATTTACGTTCCGTAACCTGCATAATAACCAAGCTGTAGCAACATTGTTTTTGTAGGAGCGAACGCCAATAAACTCTTTTTGTAGCGAAGTAAAACATCACCATGTGACGACATGCTACGGTATTAGTCGTAAGCTAACTTTTGTGTCAGAAGCTAAATGGCTTTTGACTTTGTAATGCACAACACAATGCGATAGAACATCAAACTGTACTGCCTGTAAAACATGAACAGTCATATTACAGTTTCTGTGAAGTGGTAGCCCACATTTCATGTTTTCTTTGTACAAACCCCGTTTCCATATGAGTTGGGAAATTGTGTTAGATGTAAATATAAATGGAATACAATGATTTGCAAATCATTTCCAACCCATATTCAGTTGAATATACTACAAAGACAACATATTTGATGTTCAAACTGATAAACATTTTTATTTTTTTTGCAAATAATCATTAACTTTAGAATTTGATGCCAGCAACACGTGACAAAGAAGTTGGGAAAGGTGGCAATAAATACTGATAAAGTTGAGGAATGCTCATCAAACACTTATTTGGAACATCCACAGGTGTGCAGGCTAATTGGGAACAGGTGGGTGCCATGATTGAGTATAAAAACAGCTTCCCAAAAAATGCTCAGTCTTTCACAAGAAAGGATGGGGCGAGGAACACCCCTTTGTCCACAACTGCGTGAGCAAATAGTCAAACAGTTTAAGAACAACGTTTCTCAAAGTGCAATTGCAAGAAATTTAGGGATTTCAACATCTACGGTCCATAATATCATCAAAAGGTTCAGAAAATCTGGAGAAATCACTCCACGTAAGCGGCATGGCCGGAAACCAACATTGAATGACAGTGACCTTCGATCCCTCAGACGGCACTGTATCAAAAACCGACATCAATCTCTAAAGGATATCACCACATGGGCTCAGGAACACTTCAGAAAACCACTGTCACTAAATACAGTTGGTCGCTACATCTGTAAGTGCAAGTTAAAGCTCTACTATGCAAAGCGAAAGCCATTTATCAACAACGTCCAGAAACGCCGCCGGCTTCTCTGGGCCCGAGATCATCTAAGATGGACTGATGCAAAGTGGAAAAGTGTTCTGTGGTCTAACGAGTCCACATTTCAAATTGTTTTTGGAAATATTCGACATCGTGTCATCCGGACCAAAGGGGAAGCGAACCATCCAGATTGTTATCGACGCAAAGTTCAAAAGCCAGCATCTATGATGGTGTGGGGGTGCATTTGTGCCCAAGACATGGGTAACTTACACATCAGTGAAGGCACCATTAATGCTGAAATGTACATACAGGTTTTGGAACAACATATGCTGCCATCTAAGCGCCGTCTTTTTCATGGACGCTCCTGCTTATTTCAGCAAGACAATGCCAAGCCACATTCAGCACGTGTTACAACAGCGTGGCTTCGTAAAAAAAGAGTGCGGGTACTTTCCTGGCCAGCCTGCAGTCCAGACCTGTCTCCCATCAAAAATGTGTGGCGCATTATGAAGCGTAAAATACGACAGCGGAGACACCGGACTGTTGAACGACTGAAGCTCTACATAAAACAAGAATGGGAAAGAATTCCACTTTCAAAGCTTCAACAATTGGTTTCCTCAGTTCCCAATCGTTTATTGAGTGTTGTTAAAAGAAAAGGTGATGTAACACAGTGGTGAACATGCCCTTTCCCAACTACTTCGGCACGTGTTGCAGCCATGAAATTCTAAGTTTATTATTTGCAAAAAAAAAGTAAAGTTTATGAGCTTGAACATCAAATATCTTGTTTTTGTAGTGCATTCAATTGAATATGGGTTGAAAATGATTTGCAAATCATTGTATTCCGTTTATATTTACATCTAACACAATTTCCCAACTCATACGGAAACGGGGTTTGTACATAGCGAGCTCCACAGTGTCTGTACTGTCGTTGTAATAACAAGCACGATGTGCTGCATGTAACATGATCAATATTATAGCGACTTACTTGATGGGCACTCAGTTTGGTCAAGCTGGCCAGGGACGTTTCCAATTGATTTTGGGGATGCACTCCATTTCTGTCAGCAAGCTCCACATTTACACCGCGAAGTAAGCTTACGTCTGCGCCATCATTTCACCCTGTCTTCGTGCTTGCTTAGCTTCTTAAAACCAGCAGTTCATCCTCCATATATTCAGGTTCAAAAAGCGTGTATATAAAATGTTGCTAGAGTTGTTTTAGAGGTCTTTGAAGGCTACAATGGTGACTTCCACTAGCCGCATCTTGCGTTTTTTATCTTTAGAATCCCCCCTAAGAAGAAAAACGTGTGTTCTTGTCTTACATAAAGATTGTGAATAATGGGCAACATTTAAATAAAAAGTGCAGATTCCTTTTAAGGTGTACCATAACTCAGGGTCACTGCTGGCAGTAGTAGTTAACACATTTAGTCACAAGGTTAAAACATGATTCTGAACTGAATACTTTGTAAAGCCCAGCCTCACTCAGACGGTACTATCAGCTGCCCCCAGGTAAATTTAGTTTGAGACCCGGGGTTTGTTGAGAGGAGACATATTTCAATTGATGGTAATTAATATGAAATATCTGTAGGCCTATCAGGTATTGACACTATACATTGTCATTATGTGTAGCAATTTTATAAGAGTAAAAAAGACAATAAAGACAACAATATAACAATCCCAAATAATGCTAAGCCTGGGGCTCTGGGCTGATATTTAATAAGTCAATAACCGAAAAATAAATGAAACTTTAGAGGGTAACTTTTTTAGCGTCGGTAATCGCCATGTGCACGCATTGTTTAAGCTGCCACAGGCAGATCGGTCACTCTTAATAGCCACTGCAAGCGATTGTACTACATGCACATGAACAGTACTGATAACTGCTTTAAAACTTTGCATTACTGTATTAAATTAAAAGGATCAGAAAACTGTGAAGGCAGCACAGAGACACAGGGAAGAAGAAGGTCTTAGATTCAATTCCGAGGTCTTTCTGTGTGGAGCTTGCATGTTCTCCCTGTGACTGCGCGGGTTCTCTCTGGGTACTCCGGTTTCCCCCCACTCCCAAAAACATGCAACTGGAGATAGGA
The DNA here is from genome assembly GCF_033978685.3 of Nerophis lumbriciformis. Lineage (NCBI taxonomy): Eukaryota > Metazoa > Chordata > Actinopteri > Syngnathiformes > Syngnathidae > Nerophis > Nerophis lumbriciformis. Next base: position 28,362,018 of record NC_084559.2, on the reverse strand, counting down.
TGATTGGCAACACTAAATTGGCCCTAGTGTGTGAATGGGAGTCTGAATGTTGTCTGTGTATCTGTTGGCCCTGTGATGTGGGGGCGACTAGTACAGGGTGTACTCTGCTGTCCGCCTGAGTGCAGTTGGTATAGGCTCCAGCCCCCACGTGACTCCGAAAGAGTCAAGCAATAGGAAATGGATGGTTGGATGGAAAAACTGTGATTGATAACTGCACATTGATAAACTTATGGAAGGACTACTGTTAGCTTGCTTGGTAACATAAACAAGAGACAATGTATTTTCCCATTAAGAAACGTCATACTCTAATCTAAACTTGTATGGATACATTACTGTCTAAACCAGTGGTTCTCAAACTTTTTTCCATCAAGTACCAAGTAGTAGACCTAAGTATTCATTAAGAACATGGCAGAGGTTTTATTTTATAATGTTCACATTATGTTTGAATATAGGAAAATAAAAGTGTTACATTACAATATCTAATTAAGTATTTTTTTTGACTTACCACTAAATTAGAGCCTGCATACCACTAGTGGTATCCATACCACAGTTTGAGAATCACTGGTCCAAACAACTAAGCTACAGTATTCACATTGAATATACAGGCTATGCTGTCTTTACATAAAGTAGTCGATATATAGTCGACAGTTTCGAGTTGAAATAGACGTACATACGTACGTACGTTCAACATGAAGTGAACTTGTGTGACGTCACATAAACCGGAAGTGAAACGAACTGACCGACCAATTTTCATTCTAAAATGTTTACAAATTAAAATGGAAAAAGATAAACATATTTAAACACACGTTAAAAAAATATGGCTTTTATGAAGCCAGAACAATATTTGATGTTTCCTCTGTCAAGAAAGTATAAAAGAGTTTAGTGAGTATACAAGTACTTTTTAAGTACTGCAGTAATAATAACTGTGATAACTTTAGTCACAATAACTTTTTCTAGCCATTTTATTTATTGTGTTGGTTGTGTATACTTGAGGGTCCCCTACACCCTCCTTAACAGAGACAAAACCTATTGTATTGCTTTTGGTTGTGATTTTTATTCAAGTGCAAAATTCTGTTAACATAGTGTATTTTATTTTTATTATTTGTTTGTTTTATTTAACTTGGTAATATTTAAAAGTTGACACTCCAATTCCAATGTTAAAAAACACCCAAAATACAAGTGTATTGCATTTGAAAGTGTATACTTGCATTATTATTATGTATTATTTCACATGTGGTTAATTTGGTGTCAAAAAATAATGGCAATAATATTGTTTATCGGCAGTAATTTGTAGGTCAATATATTGTCGAGCAAAATTTGGTATCGGCCCAGGCCTAAATAATGCCTTGGTAAATAAATGCCTTACATTTTACATCCTGCAGCTTTGCTTTTATTTATTCTGATGAAAGCAAATGATGCAAACCTTAACTTTTAACGGCAACTGTTTTCACAAGGCGGACGCGTTTAATGTATGGCCATGTATTGCTCCGACGTGATTCAACGCTGAATATCATACGCGCAGCATGACGAAAACAAAGCCTCTAAATTGCAAGCGAGGACTTAACAAATGTTTGAGGTTTAAAAAATGCTTGGCTGCTATCCAGCACTCCCTGCAATCTGCTGACAATACGCATAGCTAACTCTGGGGAATGTCATGGTAGTAGGTCGGGTGCCGCGTTGAACTGTGGAATTGTGGAAGAATGGATTTATGCTATGAGAAATTTATTTTTCAATTCTATGTCAAAAAAACTTTAGGACATCACATTTTCTTTGCTATTATTTAGTCTAAATGAATTACAACTTGACTGCGACTGGATGATTTGTTTTGCAGCAGCTGTGAATGTACTGTAAATTTCTTAAACATATTTTTCTATCTGTGCCGGAATATTCCAAAGTGCACAATGTCCAAGGACTTGAGCGTGTACTTGTGGTGTGTGTTTGAGTGGGACAGAGCTGGCGTGCAGGTGGTGGGCAGCAGGCAGACAGCAGAGGTTAGCAGTGGGGTGTTAGGGATGTCAGGTAGTAAAATGTGAGATGAGGCAGGGCCCTGAAGTCTGTGGGCCTGGAGATTTGTGCTCGCACTCGCAGAGCAAACACAGGAGGCATCTGCAGGCAGCTGTGTGTGGGGGGAGGGGCTCCCGCTCGGGACAAGGGGTGGCGTGGGGGGCGTTTGGGGAAGCTGGGTGGTGTTAGGTGGTGGTGAAGAGTGGAGGAGAGTGGGGGGTGGACTAGCAGAGTGAACACAATCAGCCCTCTGTTTTCATAAGACTTGTGGTATGTGCGAGCAGAAACAAATGTGTTTAATTTAGGTGCTTTTTTTTTTCTTCACAATTTTGCCTTTACTACACCCACGTTTGCCCACCTCACTGCTTCGGTCAACACTGCCTTGCCTGACTCGTGTCAACTACTCTCTTTTACGGAAGTTTACTTAAAAGAAGAGCCAAAAAAATCACCTACTGTCCTCCGTCAGAAAAAAACCTAAGATGGGGGCTGCGGGCTTGTGGAATGATCACTTCGCTGTGGTATTTACTCTGTTCAGTGTGAGGGGGGCTTATCATTACCTCTAATGCCTCGGCAGGAAACTCTGCATTATATCAGTCTGGGTTCAGTTTTAAATTAAAAGTTCTCATTTGTGTCTCACTGGCGCCGACTTGGAAGCGCACACTCATACGATATTCTAAGGCCATGTCTACACTAAGTTGTTTAACCCCTTAAACGAATAATTATTTAGCTTAAGCCCCGTTTCAGCCACACTAAACCAGCGTTTAAGGTCCCCCTCCTCGGACACATTTTTACACGGGTAAATCAGCCGTGTAACTCTTGAATCTCCGGCACTTAGCTTTGTATGGACTCATTGATTGTTTACAAAGTGAGTTCGGAGAGGAAGTGACACAAGAAAGACCACGCCCACACAAGAAGTGACATCAGAAAGAATGCGACACAGTCAGCTTCATAATAAAGTGGTTTCGTAACACGGAGGTAAACACTAGAAATATCAAGGTGAGTCATCCAGACATGCCCGTTTTTCTCCTTCTTCTACATGTACAGACGCTTGTGGAAATCAAACATGAATACCTTAAGAGAAAGCGATTGAAGCTATTTCGGATACAACACTTCTCAGACGGCACGCGAACTTTCCAATGTCCGGCCGGGTCAGCTGTGTTTCTAATTAGCGAACAACTTTGTCCATTTGTCGAAGGAGAGACAACAAGAATGCGAGCTCCCGTGGATGTGATAAAGAAGGTAGCGTGTGCTTTGTATTACCTGGCCGTCGAGGAAAACGGCGAATGCATTTGGACTGGCAAAGCAGACTGTATCAGTTATTGTTCGCCATGTATGTCGCGGACTAAAGTATATTAAGTCACCAAAAACGAATGGACAATGAAGGTAACGGCAAAAGAGTGAGGAGTGTCCTGACCAGATATGTAGATCCCTAGTTTGATTAATATTAAATGTTCTTTATCACATTGATTACCTGTCTAATAAAGATTTTATTAATTTATGATCGCTCAAGTGTGATTCACAACAATCGGGCCCCACAGCACACTGGATTCTAGTTAATTGAAATACCACAACACTGGATATTGTTCAGATAAGTTACAGCACCTCCAAGTCCGAGTCCATGGTTACCGCCCGGAAAAGGGTGGAGTGCCACCTCCGGGTTGGGGAGGAGATCTTGCCCCAAGTGGAGGAGTTCAAGTACCTCGGAGTCTTGTTCACGAGTGAGGGAAGAGTGGATCGTGAGATCGACAGGCGGATCGGTGCGGCGTCTTCAGTAATGCGGACGCTGTATCGATCCGTTGTGGTGAAGAAGGAGCTGAGCCGGAAGGCAAAGCTCTCAATTTACCGGTCGATCTACGTTCCCATCCTCACCTATGGTCATGAGCTTTGGGTTATGACCGAAAGGACAAGATCACGGGTACAAGCGGCCGAAATGAGTTTCCTCCGCCGGGTGGCGGGGCTCTCCCTTAGAGATAGGGTGAGAAGCTCTGTCATCCGGGGGGAGCTCAAAGTAAAGCCGCTGCTCCTCCACATCGAGAGGAGCCAGATGAGGTGGTTCGGGCATCTGGTCAGGATGCCACCCGAGCGCCTCCCTAGGGAGGTGTTTAGGGCACGTCCGACCGGTAGGAGGCCACGAGGAAGACCCAGGACACGTTGGGAAGACTATGTCTCCCGGCTGGCCTGGGAACGCCTCAGGATCCCCCGGGAGGAGCTGGACGAAGTGGCTAAGGAGAGGGAAGTCTGGGCTTCCCTGCTTAGGCTGCTGCCCCCGCGACCCGACCTCGGATAAGCGGAAGAAGATGGATGGATGGAAGTTACATTTAAGAACTTGCACATAAAGCAACACTGGGGATGACTATAACGTGCGCATTTTCCGCGCATGCGTACTAGGTCGCGTTGCGCCGGCGGACGGAAAGGGGCGGGGGTCTTAAACGGTGGCATTGTTGTGTGTGGACACGGATAAGGTTAGGTGTGATTTACCCTGGATAACCTTAGTGTAAACGGGGCCTAAGTGGAGCGTCGATATAAACCTCCAGCCGAGATGCTGCTAACCACCTCGTGCTCTGGAGTTAATTATACAGACATTTACGGCTGTGAATTTCAATGCAACGAGCCTACTCCCTGAACAATAAAAAGTTGTGTTCCTGTGCAACTGGACAAACAAAGCCACAGGATACAAAAAGTGACGACACCTCTGACACTGAAGGTGTAGCCTGTCTTGACATGGGAGCACGCTGACACTGAGCAGTGCCGCTGACAATTGAAACCAGATTTCTCAGGTATAAGAACCCACATAACTAACTTCTTATAATTGACTTGAACAGCTTTACACCCTCCTCTTTCTTTATGAGATGGCCTTGCTCATACCAGATGCATAATTAAGGTATGCAGTTAGCTCTACATGGCTGGTCGCCGTGCTCCCTAACACAATAACTCACTTATTCCTCGCTTAAACTCCAGGTAAATATCTTTGCTGTAATTACATGTGATTTAAATGACCTGAAAGTCGGCTAGTTAGAGTCGCTGCTGGGTTTAAAGGCACATGTGAGTTCCGAGGTACCGCGCTAAAGCTGTGGATACAGGAAGCAATAACTCAGGATCGTGTCATGCAAAGGGGAAAAAAAAAAAAATCCTGCAGAAGTTGCTTGAGTTGCAAAAATTCTAACTCACTGGGTTAAAGTGAGTTAAAGAAGCTCTTTATGGGGTTGGGTTTATCTTGGCCTTGTATTTTGGTCGTGCCGTTTTATTACTGAAACAACAGTACATTACAAAATAATCAGTTTGGAATATGCGTAAGTACCTCACACATTTGTTTTGTGTAAGATTTAGGACATATGACACTGCTGTTTACTGTTACAACAAACATTGTTTCCTCCTAATATTCTGAACTCATCTAAAGATGTCTGAGGTGCAAGCGGATAGATTGTATCCACCTTAGAAATCTCGGAAAAACCTTGAAGCTGTGTCGTTAGGACCTCCCTCGCACTGCCTCCCCTCTTCACTCTCCTCTCCCTAATAGTTCTTTTGTGTACAAGAGCATGTTAAGAGGCCAATGAGCCTGGCCCTAATAGGCCATGTTACCATAGAAACCACAGCACTCTGGATGTCTGACCTTTGACCCATTTTTTTTACTGGCTGTGAATAAGAGTGCAGAACGACCAAGCAGGTCACAATGGAGGCCCGGCAAACCGAGGGAATGTCCCTGACATAGTCACTTAACTTCATTCCTCAATAGGCCAATGGGCACTTCAAATGTGGTAGCCATTAGCAGGATGCTATCTCCAACAGAGATCCATGGGCTTCTCAGGGTTATTATTACGGGGCCTCGGAAGAAAAAGAGCCATATAATGTGGCACATGTAGTAAAAGAGTCAATGCAATTGCAGGGAAGCCAAAATGCACGACAATGTTTACATGACATGTTTATGTTGACAGAATAAGCTTAGTTTCTACTCCGCCTTCTCAATTTATTTGTTGTTTCTTTCTTTTTGTACCGTCTTTGTAGATAGCCTTAATAAATGGCTTCCTCCTCCACTAATCTACTTACTTCATGGTGACGGGATAAGAGGGTCTGGTGGCCATTCAAAATGTTGCTGTGGCCCAATAGGGCTTTGCAGGTCTGACCAGATGAGCTGCTTGTCGTTTCCCCATCAATTACACACTAATTAGCACAATGACTGCCGAGGTTTGCTTAAGAATTGTCAATGTAATTGCCGCTAATGTTGGCAAACAATGAGTCTTAATGCAAACTTGGAGACAAGGCGGGGGTTACTTATCACAGTTTCTTTGTCATGAAAGCTTTAATTGTGTTTCATGCATAGGGGTGGCAATAGCCATGCATAAGCAGGTGATATCAGCAGAGCAAACCAGGGAGGGACTGTTGTGTCGGGGCCTGACAGGACTATTGTCTGGAGCTGCTGTTCATATGGGCAGGGAATGGTAATTAACACCTCAGCCAAACAGCAAGCTGTGTGGCCCATTTGTTTTCTGTTGGGGGCTAAAAGAAAACAATGGGGAGGGGTTCTCCACACAGTAGGTGATTGACATTATCTGCTGGAGCGATCCGTGAAGGCATTCCTGCTGCTATGCTATTCACTGCAAGTTAGGCGAAGCCATTTCACAAGCGTGGGGCCTCGTTTGAGCCGCCACTTTGCACACATTCACTCTTTTATTTGCTCTTTGACTTTGTCTGATTGGATTTGAGCCGCACGCACCGAAAGCTTTTCTACTCCTATTGTAGTTTTGTATACGATTTTCGATTGCATTCTAAAGATTTGTGTGATTTTGACATTAAAATAGAAGGTTTCTCCATGAAATATGAAGTTAGTTGCTTGCAAAGATTGCACTGTCCCTCTGGCAGTGTGTGTGGCTGAGTTTGACAGCAAATGTCCAGACATCTGTCTTTTTTCCACACTGTGATGTTGGCCTGGAGTATGGCACTGCACACTTCAGAGATGACAAAGACTGTTGGCTATGTTTTTCAGCACTACCAGAGCAGTGGAACAATTACAACCCAACTCTGGCAGGCCACATGCCCCAGAACATATGTTATATTTTCTCTTCAAAAAGCCAAAGGGCTCCAGCGTTGCTTTTCTGGAAAAAAATCAGTGGCATCCTTGCCACCTTTGTCACATTTGGGTCCTGTAAAAGTAGCACATTGACTGATGTCTATTCTGAATGTTGGAGGCTGCAGGCAAAGCTGGAAGACAATGAGAGAATTCAGCAGCAAATTTCTTTCAGTTGTCTGTCCGAGTCTATACAGCGATGCTTCCAGCTCCTATGCTGAACCAGACTTGTCTATGGACCTCAACCATATGTCCATTCCAGCTGTATGTGTTAAAAATAAAATGTGTTTTAATTCTCAGGCATGTGAAATGTCTGCCAAAATGTGGAAGTCTGTGTTTTTAAACATTCATTTTCGCGTCTAAACATCACTTTGGCATTTCTTTCCTAGTGAAATGTCAGTAAAAATATGATCCAAACAAAATTTGTCGAATGCTCGCTTCAGCCGCAGGTTGTCACTGTGCCTCTTGCGTAAACACCGCACTGAGTTGCAGGACGGGTAGACAATCAGGAGCACCGAACCAAGCTCGCTAGTTAGCTAACCATCTAGATAGCTTAAGTGTTGTCTCCTCAGTTTGCCCTGCGATCCACAACGTTGACGGCTGACCACTTTTCTGCTAATCTTTATTGGATGATTACAATCCGAACAATGTTCGTTCCGAACCACTTGTAGTTCTGGAGCAGGGGTCTCCAAACTACAGGCTGGCGGGCCGCATTTGGCCAAAATCCGTGCCGTGGGAAGTCTCAAGTTTTACAAACCCTGTTTCCATATGAGTTGGGAAATTGTGTAAGATGTAAATATAAACGGAATACAATGATTTGCAAATCATTTTCAACCCATATTCAGTTGAATATGCTACAAAGACAACACATTTGATGTTCAAACTGATACTTTTTTTTTTTTTTGCAAATAGTCTTTAACTTCAGAATTTGATGCCAGCAACACATGACAAAGAAGTTGGGAAAGGTGGCAATAAATACTGATAAAGTTGAGGAATGCTTATCAAACACTTATTTGGAACAATTGGGAACAGGTGGGTGCCATGATTGGGTATAAAAGTAGATTCCATGAAATGCTCAGTCATTCACAAACAAGGATGGGGCAAGGGTCACCATTTTGTCAACAAATGCGTGAGCAAATTGTTGAACAGTTTAAGAAAAACCTCTCTCAACCAGCTATTGCAAGGAATTTAGGGATTTTACCATCTACGTTCCATAATATCATCAAAGGGTTCAGAGAATCTGGAGAAATCACTGCATGTAAGCAGCTAAGCCCGTGACCTTCGATCCCTCAGGCTGTACTGCACAACAAGCGACATCAGTGTGTAAAGGATATCACCACATGGGCTCAGGAACACTTCAGAAACCCACTGTCAGTAACTACAGTTGGCCGCTACATCTGTAAGTGCAAGTTAAAACTCTCCTATGCAAGGCGAAAACCATTTATCAACAACACCCAGAAACGCCGTCGGCTTCGCTGGGCCTGAGCTCATCTAAGATGGACTGATACAAAGTGGAAAAGTGTTCTGTGGTCTGACGAGTCCACATTTCAAATTGTTTTTGGAAACTGTGAACGTCGTATCCTCCGGACCAAAGAGGAAAAGAACCATCCGGATTGTCATAGGCGCAAAGTTGAAAAGCCAGCATCTGTGATGGTATGGGGGTGTATTAGTGCCCAAGACATGGGTAACTTACACATCTGTGAAGGCGCCATTAATGCTGAAAGGTACATACAGGTTTTGGAGCAACGTATGTTGCCATCCAAGCAACGTTACCATGGACGCCCCTGCTTAACGTGGCTTCATAGTAAAAGAGTGCGGGTACTAGACTGCCTGTAGTCCAGACCTGTCCCCCATTGAAAATGTGTGGCGCATTATGAAGCCTAAAATACCACAAAGGAGACCCCCGGACTGTTGAACAACTTAAGCTGTACATCAAGCAAGAATGGGAAAGAATTCCACCTGAGAAGCTTAAAAAATGTGTCTCCTCAGTTCCCAAACGTTTACTGAGTGTTGTTAAAAGGAAAGGCCATGTAACACAGTGGTGAACATGCCCTTTTCCAACTACTTTGGCACGTGTTGCAGCCATGAAATTCTAAGTTAATTATTATTTGCAAAAAAAAAATTAAGTTTATGAGTTTGAACATCAAATATCTTGTCTTTGTAGTGCATTCAATTGAATATGGGTTGAAAAGGATTTGCAAATCATTGTATTCCGTTTATATTTACATGTAACACAATTTCCCAACTCATATGGAAACGAGGTTTGTAAAAAAATGTGTCCTTTCTAATCTATTTTCTACCGCTTGTTACTCTCGGGGTCTCCTAGCCGCTCAGGCAAATCATATTGTCTAAAACTGCATTTTCCCATCGATAACGTGACATCGCGCCGCAGTGTCGGGCGAGCGTGCGGCAAGTGCGCACTGTTTTAGTCAATTAGTGCGTGAGGAAAAAAAATAAATAAAAAAAAAATAAATATATATATATATATATATATATATATATGTATACACACACACACACACACACACACACACACACACACACACACACACACACACACACACACACACACACAGCCCGGCCCCTGGCCAAGTTTTTTCAACCCAATGCGGTCCCCGAGTCAAAAAGTTTGGGGACCCCTGTTCTAGAGCATGCATTAGTAGCCAGTGAGAAGGAATATTTTTCGTGTGACACATTGTGATCAGAAGTCACAACACCGGAAGTATATTACCCGAGGGGGCGTGGCTACATGATAGAGTTGCCAAATGGAAATGGTTTTCTGAGTTCCTTGCATGCATGTTATGTAATTTTACATGACATTTTCAATTATAACAATGTTAGTAATTAAGTGAAAATCTACTAAAAAAACTAAATTATGTGGTACATTGCATGGAAATTAAAGTTTCAAAAAGACAGCCAAAGGGGTTTGGTAGATAAGAATGAATGTATGTAAAATATAGCGTAGAAATGCACCTAACTGCAGAAAATGTGGTGTTGTTTTTTTAAGATTTTCTTTCAGGGTTTTCTTGGCAGCACTTTGTACTAATAGAAATGTTCCTCTTTTTCCCCCTCAATTTTTCTCTTTGTTTCTCAAAAAGTGCTCAGATCCCTAAATTCTCGTCTCTCTAAATCAAAAACTTGTCCCAACATTTTTTAGCACAACACATTTTCACTAGCTCACAATTTCTTGTCACTTGTTTTCTAGACAACTCACATCTCGTTATAACCCTGGACCTTGTCTAATGTGTTAGTGAGTGGCATGCTGCTGTAGGCCCAGTAGTTAATGTGACTGTGAGCGACTAGGAAGTGTGTGAACAGTTGCTCCTTTGGGCACTGTGGCAATTAAAAGAAAGGTAGGTGCTCGGAAAAAAAAGGGCCTGCGGGCACATTTCTCATTCTTGGCAGAAAGCTGTCAAAAAAAGGGATGGATTGGGTAAGAGAGTCATGGTGGGCAGGGTTGGGCCCAAACAAATGCTCACAATAGCACTTGTTTCATTTGTGGCAAGCCTCGTGATTGACACAGATTAGATGAGGAGAGCTGTATGTATTGTTTTTGATTTTCTCTCCATAGTGTAGCATTCATTAGGCACCATGCACACAGTGGCAGAAAGTTTCAATAGTGAGCTAGCAGCCTCTAAAAGCGACTGCCTTCTGACAGTTGTATGGACTTGGGCCCATTAGTTGGAACCTACAATTCAGGGCTGCGCAGTATAGTGAAGAGGGCTGATGTCAAGAAATTCCCCCCTTTTTTGAAGAGAAAAAGGGTCCCCTTCCCCCTTCCCCGATACTCTGTTGGACCCCAGCTGTCAGGAAACAATACCCTCCGCCTGCCCGACAAACTCATTCCTGAAAATGTTTTTTCTACCTCTTCTCTCTTTTCTCCCCCTGCTATAATGCTTTTTCCATTTTTAACCCACAGCCATCCAAGCTTCCTTCCTCCTTACAAACTAGAGTGATGAATGGCGTTTTGAAATTCCAAACGTGAAAGCATGACTCCTCCAGCAAGCTTGTTTGTCATCATTTATCCTGCACCAACTTTTGCAGATATTTTTTTTACTGGTCTTGTCATTGAATACCTCTAAGGCAGGGATATTCAACTAAACGGCGTGGCGCAGTGGGAGAGTGGCCGTGCGCAACCCGAGGGTCCCTGGTTCAATCTCCACTTAGTACCAACCTCGTCATGTCCGTTGTGTCCTGAGCAAGACACTTCACTCTTGCTCCTGATGGGTGCTGGTTAGCGCCTTGCATGGCAGCTCCCTCCATCAGTGTGTGAATGTGTGTGTGAATGGGTAAATGTGGAAGTAGTGTCAAAGCGCTTTGAGTACCTTGAAGGTAGAAAAGCGCTATACAAGTACAACCCATTTATCATTTAAATTGTTTTGGAGGCCACATTTCCAGAAATGCACTATTTTGTATATTCCGGGGAATCAGCATTCTCTACATTTGATTTTGGTCTATTTATTTTGTAGGAGTTACAGTGGCTGTTTTAAGAACCTTGCGCAAAAATGATAGTCAGAGATCATCTCTGTGACAGCACTCTAGTATTTCTAGGAATCTGCTACAAAAATGTGAGTCTCTGAAGTTTTTTGAACTGAACTCGCGGACAACCAGTTGAATAGACCAAATGATGAAAAAGAGAGGACTTAAAATGAAACCTTAAAGAACACTACCAGTATAACTGAAGATGTTGAACAAAAGACTGTATACGAATTAAACATGCTACAGCAACACCTCAGTTACATAAATCACATCACCAAAACAAATCTAACTGTTGAAAAGGATAAAGAGTACTTAAAGGCCTACTGAAATGTGATTTTCTTATTTAAACGGGGATAGCAGGTCCATTCTATGTGTCATACTTGATCATTTCGCGATATTGCCATATTTTTGCTGAAAGGATTTAGTAGAGAACATCGACGATAAAGTTCGCAACTTTTGGTCGCTGATAAAAAAGCCTTGCCTGTACCGGAAGTAGCAGACGATATGCGCGTGACGTCACAGGTTGTGGAGCTCCTCACATCCGCACATTGTTTACAATCATGGCCACCAGCAGCGAGGGCGATTCGGACCGAGAAAGCGACAATTTTCCCATTAATTTGAGCGAGGATGAAAGATTCGTGGATGAGGAAAGTGAGAGTGAAGGACTAGAGGGCAGTGGGAGCGATTCAGATAGGGAAGATGCTGTGAGAGGTGGGTGGGACCTGATATTCAGCTGGGAATGACTAAAACAGTAAATAAACACAAGACATATATATACTCTATTAGCCACAACACAACCAGGCTTATATTTAATATGCCACAAATTAATACCGCATAACAAACACCTCCCCCCTCCTGTCCATATAACCCGCCAATACAACTCAAACACCTGCACAACACACTCAATCCCGCAGCCCAAAGTACCGTTCACCTCCCCAAAGTTCATACAGCACATATATTTCCCCAAAGTCCCCAAAGGTACGTAAGTGACATGCACATAGCGGCATGCACATACGGGCAAGCGATCAAATGTTTGGAAGCCGCAGCTGCATGCGTACTCACGGTACCGCGTCTGCACATCCAACTCAAAGTCCTCCTGGCAAGAGTCTTTGTTGTCCCAGTTCTCCACAGGCCAATGGTAAAGCTTGACTGTCATCTTTCAGGAATATAAACAATGAAACACCGGCTGTGTTTGTGTTGCTGCAGCCGCCCGCAATACACCGCTTCCCACCTACAGCTTTCTTCTTTGCTGTCTCCATTGTTCATTGAACAAATTGCAAAAGATTCACCAACACAGATGTCCAGAATACTGTGGAATTTTGCAATGAAAACAGAGGACTTAATAGCTGGCCACCATGCTGTCCCAAAATGTCCTCTACAATCCGTGACGTCACGTGCCGGCGTCATCATACCGAGATGTTTTCAGCAGGATATTTCACGCGGAATTTAAAATTGCACTTTAGTAAGCTAACCCGGCCGTATTGGCATGTGTTGCAATGTTAAGATTTCATCATTGATATATAAACTATCAGACTGCGTGGTCGGTAGTAGTGGGTTTCAGTAGGCCTTTAAAGGGGTACCTTTAAGAATGCCTCAATTATTTAAATCACAAGTTTGGCCTCCAGTGTCCTTTGTTTGCGAGCAAGGTAAAAACATCAATGCAAGGATTTGCCAATGTGTTTACATTGGTCCAAGTTCCTCTATACAACAGGAGCACGCTGGTGTTTTTAGGCATTTGCTTCAAAATTGTTTGTCTCTCAAGTTTTGAACTAAACCCGGGGAATATGGTGTCATGCCAGGGCTGGATTTGGCTGCCGGGCCGCCAGTTGATAGCCCTGCTCTAAATTGTCACGTGTAATCCAATTTCATGCTGTTGGTACTCAGAGATCCATTAGCACAAATATTGACAGAATTAAAAGAAAACGTGCACTTTGATACCCTATTCTTAGTACACGGACATGGATGAGCCGAGAACAACTTACCATAGAATTAATTTGACATTGTCCCAGGAAAGAAATCCACAACATGCATGACAAACTGCTGTAAGTGGTATTTAAAGTGATTGATAAACCAGATGGTTGAGACGTGCTTTTCAAATTCTGGCTTCATGCTAACTCGATTGCTGGAGGACAGAAAGTGTTCAGCTTGTTGCGTTAAGTAAAAGCCAAGTAGAAAAAAAAATACATGAGAACAGAGCTCTTTCTCTGTGGCTAGGTGTTCAACACGACTGAACACAAACAATTACAAAACCTTGATAACTTCGATATGTTTGGAAAATACCAGTACAGAAGGAAGAGGCACAAAGGGGCAAATCAATTGAGACATAGTTTCACAAAAGCCACATTATTGTATCTAATATTTCTGTGTGCTAGTCTTGCAATAAGATGTGTGCCTTTGCTTTAATCTGCTATTGTTACTCTCACCCACAGTACCTGCAGATGAAATGGCCTCTTTTGGATGTTCCCGGCTCTGCAGGACTCAAAGATTCCCGATCTCCAACACCAGGCCATTTAGTGAGTGCGCACAGAAACAGCTGCTGTGAAGTAAACACCTTAATTGAAATATTGCATTGGATTTAGGGTCACATTTGAACTTTTAAATAGTTAATGTGTTAATTGTCCATGCTTCAGACAAAAACAAAGATTTGTCTGTCAAAAAGCGTGCACAAAGTGGAGAATGAAAATCCCAAATTCTACACAAAATAATGTCTGAAAATATATCCTTTTGTGTTTGCTATTAATACGATGTTTCCTCATAACTACATCCTAAGGACATTGATCAAATTAGCAAACCAATCATGTAAGTTTATTTTGGGAATTGATTTACAGTAAAGGAAGTAAATGCTTCAATCAGGGATGTTAGCACTATTTGAGAAAAGAAGGAACATTATGGAAAAAAAGAGGAACAATTCTATTAGCACAAAGTGATGCCACACAAACCCCATAAGAACATTTCGAAAATCAAGACTACATTTTCTACAATTAGGTGCATTTCTACACTATATTTTACCTTTAGATTTATCTTCCAACCTGTTTTGGCTGTATTTTGACACTTGCAATGTAATGTATCACAGCCTTTTTAGTTTTTTTTTTACTAGATAATTTACTAACATTACTCTCATTGAAAATGTAATGTAAAATTCTATAAAATGCATGCAAAGAATTTAGAAAACGTTTCTCATTTGGCAACTCTATCCTGTAGCCACGCCCCCTCGGGTGATATACTTCCGGTGTAGTGACCTCTGTTTATACTCCGTCACGTCAAAAATATACTTTCTCACCGGCTACTAAAACATACTCTAGAACTACAACTGGTTCGTGACGAACAGTGTTTGGATTGTAATCATTCAAATGTGATTAGCAACAAAGTGGACAGCCGTCAGAGTTGTGGCTCAGAGAGCGAACAGAACCGACAACAAGTAAGCTCGCTAGATGGTTATCTAACTAGCGAGCTTGTTTAGGTGTTGCTGAATGTCTCCCCGTCCTGCAACTCAGTGCGGTGTTTAGACAAGAGGAACAGCGAGTACTTGCGGCTGAAGCAAGCGTTTGACAAATTTTGTTTGGATTGTATTTTTATTGATATTTCATTTAAAAAAGCGGAAGTGATATTTTGACGTGAAAATCAATGTTTAAAGGGGAACATTATCACCAGACCTATGTAAGCGTCAATATATAGCTTGATGTTGCAGAAAAAAGACCATATATTTTTTTAACTGATTTCCGAACTCTAAATGGGTGAATTTTGGCGAATTAAACGCATTTCTATTATTCGCTCTCGGAGCGATGACGTCACATCGGGAAGCAATCCGCCATTTTCTCAAACACATTACAAACACCGAGTCAAATCAGCTCTGTTATTTTCCGTTTTTTCGACTGTTTTCCGTACCTTGGAGACATCATGCCTCGTCGGTGTGTTGTCGTAGGGTGTAACAACACGAACAGGGACGGATTCAAGTTGCACCAGTGGCCCAAAGATGCGAAAGTGGCAAGAAATTGGACGTTTGTTCCGCACACTTTACCGACGAAAGCTATGCTGCGACAGAGATGGCAAGAATGTGTGAATATCCTGCGACATTCAAAGCAGATGCATTTCCAACTGGACTGGACAGATCAGCTTTCAGGAAAAGAGAGCGGATGAGGGTATGTCTACAGAATATATTAATTGATGAAAACTGGGCTGTCTGCACTCTCAAAGTGCATGTTGTTGCCAAATGTATTTCATATGCTGTAAACCTAGTTCATAGTTGTTAGTTTCCTTTAATGCCAAACAAACATACCAATCGTTGGTTAGAAGGCGATCGCCGAATTCGTCCTCGCTTTCTCCCGTGTCGCTGGCTGTCGTGTCGTTTTCGTC
This sequence comes from Nerophis lumbriciformis, assembly GCF_033978685.3. Taxonomy (NCBI): domain Eukaryota; kingdom Metazoa; phylum Chordata; class Actinopteri; order Syngnathiformes; family Syngnathidae; genus Nerophis; species Nerophis lumbriciformis. Next base: position 28,346,120 of record NC_084559.2, on the reverse strand, counting down.
GGTTTTGCTTGCATACGGTTTAAACCGATATGGCTCAATAGCTTCAGTTTCTTCTTCAATTTCGTTTTCGCTACCTGCCTCCACACTACAACCATCCGTTTCAATACATGCCTAATCTGTTGAATCGCTTAAGCCGCTGAAATCCGAGTCTGAATCCGAGCTAATGTCGCTATAACTTGCTGTTCTATCCGCCATGTTTGTTTGTATTGGCATCACTGTGTGACGTCACAGGAAAATGGACGGGTATTTATAATGATGGTTAAAATCAGGCACTTTGAAGCTTTTTTTTAGGGATATTGCGTGATGGGTAAAATTTTTTTTTAAACTTCGAAAAATAAAATAAGCCACTGGGAACTGATTTTTAATGGTTTTAACCCTTCTGAAATTGTGATAATGTTCCCCTTTAAAAACGTGTATAGCCGCGTTTTTGCGGAAATTTCACATGCCTGTTTAAACAAACTACCACTATAATGTGGTTATTTTTATTAACAAATGTTTAGTCCGCATTTGAATCCCCTGGTTCACATCAGCTTTCACGAGCTGCAGCCGCCAGAGGAAAATTGCTGACTGCTCTGTCTGTCCATACGGCAATAACTCAATTTCTTCCATAAAACTCTCAAGTTTGACTCTTCATGCCTGTCTTGAACTTTCCCATACAGGTGTAAACCAGACCTCATGGTGTCTTAGTGCAGTTAGACAATGTGTGGCGTCAACAGACCCGTTTGGTTTGTGTTTGGGCTTTGACATGTGGGACAGTAAACATTAGACCAAGTTTTTCTTTGGTTTTAGCTTTGCATGTAGTTCTTGGCGTCTATTAAGGTTCTCACCTGTTTGATTGTATTGATAGGGAGGTCATGCCACGAACCACGTGAAGTTAGTCACACTTAAGTAAAGAAGTTGTTGTGACTCAGCCGCTTGACCTTGCATTCCCTTTTAAAACATGCTTGCTGAGTTTGTGGTTGTTTTGCTGAATCCCATAATTGCAGTAATACACATGACAAAGTCCTCATTGAGCGTTGTCAATGGGAATCTGTTGTGGAGGGGATAATGTTAGTTCGTGGGAACTGTTGCTTCAGGAGAAAGCAATGATACGTATCTTATCAGAAAAAACCCTGACCTGACAGTGACCATAATGAAAACTTTTAAATACTGGGTTTTGAATTTAATGATATTAAAGCCAAGATGACTTATGATTTCCTAAATTGGGGATTAGAATACTTTTTAGTGTTATAATCATAATGCCTAAGAATTAAATTATTCTAATTTTCTTATTTACTTTCACCAAGGATTGCTAGGGTTTGCCTTTCTGTCAGTTAGTTTGCAAAATAACTCAAAAGAGTTATGGGTAGATTTGGATGAAACTTTCCAAGACGGAATCAGGAACAATTGATTACATTTTGGGGCTGATCCGCACCATTTTTACTATGTTACATTATGGTTACGATACGGGTTTCAACTTCTGTGTGTGTATGCTAGTGGCTCTGCAGAGACAAAGACAGTGTATAACTGACAAGGGGGTTCGCCCCCTTTCTTTTATTCCGCTATAGATAGCTCCAACAATTATGGGCAGCTTTTAGTCAAACTTACATGAAATGTCCAAATTGGGATAAAGAACAAGTCATTACATTTTGGGGCTGATCTGGATCATATATACTACGTTACCTTAAGTTTACGTTATAAGCCTCAGTTTCTGTGTGTGTGTGCACTTCCACCCACAGTGACAAAGAGAGTGAATGACTGACAAGAGGCTTCACTCCTTTTATTTCCTTCCACTATAGATAGCTCACAAAGTTAAGGGTACATTCTGATTAAACTTTCAGGAAATGTCAAAAATGACATTAGGATAGCGGTGGGCAAAGTTTTTGGCTCAGGGGCCACATTGACTTTTAAAATTTGACAGACAGGCCGGGCGAGCACATGATGCATTTCAAAGCATATCATATCTGTTGCAACTAAGAGTAGACTTCTCAAACATGGGCTATTTGATTATAATACATATATTTTCAACAATATCATATCAGAACATCAAAGAAACATTAAAATGATTTTACAGGGTTAACACTTTCATTTGCTTTTAGTGGGGACATTGAGGTTGATCACCCGTTTTTGCCAGTGCGTCGAAGTCTAGTATCAGTTTGTTGTGGTAATTTAAAAAAAGATCTTTGCTCAATTCTGTTCTAATATTTGGCGGGCCGAATTAAAAAGACCAACGGGCCGAATATGGCCCGCCGGCCATAGTTTTCCCATCCCTGCATCAGTAGCAAGTGATTACATTTTGGGGTTGATCTGTATCACCATTTGGATTTAGGACTTTTTTTTACTAATGGGAAGCAGGGCCTGGCAGATTTGTACTCTCTTTTATAGTTAAGTTACATTACTCACAAACATAAGGCTGGGAATGTCAGATTACCTCAGGATATGATAAGATATTGATATGTTGCTTTTAACCTACCACATATCCATGTGTTTATGGGGCTGTAACAAAAGCAAACAACTTACTTGAACATCTAGCATTGCCCCATCCTAGGGATGTAACAATATTAAAATTTCATATCACGGTTATTGTGACCAAAATAATCATGGTTATCATTATTATCACTGTATTGTTGAATGCGCTCCAAAAATACTTATACACACATTTAAATCTTTGAACCAGGTTTTATTTAAACAATTTAATAAAATAGTATGACACACACAATATACTTTCATTGGTAGAAGAAATATTGAATATTGTTCTGGCTTCTTAAGAAACATATATTTATTTAAGTGTTTAAATGTGTCTATCTTCTTCAGTTTTAAATAAAAAATGGGTTTTAGACGCATCACTTCTGGTTTTTATGACGTCACATGACTTCACTTCCTGTTGTAATTTTCTCTTCGAGTATAGCTCGATCACTGAGTCCAAGATAGCACAGTCTGTAGGTTTAAAGTACACAATTGAATAGTTTAGTGTCTCGGACAGGAATGTGTTTATACAAGTTTATATTGGGGTATGTTGTTTGTTATTGGGGAAAGACGTTAACGCCTCTTGTTTTCATGTTAGCATTAAAGCAAGCTAATGAGTTAGCCCGACTATACTTTTCTAGCAAATGAGCAGTATCCCCGGTCTGTGAGTTTATCAAAGTGTTATCAATCATGGTTTTAAGATAATTTTAATTTATAACAGTAATAGTAACTGTCAGGAGTTTTATCGCGGTTTATCATTATACCGTTTATCATTATATCCCTATCCCTTTCACACACAAAAAAGCCAAAGTGAGTCCACACCTTTTAATGAAACAACGTCAATGCATCAGTTTAACTCTAGTCTTGAGTCTGCCATCTTAGCGCCTTTGTGTTTTGCTTCTTCTGGGATTCAAGCCCAGTTATTAACTATTTGTGTGAGTAGAGGCCATTGAACATGTAAACAGTGACTTGACTCTGTAAGGGGGAGATGAATCGTAAGGTTGAATATCACTATAGTTCGCCATATCGACATTTTGTTACACTCCAAAAAGTGAGGGATATTCCGCTTTCAGATCACAATATAGGAAACATTTCACAAAAGGTGTGTGATCCATAATTTGACAAAAAAAGTGCAATGATTCGATGACGTTACGGATTAAACTCGATGATTACCTCCACCAGGAGGTATATATACCGTATTTTCCGCACTATAAGGCGCACCTAAAAACCACAATTTTTCTCAAAAGCTGACAGTGCGCCTAATAACCCGGTGCGCTTTATTACGATTCATTTTCATAAAGTTTCGGTCTCGCAACTTCGGTAAACAGCCGCCATCTTTTTTCCCGGTAGAACAGGAAGCGCTTCTTCTTCTACGCAAGCAACCGCCAAGGAAAGCACCCGCCCCCATAGAACAGGAAGCGCTTCACCCGCCCCCATAGAACAGGAAGCGCTTCACCCGCCCCCGGAAGAAGAAGAAAAAACGCGCGGATATCACCGTACGTTTCATTTCCTGTTTACATCTGTAAAGACCACAAAATGGCTCCTACAAAGGACAAGGATCCGGTTCATAAAAAGACGCAATCTCTCCATCCGCACACGGATTACTACCGTATTTCACAGCAACTGATATTCCTGTGAACTGCACTGTGGAACGGGAGCACGTACGGTGAATATTCGCACCACAGGGAATGAGGAGTCATCCTTCACTGTGGTTCTAGCTTGCCATGCTAACTTCCACCCATCCAAAAGAGACCTTTCCAGCCGGCGTCATCATAAAAGCTAACTCGAAGGGATGGATGGATGAAGAAAAGATGAGCGAGTGGTTAAGGGAAGTTTACGCGAAGAGGCCGGGTGGCTTTTTTCACACAGCTCCGAAGGCGAACACACCTTCACTAAGACGGGCAGATAGCGCCGGTCGACATACGCCAACATCTGCCAGTGGATCGTAAATGCCTGGGCAGATAGTTTCGGTCACAACTGTGGTCCGAGCTTTCCGGAAGGCAGGATTCACAGAACTGCTGCACAACAACAGCGACACTGAATCCGATGACTTCTACGAGGCGGAGCCGGCCATTTTTGAATCCCACGCTTCCGCAACTTTTCAATTCGGACACCGAAGACGAAGAATTCGAAGGATTTACGAATGAAGAATAACTTCAGAAGGTGAGCGCTATGTTTATTTTGTGTGTTGTGACATTAACGTTCGAGCAACATTATGTTGCTATTTATTGCTCTACACCATTTTGAATTTTACTATGTTTGTGATTGCACATTTGCGTACATTTTGGGACAGAGTTGTTAGAACGCTGGTTTTCAATATATTATTAAAGTTTGACTGAACTATCTGACTGTTTTTTTGACATTCACTTTAGCGCAGCGTTTTTTTGACATTCACTTTAGCGCAGCGTAGGCGCGGCTTTTAGTCCGGGGCGGCTTATTGGTGGACAAAATTATGAAATATGTAATTCATAGAAGGTGCGGCTAATAATCCGGTGCGCCTTATAGTGCGGAAAATACGGTAATCGGCCAAATTTATTTGTCTGTCAGTTAGTTAGTTACAGTAGTTAACAACATAACTCAAAAAGTGCAGTAATCAGATTTTGTGGGTGATATGGATAATTTCTACTACATTACCTTATGTTTACGTTATTCGGCTGAACTTCCCTGCGTGTGTTTGCTTGTGGCCCCTGTGCTGCCTCCACTCAAAGAGTCAAAGAGTGCGTATGACTGACAAGAGGGTTCACTACGTTTATTTCAAGATAAGGGCCGATTTTAATTTAAATTTTCAGACAATATCTGAAATGAGGTAGAGGACAAGTGATGACATTTCTTGATTCAGTTTTTTTTTTTAATGACTATAAAATTGGGACATATGGGTTGGTGGAGTTCTGCGCTTTCTGGGTATTTGTTTAAGTTACATTTGTGTTTTTCTGGATGAAAATGAACATGCGTGAGTCAGCACGACCAGTGACTGGAGAGCAACAAGAATAACAAAAATGGTTGTGGCCACTGGCAACAACATTGCAAGTGAAAACATAGAAAGTATCAGGACATTTCAATCTAAACACACCAAAAACATACATATCTTGCTAAATTTGCAAAGAATATCTTACCTTTAAAGGCAGTACGTCTGTGAAACGGGCGCATTAAAAGCAGAGGCATGTCAGACTGTGCATCTGGAGAAGAGACAAGAGTTGTGTGAAGCACATCATTATCACAAAATGCACTTTTATTTTTTAGAAAGCTAGATAGCTTCAATATTGTTTTATTGCTACTATTTTGCCTGTTCTTTTTTTTTTTTTTTTTTTTTTTTTACATAAAAATGATACATTGTTTTTATCAGCACTCTGCCTGTCCTTGGACAAATGTCTTATATTTGTAGCAGTTTATGAAATTGACAGTTACAGTATAAATAAATGTTTTTGAATGAAGTAGTCATCTTCATTGTTTTTATTGTTAGCTCGCACATGCCGTAAAATTTCTGAAGCGAAATTTAAAAGCCGATGGCAAAATTAGAGACCCGGTATTAGTAAACACTTTATAATTCGATTAATCGCCTAATTGTTAAGAGAGATGAATTAGTTGTAAATAGTCGTTAGTAGCAGTCCAAATTGACAAATACATTTTCTGGTTTATTAGAATTTGAATATTAAAAGGGAAACTATGATACTTCTAATCTATATTTAACACATTGCCTTGCAGTCTAGAATATATAATATATATTGCATATGTTTTGGTGTAAATTTTGCTCCACTGTCACATTTTTAACCCCTTTTCTAAGTATGCTTTGGGAGGTTGTCCTATTAGATGCAAATAAACCCCACCCCTGTTGAAATATATATCTTGAAGACAGGGTCAAAAATAAACTTCATACCATATCTCACTACATCTTGAACATTGCTGGTATTGTTCGCATGCCACAGTGAGATGAAAATAATACTTTATCCACATCTATTAAAAACGTTACATTAGCTCCCTGTATGTACACTAACATTACACAGACAACTTATTTTACACAACATAAACAGTTAAGGGTGCAATACAGGTAACGAAACAGGTAACCGAACAACTTTTTTTCCCTTTAAAAATGTGTTTTTATGTTGCTTGTCAGCAAAAACTGCATTTTGCAGCAAACAAAGCATCACTAGTTTACCAAATACTATAAGACATTTCCTAAGTTATCCTAAAAAAACACAACACTTTCAAATAGTAAATTGCTTTTTATTCCTTGACTAATTGTATACACCTTAATCGCAAGCAGTGAACCAAAGTGCCGACATTTATTAAAGGGGAACATTATCACAATTTCAGAATGGTTAAAACCATTAAAAATCAGTTCCCAGTGGTTTATTATATTTTTCAAAGTTTTTTTCAAAATTTTACCCATCACGCAATATCCCTAAAAAAAGCTTCAAAGTGCCTGATTTTAACCATCGTTATATACACCCGTCCATTTTCCTGTGACGTCACATAGTGATGCCGATACAAACAAACATGGCGGATAGAACAGCAAGTTATAGCGACATTAGCTCGGATTCAGACTCGGATTTCAGTGGCTTAAGCGATTCAACAGATTACGAATGTATTGAAACGGATGGTTGTAGTGTGGAGGCAGGTAGCGAAAACGAAATTGAAGAAGAAACTGAAGCTATTGAGCCATATCGGTTTGAACCGTATGCAAGCGAAACCGACGAAAACGACACGACAGCCAGCGACACGGGAGAAAGCGAGGACGAATTCGGCGATCGCCTTCTAACCAACGATTGGTATGTGTTTGTTTGGCATTAAAGGAAACTAACAACTATGAACTAGGTTTACAGCATATGAAATGCATTTGGCAACAACATGCACTTTGAGAGTGCAGACAGCCCAATTTTCATCAATTAATATATTCTGTAGACATACCCTCATCCGCTCTCTTTTCCTGAAAGCTGATCTGTCCAGTTTTGGAGTTCATGTCAGCAGGCCAGGGAAGCTAGGGTCGATAGGGGGTTTAGCTCGCTCGTCTGCGGAAACAAACCGCCGCCATTGCTTGCCGTGCTACCGAGGTCCTTTGTCCCTGAATTGCTCACACACTCCGGCAGATTCAATTAGCGTCTGGCGGCAGATTTCTTTGACTCTATCATTGGAAATGCATCTGCTTTGAGTGTCGCAGGATATCCACACATTCTTGCCATCTCTGTCGTAGCATAGCTTTCGTCGGTAAAGTGTGCGGAACAAACGTCCAATTTCTTGCCACTTTTGCATCTTTGGGCCACTGGTGCAACTTGAATCCGTCCCTGTTCGTGTTGTTACACCCTCCGACGACACACCGACGAGGCATGATGTCTCCAAGGTACGGAAAACAGTCGAAAAAACGGAAAATAACAGAGCTGATTTGACTCGGTGTTTGAGGAAATGGCGGATTGCTTCCCGATGTGACGCCACGTTGTGACGTCATCGCTCTGAGAGCGAATATTAGAAAGGCGTTTAATTCGCCAAAATTCACCCATTTAGAGTTCGTAAATCGGTTAAAAAAAAATATGGTCTTTTTTCTGCAACATCAAGGTATATATTGACGCTTACATAGGTCTGGTGATAATGTTCCCCTTTAAGTCAAATAGCTTATGCTAAATTTAATGAAACTACATGTAAGTGTAGTTTGAATTTGAGGCAATGCAAAATAACAATGTGTGATTTTGCATTCAGCTCCTTGTTAGAAAACAGCATGTAGAAAACTGATGACCCAAATGACGGATCATTATAAATTAAAGCTGCTGTATGTCACGGTTAGGTAGATTCTTAGAGGGCGCTAGTATTCGTTTTCGTCAGGAAACGCACGTGCACCGAAAAAAAAAGGAACAAAGCTACAGTGCAGGGGTGGTGTTTGGAGTGATTAGTGGTCTCGCTCACAGGTTGAAATACTGCACGGCGGCCATTGCATCAGGTAAAAAATTTACTTTGAGCAAATTGCCACCCATTTAAAATGTTTCTGGTAAATTAAATACTTTTAAAGACTTTGTCACAGATTTTGTTTAATCAGATAAAATAAAACTGGAAGTGTCACTCATTGGTATGTTGTCACATTTATGTGCACTATAAACAACAATAACGGTGGTAGATAAGTATTTAAAGCCTCTCTGGGCCTAGAAAAAGGGAGCCGGGAGCTGAGGGCCAGGCGTGCAGGGCACTTTCACAGGCCTGGAGAGTGTGTATTAAAGTGGCCATAAAATGACGAGGCGTGGGAGCGCGCAGTGCTTTCTACAAGCGTGTAGGCCAGCTTTTGAATAGCGGGACTCATGGCTTGCAATGGTGTTCGAACTTACTTGCTTGTTTTACTTTCCTAAAATGAAAAGGTTGTAAATTATAATCGAGTATATCACATTGTGTATATATATATATATATATATATATATAGTTTTATTCAAAAATTACATTTTAGTTCTATGGTTTCAGTAGCGTTAAGGGTGGAACCAGGGGTGTGATGAACAGTCCCGTAATTGGAGATGAAAATACTTCCGGCTTGAGGTTGTTTATTGATAGTCTTCACAATGAAGAAACTGTAAAACTAATCACACAAAGGAAAGTACCGTATTTTCCGCACTATAAGGCGCACCGGATTATTAGCCGCACCTTCTATGAATTACATATTTCATAATTTTGTCCACCAATAAGCCGCCCCGGACTATAAGCCGCGCCTACGCTGCGCTAAAGTGAATGTCAAAAAAACGCTGCGCTAAAGTGAATGTCAAAAAAACAGTCAGATAGTTCAGTCAAACTTTAATAATATATTGAAAACCAGCGTTCTAACAACTCTGTCCCAAAATGTACGCAAATGTGCAATCACAAACATAGTAAAATTCAAAATGGTGTAGAGCAATAGTAACATAATGTTGCTCGAACGTTAATGTCACAACACACAAAATAAACATAGCGCTCACCTTCTGAAGTTATTCTTCATTCGTAAATCCTTCGAATTCTTCGTCTTCGGTGTCCGAATTGAAAAGTTGCGCAAGCGTGGTATCCAAAATGGCCGGTTCCGTCTCGTAGAAGTCATCGGGAGTCAGTGTCGCTGTTGTTCTGTGAATCCTGCCTTCCGGAAAGCTCGGACCACAGTTGTGACCGAAATATCTGCCCAGGCATTTACGATCCACTGGCAAATGTTGGCGTATGTCGTCCGAGGCTGTCTGCCCGTCTTAGTGAAGGTGTGTTCGCCTTCGGAGCTGTGTGAAAAAAGCCACCCGGCCTCTTCGCGTAAACTTCCCTTAACCACTCGCTCATCTTTTCTTCATCCATCCATCCCTTCGAGTTAGCTTTTATGATGACGCCGGCTGGAAAGGTCTCTTTTGGCAAGGTCTTCCTTTTGAATATCACCATGAGTGGAAGTTAGCATGGCAAGCTAGAACCACAGTGAAGGATGACTTCTCATTCCCTGTGGTGCGAATATTCACCGTACGTGCTCCCGTTCCACAGTGCGGTTCAGTTGCTGTGAAATACGGTAGTAATCCGTGTGCGGATGGAGAGATTGCGTCTTTTTATGAACCGGATCGCTTAGTAGGAGCCATTTTGTGGTCTTTACAGATGTAAACAGGAAATGAAACGTACGGTGATATCCGCGCGTTTTTTCTTCTTCTTCCGGGGGCGGGTGAAGCGCTTCCTGTTCTATGGGGGCGGGTGCTTTCCTTGGCGGTTGCTTGCGTAGAAGAAGAAGCGCTTCCTGTTCTACCGGGAAAAAAGATGGCGGCTGTTTACCGAAGTTGCGAGATCGAAACTTTATGAAAATTAATCGTAATAAAGCGCACCGGGTTATAAGGCGCACTGTTAGCTTTTGAGAAAATTTGTGGTTTTTAGGTGCGCCTTATAGTGCGGAAAATACGGTACATAACTATACACATTAAGTGCACATAAAATCATGTTAAATCAACAAAACAATTTGTTATAAACTGAAAAAAAGCCATGCAACTGCATACATGTTGTCTCTTATGCCGCTAACTTAATGCTAACATACAGTGGACAAGCCCATTGACAGGCTAACAAATTTAGCATTACGACCGTTTTAAACTTGTACAAAAGTTTAACAAAGGACATTTTAACGGAACAAAATTGACATAAAAGAGCAATTACATTCTTACTTACAGGCATTTAGTCACCAAACTATGTGGATATTTATAATATATATATATATATATTTTTAAATTTGGACTTTTTAATTCTATTTATTTATTTAATAAATGTTTTCCCGAAAACGTTTTACCTGCAGCAGCACTACATAATATAGTACATAATATATATACATAATAACATGAATACATGGATGTATGGGAAACACTGGGTTTGTATTTTGTACCTTTATCTACTGAAAATGAACAAAACTGGGACCTTAATACCAAATTATTCACTGTACCCTGACGATGCCGTACCGTTACACCCCTAGATGTAATCCATGAATTAAAAATAATGCTCTTTGTAAAGAAAATATCGGGTTTTTTTTCTATGCTTCAAAACCCAAAGCAGATGTCATATAAACACACATTAAAACATTAAAGCTATGTTAATGGACAGCTACTGGGATGTAACGTTCTCTTTTTCTCTGCCCATATAGCTAAACGATCTGAAATTACCAAAAAAGTGTTTGGGAGTCAAACAGGGTTTGGCCAACAATGAAATTAGACCTTGCATGTAAACAGGCACTAACTATTTTGGGAATCTAACCATTTTTTTTTTAACATTTAACTGCAGTGAGTATCAGCATTAAAAGAGTGGGTCGCTATGCTTGATCTGGTGACCTTTTGACCAGAAACAATGGATAGAAAGTGTCCTTATACTATCCAGAGCCCTCATATGTGTCTACCTCCTGACAGGCAGACAGGGTGATTATGTGCTCATTACTCCAGCTGAGGAGAGTGGGTGTGGGCGGGGAGCGGCAGGTTGTCTCCCCAGGCATGCAGGCTCTCCAGGCCCCAAAGACCACGCTAATGAGCGCAAGGGGAACGGGTGGGCACCAACGGGGGTCTAAGGATTACTTGTCAGAGCGAAAAGGGAGACAGAGAGACCTGATAAAGTGTGAGGATACATCATCCATCCATCAGTCAAACTTATTTGAATACTTGGCATGTGTTGAATCTGAGATTGTTTTAGTCTTATATCATATTAAGGAAAGTAGTCTAAGGCTTTGTTCACTCTGCAGATCAATTACGATTTTTTTGCTCATATAGACTTAGACTAAGACTTCCTTTTATTGTCATTCAGATTTGAACTTTACAGTACAGATAAGAACGAAATGTTGTTGCATTAGCTCATGGTAGTGCCGGATAAAAGAGCAATAAGGTGCAGATATAAATACATAGATTACTGTACAGATAAATATATTGCACTTTTGCATATGCATCCACGTTTATGGATGTATGTTATATAGTCTTTATATTCCAGCGAGTTAATCCATTTTGTGGGGAATTGAGGGGATTATTTTGATGCGTTCAAGAGTACGGCCTGAGGGAAGAAGCTGTTACAGAACCTGGAGGTTCTGCTACGGAGGCTGCGGAACCTCTTTCTAGAGTCCAGCAGTGAAAACAGTCCTTGGTGGGGGTGGCCTGTACCAGATTTTTTAAGGTCAATGTAAACAGTACAATTCCGATTTTTTCAAAATCCAACCCAGGTTGCTTTCGTATGTGGTTTAAATCGAATATGTATGTGCTGCGACTGCAAAGTGAACGCTCGGGTGGCATTCATCTGATCAGAACGTCATCAAAAAGCGATAAGAGTCATAATTCTTCGCCAAAATAGAAGGTTGCATAATTAATGGTTGACAATTGGGCAGAAAACAGGCGAAAATTATATTTTAGGAACTCACGCCAATGTCCTACCGTCTCTGTCTCAGACTACTTGCCAACACGCTCTTTGTAGAAGACATACGTAGAAGCAAATGTCTCGCAAACTGCGAAAGTCAAAATGCTTGACCTCTTCCTTCCTAATCTTGGACACGCAATACTTTCGTTAAGAAAATGTGGACTTTGGCCCCGTTTACACTGAACACTAAATCAGATTTTTTTTTTTGCCCTCACGTGTCACAGATTTGTTTTTTTTGCTGTCTAAACGCTCCAAAGTGCTTCCATTCTGATCTTTTTACATCAGATTCCGGTCACATCTGGAGGTAGTCCTGAATCTGATTGGAATCTAATATTCTCAAATGTGACTTCAGTCTAAACGCAGCGCGACATGAATGCGACGCGTATGTGAGTTTTTCATCTGCTTTGGGCGAGCTACGTCATTCTTGTGCGCGGGGAAAGACGCAGTCGCCAGCGGAAGTGGATATTTCATCACAACATCTAGTTTCGGTGAGCAATGTCAATTTAAAGGGGAACATTATCACCAGACCTATGTAAGCGTCAATATATACCTTGATGTTGCAGAAAAAAGACCATATATTTTTGTAACCGATTTCCGAACTCTAAATGGGTGAATTTTGGCGAATTAAACACATTATAAACACAGAGTCAAATCAGCTCTGTTATTTTCCGTTTTTTCGACTGTTTTCCGTACCTTGGAGACATCATGCCTTGTCGGTGTGTTGTCGGAGGGTGTAACAACACGAACAGGGACGGATTCAAGTTGCACCAGTGGCCCAAAGATGCGAAAGTGGCAAGAAATTGGACGTTTGTTCCGCACACTTTACCGACGAAAGCTATGCTACGACAGAGATGGCAAGAATGTGTGGATATCCTGCGACACTCAAAGCAGATGCATTTCCAACTGGACTGGACAGATCAGCTTTCAGGAAAAGAGAGCGGATGAGGGTATGTCTACAGAATATATATATTGATGAAAACTGGGCTGTCTGCACTCTCAAAGTGCATGTTGTTGCCAAATGTATTTCATATGCTGTAAACCTAGTTCATAGTTGTTAGTTTCCTTTAATGCCAAACAAACACATACCAATCGTTGGTTAGAAGGCCATCGCCGAATTCGTCCTCGCTTTCTCCCGTGTCGCTGGCTGTCGTGTCGTTTTCGTCGGTTTTGCTTGCATACGATTTAAACCGATATGGCCCAATAGCTTCAGTTTCTTCTTCAATTTCGTTTTCGCTACCTGCCTCCACACTACAACCATCCGTTTCAATACATGCCTAATCTGTTGAATCGCTTAAGCCACTGAAATCCGAGTCTGAATCCGAGCTAATGTCGCTATAACTTGCTGTTCTATCCGCCATGTTTGTTTGTATCGGCATCACTATGTGACGTCACAAGGAAAATGGACGGGTGTATATAACGATGGTTAAAATCAGGCACTTTGAAGCTTTTTTTAGGGATATTGCGTGATGGGTAAAATTTTGAAAAAAACTTTGAAAAATAAAATAAGCCACTGGGAACTGATTTTTAATGGTTTTAACCCTTCTGAAATTGTGGGTAAAATTTTGAAAAAAACTTTGAAAAATAAAATAAGCCACTGGGAACTGATTTTTAATGGTTTTAACCCTTTTGAAATTGTGATAATGTTCCCCTTTATGACAACCGTATTTTCGGTGCATTATTTGTCAAAAGTGCGCAAATAATAGGCTATATGTAATATATGAATATATATATATATATATATATATATATATATATATATATATATATATATATATATATATATAATTATATACTTTAATTCCGAAGAAATAGCGAATGTTTAAGGACCAGAATTGACAATGTGACGCATTTGCTTACATGTGAATTGAAAAATAAAGCTCACGTAGCTCCACGCTGATGTCCGTGTCTCCTCTAACAGCAATTAAAAGATTAGAACCCTCCCAAATATATCACACTTCATACATCCAATCATACATTATATTACTTTAAATTACTTTTACATAAAATAACACACATTTTTTAGGTGTTGTGACTTTTATTTTATTTTGTAGTAGTAGCGACTCTGTCCCGGTCAACTTCCTTTGTTGAAGTGCGCATGCAAGTGATATCGGGGCCACATTGGGGCCTGGGCGCGTTTACACAGGAGTCTGATAAAAATCACATTTTACTTGCAGTGTAGACAGCTGTGGTCGGACCAAGTCATTGTTTTGCAAGTCATAAGTAAGTCTCAAGTCTTTGCCCTCAAGTATCGAGTCAAGTCACGAGTCAAGACAGGCAAGTCTCGAGTCAAGTCCAAAGTCAAGACTGGAAAGTCTCAAGTCAAGTGCCAAGTCCTGCATTTTGAGTTTCGAGTCCTTTCAAGTCCTTTTAACGGGAGACTAATATATTTACACAGATTGTGTATGCTTTTAAAACGCTGTATTTATTTATTAAAACAAGTGCATTTGAAAATGCAGGAAAAAAAATTGTGCTGACGTTGCACTTCATAATAGCACTATTAACCAGTCATTTTAAACATTTAACTCATTCCTTTACAGAATAAACACATTTGAAAAAACAAGTGCAACTGTACTTATTTGTACAAAAGTGTTAACATTGTATTTCCATGGCATATTGCATTTTAACTAGTTCCACAGCAGTTTCTATCCTGTGCTTACCTTATATCATTGCTCTCATCCCATACTGTATGTGTGTTGATGTGTGCGTACACATGAAAAACATAACAAATACGTGAACATAACAATGAACAGAGTTGTACTTTTTACATGTCAGGGCCCTATGCTGCATTGTATTTGCAAAAGACCAAATTGGCCAAGAGTCTGTCAGTCATTTGTGCATGATGGGGGCGTAGTATGATGCCACCATGGCTGTTGTGAGGTAAACCATAGACATCTTATAAGTAGACGCAGCATCGAGCGCTACTGCCTACTGGCGCTGACGAGACGCGGGGCCGCCATCTTGGAGTGGTGATCCGCTCCACTCAGTGCAATTAATTTGGCAGGAGCAATGAACTGTTGCACATTTAATTCAATTTACCTCACTGAATACCACTGATTTTCACCCCCTTTTTTGTCATACGTGTAGCTATGATAAAGGACACATGTTTTGTCGTGTTTTATTAACAGTAATAGAATATTCTTATATGCTATAAGTGACCAGACGTCCGAGATCAAAACTGGGAATATATCCCAGAGAAGGGGGAAAAAACGGTCAGCTATTTTTAAATTCAAGAAACAATATGATTAGGTTATATATACATGCGTATATCCTACATAAACAATGTATGAATACATTAGATATCTATATACAGTATCTTAGGGCCCTAAAGACTATATCTCTGTTGCTGCAGCAGCGGAGAGTTTTTCTGTCTTGACACTTTGTATTGATATTTTGTATTACATTCTTCCCTTAAATGATAATGTTTACAGTGATTGTTTTATATGTATTTTTTATGTATGTCGCTTTGGATAAAAGCGTCTGCCAAATACTTAAACATAAACATATATAAACACCTGAAAGTCTTTATATCAGCTAAAACCACCAATCTGTTTCACTGGATTCAGAATAAAACCAAATTCTGTTTTACCCAACAATGTTAGTATTTGAATATTGTTACTTGAAGACTTATTCCTGGTTACAATTATACTGTTAAGAAAGTATTGTCTTATACTTTGCCTAAAATGAGAATGCATCATAATCAGTGGCGGCTGGTGAAATTTGTTTTAGGTGGGGCTGAAAGTTTGTAAACTAAACCCCTGTAGGGGGTTCATCCTCCCCCAGAAGATTTATTTGTGATTTTCACATACAAATGAAGCATTCTGGTGTATTCTGACAAAATAATGAAGACAAAATAGAACATTTTATAGGTTTGCAGAGAACTATATACAATATGCACACTGAAGGCATGATGCCACCATAGGT
The DNA here is from genome assembly GCF_033978685.3 of Nerophis lumbriciformis. Classification (NCBI taxonomy): domain Eukaryota; kingdom Metazoa; phylum Chordata; class Actinopteri; order Syngnathiformes; family Syngnathidae; genus Nerophis; species Nerophis lumbriciformis. The sequence goes on along the minus strand of NC_084559.2, from coordinate 28,329,929 downwards.
TTGCAGAGAACTAGATGTTATTCAAGTATGACATTTTTAAATGTAATTAATTTCATTGACAAGCAATTCTATTGTGGTCATACTCTTGTTTGCTAGTGGCTACGATTTCAGTACTATTGAAGATCTTTGCTCCTTCTCAACTCTGTGGTAATATTATTTTCAAAAAATACAACCAATATTACATCTCCGCTCGGAATGGTTTCCTGCTGACCCACTATGGACTGGACTCTCACTATTATGTTGGATCCACTTTGGACTGGACTCTCACAATATTATGTCAGACCCACTCGACATCCATTGCATTCGGTCTCCCCTAGAGGGGGGGTTACCCACATATGCGGTCCTCTCCAAGGTTTCTCATAGTCATTCACATCGACGTCCCACTGGGGTGAGTTTTTCCTTGCCCTTATGTGGGCTCTGTACCGAGGATGTCCTTGTGGCTTGTGCAGCTCTTTGAGACACTTGTGATTTAGGGCTATATAAATAAACATTGATTGATTGATTGATACGTTAATGTTAAATCTTACTTGTGAAAAGTAATCCCCCGATTCCTATTTTCAACAGTCCGCTCATTTGAGAAGGAAAACGCTGAACACCTTCTTTGTTTTCTACCTGTCAACTGTCAGTTTAGCATCTTTGTTTTGACAGCTCTTCTTCGTTGGTTTTGACAGCTCTTCTTCGTTGGTTGTCCTGCAATTTGATTGGATGAATGCTGTCGGATGAAAACAACGTGTATCTAATTTGATTGGATGTTGTACCGACAGCACACACGCTGACAGACACACACTTGTACACAATGAGAGATACGGAGCGCTCCTGAATAACTTTTTAATCTTTGGGTTTCGGGGAAAGTAGCAAGTCTTGTCAAGTCAAAAGGCTCAAGTCCAAGTTACAAGTCATTGATGTTAAAGTCTAAGTCGAGTTGCAAGTCTCTTTATATTTTGTCAAGTCGAGTCTAAAGTCATAAAATTCATGACTCGAGTCCAAGTCATGTGACTCAAGTCCACACCTCTGGTAAACAGTCAGCTGGAAAAAATCTGATTGGGGTTACTTTGGCTTGCAGTGTAAACATAGTCTTTGATTGCACCAAATCCTGAGTCTGTACTGGAGACCAACTAGAATTGGAGCCATGTTTACTTCTGTAAACACTGCAGCACATGTAACGTCATGATGTCATATTGGCACGCAGGTCAGTTTGAGGTCACAATGAGACAACACATTTTTTTTGAGACTTGAACCACTATATAAAAGATTGGATTTGACAAAAAAAATCCGGATTGGACATCCTACCCTGCAGTGTGTAGTATATCATGTGCATATCTGTGACCAAACCTTTTATATGAGGTCTTTTCAGTTTACTGTATTTGTGTGGAAGCCCGCCACCAATGCATTTGGACTGCCACAGTTAGATTTGGCACTACTTGTTACGCCCTCGCTCATGAAACACATTATATTGGGACTGTTTAATGCAGCTTATCATTACAACTATGTACAGTAGATGGCAGCATAACACTGCTTCCGAGCCCACAGCCTGCCAGAGAATCAGTGTTGTCATCTTACGACTGTTGCTATATTTAGCAAGTATTCAGGAAGCTCTAGATCAGGGGTGTCAAAATCGTTTTTATTGCGGGTCCACATCGCAATTATGGCTGAGACTAGAGGGACACATTGAATGATGACGTGGCGAACCACATTAAATGACGTGAAACACCACATTGAATGACGTGGCAAACCACATCAAATTATGTGGAAAACCATGTTGAATGACATGGAGGACCGCATTGAATGACGGGGTTGGTCACATTGAATGACTTGGAAGACCACATTGAATGACGTAACGGGCCACATTGAATGACGTGGCGTGCCACATTGAACGATGTGGCAAACCACATTAAATAATGTGGCAGACCACATACAATGACGTGGATAATCTAGAGCAATGTGCTCTAGATTATCTTTTTAAAAAAAGCTAGCAACATTTAAAAAAATCTCTCTTCTTAACGAGCAGCAGGTGCTGCTGTGCCATTACGCAACCCAACACCACAGATAGATTGCAGTCCTGTGGAAAATCACTGCGCTCCCTCAAGGTTTTACATGCTATAAGGATTTCCACATTTTTATTCATTTTCTGTCGCTTATCCAGTTTAGGATTATGGGTGAGCCAATCTCAGTTGACTTTGAATTCTTCAAAGATTGTTTATCGTCAATTTTTCCATACAGGATTTGCACAAGAGGCAGGGTACACCATGAACTGGTTGCCAGTCAATCACAGGGCGCATATAAACAAACAACCAGTCACACTTGTTCATACTAAAAGGAAATTTAGAGTCACCAATTAACCCAACATGCATGTTTTTGGACTTTGGGATGAAACTTGAATACTTGCAAAAAACCCACATGGATAAAAACATGTAAACTGAAATTAGCTGTGAGGCAAACATGCTTAGCATTTGTGCCACTGTGAGACCCCATCAGAATTCTTTGCTTCTAACCTAGATTAGTGCAATAAGGGGGTTGCAAACTGTAAATCATAACAATTTGATGACTAGGAATGTAAGGGGAACCATCCCTGTCACTGTCACTGTGCAGATTGGCTCCATAGGGCCTGTATGTTAATCAAAGCCTCCTACCGCCTGAGATTCTCAATTATTCAACAGACAGGTTTGTTTAGTATTCAGTTGGTATTGCATTTGGTAGTAACAATGGTGTTGGGGGGACTGGGATGGAGGGAATAAGTGTTTCTATGAGCATAGCGGACACTACCAGGCAAACAACACACACACACACACGCACCAAAAGCTGCACATATCAGGTTGTGCTGCCTCTTAATGAATAATCCATCAAATGCGCTGCAGGGCCAGGTGATCCAGTAAGGGGGTACTTGTTATCCCATCAGTCAGGATAAGTTGGACCTGTGAGCCTTGGTGTTGCTGTATGAATTACGAGCTCATCGTTTTCTAAAACACATCGATTCATAGTCATTTGCATGGATTTGATAATAATGTCAAGGCTGATTTTGGAGCTCACTGAGGTCATTCTGCCACTTGCAGTAATTTGTCCATAACAACTCCTCTCTTTGTCAATAGCCTCGGCTGTGATATTGGATTAGTGACATTTGTGACTCCTTAATGAGGTATAACTGACTATTAATGCAATTTTTTTCTTTAAGTGCTAATCAGAATACAGCCAATATGATACCTGGACCTGTCAGCATATGGACCTATGATGATTCTAATCTACATTAAACACACTTCCTTATGTTCTCAGGCATTCAACTGCACTGTTCAGTTTGTCTTAGAAGACGTTTTGCCTCTCATCGCATCAGTTTTCATCAGTTCATGCTGAAATTGAGTTAGTCTTATATCATATTAAGGAAAGTAGTCTAAGGCCTTGTTCACTCTGCAGGTCAATTCCGATTTTAATCATAATCATCAGTTTCATCACAATAGAGTGAAACCATCCTTACCTGTGCACAACTCACTATGTTTTCATGCACTAAATTAGTCTGATTTCTCAAATAGTTTGTCTCCAACAAAAGAAGCATCCAACAACCCATGGAAACACCTTAATCTGATCATGTTTGGCTTTTGAGAAACCGGACTAACACACGTAGATTATGTGATTGGAAACCAACATATTTGTAAAATGTGCCAATGTTACAGGTACATATTAGATGCCATATTACCCTCCCCCAGTGTACGGGGGCACAAGTCGTATGACCAATAGCCGCATTAGAGAGTGTGCATTGGGACGCCACATGTAGGTGTGAAAATTGAAAAATGAAAAGGAACTATTTAGGAAAATAAACCAATTTAGTGCATGGAAACAAACTCACTGTCCCAAAAGAAGGAGCTCATCATAGGTCCCCCCCTGAAGCACCAAAGTATTAGTATTGTAGTATTTAAAGTTGTATAGTTGAAAAAAGTTTTTCTGTAATATCTTTTTTTCTTCCTCTCATGTGTCAGTTCTCTAGGCTTGACAGTGACTTAAGAAGTTAAATAAGTTGTTAAAGATTCAGCCTGATTTAAAGTCAAGTGATATGTTTCCTTGCTTTTGACCAATACTATTTTAACAGCTCTTTGAGCCTATGGATAATTTATTGTTTTGTATTGAGCAGAGAAACAACCGGGACTTATTTTCAATATTGGCTAAATATTTGGTGCGTCTGTTACTGTGTTTATTATCCAGTCAAATTCAGAGAATTTTAAGTCCATCACATAAATGCTCTGCTGATTTTGCATGCCCTATTAATTAATTTAATGACCAATGGGAATTTTCACACCACGGGTTGGCGACTGCAGTAATATGAGGCCACTCTACTTTTTATTATTCTAACCCTAGAATATTGCTGCCATTGACCTTTTCTGGGGGAATGGCCAGACGTAAAGCAGACGTAAAGCACACGTTGTTTTTTGGAGTGGTTGGTTTTAGAGATATACGACACATTCAGTCTCCCTCTCACGTCCGCTTCCTGTTGCCGTTGACAAACAAGGCTTGGATTTCTCAGCATGCCAGGCATTCTTTTCACCCTGTCTTTCCTGGAGTTTTGAAAGGCCTCTGAGCCTCCCACCCAGAATCGCCAAGCATAAAGACACACAAAGCTGTGGGGTTATTCAGTTTGTTCTAAGCTCTCTTCCCCATCGGCTGTTTGCGTAGTAATTCAATTCAGATGTGCAGGATCCAAAAACATGTTTGCTTGAATGAAATCCACCCCTCCACCCACATTGACTAAGGACTGTGCTTTTCTTAGCGCAGTTCCAAGTTGGACAGCCAACCTAGGTACTGCCACCTCGCCCCTAGTTCAGAACCTCTAAGGTTGAGACAGATATACTGTATTTTCCCTTTTTCTTTTAAAAAGTACAGTACTGTTACTGACCTGTACTGGCTGGTTTTACTTACTGACTTAAGAGATATGCACCACTCCAGACTTGTTTGCAACAAGCACTTCTATGTAAGGCAAAAGAGAATGCTTTTCCCCCTTTTAGTATAGATACCATCTGGTTCCAGGTTGCTTGTTATCTGTCCTATCACGTAGAAGTTTATATTTAAAACTTGGCTCACATTACCTGTGGTTTCCTTTAGTGCACTTTGCTTATGGGTCATGAGTATGAGTATGTGTAGTTGTAACAGGCTGTAGTAACATGTCCACAAATAAAGCAAGTCCGCGGAGCCACTTATACATGATTCGTTTGAGTAGGCTGTCAAACGATTAAAATATTCATCGCGATTAATCACATTTTGTCCATAGTTACCTCTTAATTAACCACGATTAATTGAAAATAGTTATTTTATCTTTGATTCGTGTACCCTATTAAAATGTGTGGCACATCTATCATGGGACTGGGAAATTAATTTGATTAATGAAAATGTTTGTTTAATAAACATTATGCTCAACACAAAATGGACACAAACACACACATACACAGAGAGACAAAGCATTTCCCACCTGGGGACGAATCCAGTATATATACAGTTTTTGGTATTTTTTTGTATCTTTTATTATGACTAGTTTATAAAATCAAATTAATCCCACTTTTGAATGTATATATATTATACTTAAATATGTATATACATATACACACTGTGTGTGTGTGTGTGTGTGTGTGTATATATTATACATATATATATATATGTGTATATATATATATATATATATATGTGTATATATATATATATATATATATACATATATATATATATGTGTATATATATATATATATATATATATACATATATATATATATGTGTATATATATATATATATATATATACATACATATATATATATATATACACATATATACATACATACATACATATATACACAGACACACACATATACTGTGTGTATATAGTATATATACTAATACTGTATACACACACTGTATATATATAATATATATACCGGTAAATACAATAATAAGTATATATATTTATATATATATATATATATATATATATATATACATACAAATGTGTGAGTGTGTATGGAGGTGTGCCAAGTCGACTGTGAGCGGGATAACCAGGAAATGTGTAGAAAATGACAAAATATATACCGTTGCAAATGTGGGGACAGAAAAGCAAGCCCAAATAGGCAGCCACACGTTAAAAAAACAACCCAAAAATGTAACCCTCGATTCACAAACTTTCCAAGCAACTATAGAAAATAAGTCGCTTGTTGTTACTCGCCATAGTTGCTAGCAGCTAGGAACTCTGGTAGGTGATAACTCACAGCAACTTAGATGGAAATGAAAAAACGATCCGCCAGGGATTCCAAGCTAAAATTATCATTGATTATCATTCAAGACACACAATAATCATGTGTTAAAAAAAATTGTGCCATAACAGGAAACTTATCTCTGACCGCTTTAGTTTTTTGAGCCATGGTCAGGCCATTGGACTTTTGTATTGAACATTTCTTTATTCTTTACCAATTCTGTTGAATTGTGAAAAAAAAAAAGAATCACCCTTAGATAAAGAATGAAATAAATGAATTGGCGATTGCTGTCCTTACCCTGTAAATCAGGTCAGAATAGTTTTTTCATTTTGTCAAGCTGCTGAACTCAAAAACAGCTTGGAGTTGAAATTAGTGCCTTCAAACTTTGTTATGTTTAGAGCTAACGATCGGCGTATTCCAGGCTATTAATTATTAATAGACATCATTTCAAATTCTCACTGAATTGCTTTCCAAAATGTGTTGGCACCCAGGTCTGGAGGTCTCAAACAGTCATCACGGTATAGGGAAATTTCTAACATATCCTACACCAAACTACAGAGCACAACTCAAATCTACATGACATGTGGAACCAGGGATTCCAACAGAGCAGTTCTACAAATAATTGGCTTAGACTTGAATCTTCATCAGTGCTTCTGTTTCATTGTGTTTTTAGTGCGTGTACATTGACCTTAAATGTCTCTGGAAATACAGAAATCCCTGAGCAAAGTGATCTTAATATAGCCATGTTCAACACCCGTAAATATTTTCTTCTCCATATGGCATCAGCAGAATCAAAGTGTGCTTTTGACATCGCAGAAACCACTTTGCTTATGATTTAAAAGGAGGAAAAGGCTGGCCCGTCCATAAATACAGCAGAAAAAAGTAGCATGGCCAACATTTGGAACAATTCTAAGCAGAGTGAAGCAAGAGAGTGTACAAATGGCTCAATGCAAACCTTGTTTCACTGCAGACCACGCTGGAGAAACGAGAGGTTGGGAAGGGGGTGGGGAGGGATGTTGAAGAAAGGTTAGTCTGGAGGAACAAGACTCTTTTCTCCCCCCCACTCCCCTTGACCCTCCCATGTGACAAGTTGAGCCAACAAGTGCTCTATTCAGCAGGCAGCAAGGGGAAATGACTGCTAGGCTGAGCGCTGCCTAATGAAAATAGAGACGCTGGTTGTTGTTATTTGCTTCATCCTCATCGGAGTGGTAACGCTAGTCAGATCTTGTCTAAAAGATCTCCTTTCGTCATTATGATGCAATATGTGTGTGAAAAAAAAGAACAATGCAAGAGCTGCAAGCAAAAGCAGGTTTTTTTCTCAGGACTAAGTGTTCTCCATAAGTGTTGCGTTTGTCTAAACTTGGAGTGTTTTTGTGAGCTATGGGTCGTAGTAGAATGTGTCAGTATAATCCATCCATTCGGGTCAATTTCCCACATATCTGTCAACTGACTGCTGTCAGACTGAGTGGGAGAGGATGTCTCCAGTTGTTTACCGGCATGAAGTTTACCTTTGCGCAATTGTGTTTGTGGGTTACTGGTGTGACGTTTGGACTTAGTGGTGCTGTTGTTTTTCTAGTTGGACTGCACAAACAGTTCTTTCCTCAGCTAAATGAATGTAATGGTTTTGGCATGTGTCTGAAAAACTTTTTAAGTGTCCCTTGGTTTTGATCCAGATTGCATGAGAGAAGCAGTCGAACACATGCCTTTCACAAATGAATAACTCTTCTTTTGATGTTTATCAAACAACACCCAACAGATGCAATGTTTTGTGCACAATATTGAGTAGCTACAAGCATATCATGTCTGTTTTTGAAGTAATGATTGTCAAAAATCATCTCCTAAATATTTTTTTTTCTTGTATCAACAGTCCAATAAAGTTCCTGTAGTGCAGCATGCCCACCATGTCCACCCGCTGACGCCCCTCATCACCTATAGCAATGAACACTTTTCTCCTGGCACGCCACCATCACACCTCTCTCCAGAAATACTCGACCCAAAGACAGGTATGTCACTCAAAATGAAATTAATGCATTTAATATAATAAAACGGTTGAATTCAAATTAAAATAAAACATATTTATGTCAGGTCATTAGTTAAAGGGGAACATTATCACCAGACCTATCTAAGCGTCAATATATACCTTGATGTTACAAAAAAACATTTTTAACCGATTTCCGAACTCTAAATGGGTGAATTTTGGCGAATTAAACGCCTTTCTAATATTCGCTCTCGGAGCAATGACGTCACAACGTGGCGTCACATCGGGAAGCAATCCGACATTTTCTCAAACACCGAGTCAAATCAGCTGTTATTTTCCGTTTTTTCGACTGTTTTCCGTACCTTGGAGACATCATGCCTCGTCGGTGTGTTGTCGGAGGGTGTAACAACACAAACAGGGACGGATTCAAGTTGCACCAGTGGCCCAAAGATGCGAAAGTGGCAAGAAATTGGACGTTTGTTCTGCACACTTTACCGACGAAAGCTATGCTACGACAGAAATGGCAAGAATGTGTGGATATCCTGCGACACTCAAAGCAGATGCATTTCCAACGATAAAGTCAAAGAAATCTGCCGCCAGACCCCCATTGAATCTGCCGGAGTGTGTGAGCAATTCAGGGACAAAGGACCTCGGTAGCACGGCAAGCAATGGCGGCAGTTTGTTCCCGCAGACGAGCGAGCTAAACCCCCTATCGACCCTAGCTTCCCTGGCCTGCTGACATCAACTCCAAAACTGGACAGATCAGCTTTCAGGAAAAGAGCGCGGATGAGGGTATGTCTACAGAATATATTAATTGATGAAAATTGGGCTGTCTGCACTCTCAAAGTGCATGTTGTTGCCAAATGTATTTCATATGCTGTAAACCTAGTTCATAGTTGTTAGTTTCCTTTAATGCCAAACAAACACATACCAATCGTTGGTTAGAAGGCGATCGCCGAATTCGTCCTCGCTTTCTCCCGTGTCGTTTTCGTCGGTTTTGCTTGCATACGGTTCAAACCGATATGGCTCAATAGCTTCAGTTTCTTCTTCAATTTCGTTTTCGCTACCTGCCTCCACACTACAACCATCCGTTTCAATACATCTCTGTTGAATCGCTTAAGCCGCTGAAATCCGAGTCTGAATCCGAGCTAATGTCGCTATAGCTTGCTGTTCTTTCCGCCATGTTTGTTTGTGTTGGCTTCACTATGTGACGTCACAGGAAAATGGACGGGTGTTTATAACGATGGTTAAAATCAGGCACTTTGAAGCTTGTTTTAGGGATATTGCGTGATGGGTAAAATTTTGAAAAAAACTTCGAAAAATATAATAAGCCTCTGGGAACTGATTTTTAATGGTTTTAACAATTCTGAAATTGTGATAATGTTCCCCTTTAAAAAACGTATGTTCTTATTGCAGGTAACAGGTGTGTACTGTGTTTATTCACACGTCTTCGTCTTTCAAAAATAACGAGTTACTTCATGTGATTAATTACAAAAAAAATATTGCATTAATCATGTGTATGCGCAGATTAAATCACGTAATTGTAAATGTAAATGCTCCTTTACCTTAATCTTGAATGGTTACTCGAGGCCCCTCATCATGGTCAATGGTGTATTAAGAGTTGCATCGATTTCATACTGTAAAATGGTGTATGTGTAATGCAGAAAACGGTGCATGTACAAACCGTTTCTGATGTATTAAAGTGCACGCATGCATTAATCCAAGCACATTTACTTTTTACATCCCAATCAATGTGGAATTGAGTGCACATGTTTGAGTGACTGGCCACACCCCCATTTACATACGCAAATCCTATTTAAATTAGCCACGTGCCTGGGATGCGACACTCTGCCCAATCAGAATTCACTGCCAAGGAGTAGGAGGTGATTCTTTCTGGCATTTCCAGCGAACAAAAGAGGGTTGAGTGGGATAAAATGTGTGAGGCTGCCAATGCTGTGGAGTCAGAGAACCGCACACAGGGGCAAATAAGAAATACTGTAAATGGCACTACATCAGGAAGAAGGTGAAGAAGATGATGTGCATGGCCAAAACAGGCGAGGGGACCAGGGATAAAATAGTGCTCACCCCGTTTCAAAAGAGAATCGTGGCAATGATACACAAAACATTAGAAAAGGTGGGGGAACGTGTTGGTGCCTCTGATTACCCCCAATATAAATATGATTTCATGTCCGCTAAATGATGTAATATTTGTTTTGAAATATTTTACATTTAAGATGCCAGCATATCAAAAATGATACAAAATACTTTGACTCTTGTTTGATTACGCAATTTAATTATTAGAACACAGGGCACCTACTTGCGGTAGCAGCCACGTGACACAAAGTCGGGCCATTCTTCCACCGTCTCTAGTGCCATTAATGTGCCGCAACCCTTGGCGGCTGCAACTGTCAGCCCGACTAGCCAAGCTGTGCCCTAGTCAAAGGAACACATCGTGACAGCAATTAGTGGCGAAATGATTGCCTACATAAATTAATAGACGTCCTCACAAATATGAATATAAAAAATTAAATGCATTGGCGAAAAAGCACATTTTGTTTCCATGTCTCGATATTTTACAAAATGTTCGCAAAGCCCGAACGACCACCTGTATGTCGCCAAAGTCATGTACAAATGTGTATACGCGAAGCATGAAGTCGGTGTGACGCGCCGCACATTTCCACGTTCAGTTCAATCTTGATAAACCTCCACTTTGCCGTGAAAAAAGGCGTATAGTCTGCCAGGTTTTTTTTGTGTGAGCACGCCTAATACGTGAGGCCCCAGGTTAATGCATACGTCAGTGCAAAACTGAGTGAGGAGATGCCGACTGGTGGGCTCGGTGGCAAATTTCAAAACCCAGACGATACTTTAGATAAAATTGATACCAAGTTTAAAGCAAATAAATGACGTGCAGTCAATTAAAACATTCTAAAAAGTTCATGTATGACATTATGGCAATAAAATGTGTCCATATATTGGGCTCTGTTAAGTTAGTTTACAAATGTAGCATTAATTAGCTCTCTTTACGAGTAAACAGTATGTACATGTACTGCATTTTTAACGCTTGTTTTTTCTTGTGTCCGTGGCATCTGTAGGTATACCTCGGACACCACACCCATCAGAACTCTCTCCGTACTACCCCTTGTCCCCAAGTGCCGTTGGTTCCATCGCCCACCCCCTCGGCTGGCTGATGCCGCAGTAAGTGTCTTCTCATGTCTAAAAGCTGAACATTTTTTGAGAAGTGCTCATTGTTGGATCACTAAGCTTAATCAACAATGCTTTGGACTCTGAGTAAAGTTATCCATGACCAAATAATAATAATGGTAATTTCAAAGTTACCCACAGTAAACAATGAACAATTATGAATTATTCCAGTACTCCTGGAATCAATTGCCACGGTGCTTTTCCACAAGCAAGGGATTTGAGTTGATGAGTAGGGGATTAGTTCTGCTGGGTTTGCTGTGAGCTGTGTGTGATCCACCTCACATTTCCCTCACTCTCTCTCCTTCTCACTATCTTCCAGGCAGGGCCAGCACATGTACTCCATTCCTCCAGGGGGATTCCGTCACCCCTATCCAGCACTAGCAATGAATGCATCCATGTCCAGGTGAGTAGATAGATTTGAACACCACCAATAACTTCCAAAAGGGAGAAATCTTATATCTGCTTATAATTGGCAGGTGTGCTATTTGATTGTTCAAGTACTGATGTGGTTAAACTAAGAAGGCAGCAAATTATAAACAGTCCCTTACAAAAGTCTTGTTGCTTATCCAAGTTGTAGAAACAACAAATAATAACTTGGCTTTTAGTTGATCATTTGAACTCAGAAATGGCTTGTATAAGAGGTAAACACATTTAGAGAATGCTCAACATACAAAAAATTAGTTTTGTATCCTTCATTAAGTTTTAAGACTGTACTTGGACAAAAGTATTGTTGTACACAAAAATAATGTTATGTAGAATGATATTTTACTTTGAAAAACTAAACATGCTACAATAACGGATAACAATGAATAATAATAATATGTATTATTTGTAAAAGCACTTTACATTAAGCAAACAACATCAAAGTGCTACAGTGCATTAAAAAAAATAAAGATAAAAACTCGAACAGCCTAATAGCTAGAACTCGCACACATATATCTAAAAAAAGGCTTTTTTAGATAACATATCATTAAGTCTCGGTGCTTTGGTAAAAACAATAAATACTGTTGATGACTCTTATGAACTTGGAGGCCTGTATTCAAATGTCTTGGCAATCACTCAAATGATTTATTGCTAAAATCATCTGGAAAGGCATAGAAAGTTTATCAAAGTTCACTAAAATTATTTGGTTTCATCTTTCAAGTCTCTTCATCCATCTTACACCAGACATGCTCAACATTGTTAACACCTACTCAGTGGCCTAGTGGTGAGATTGTCCGCCCTGAGATCGGTAGGTTCAAACCCCAGCCGAGTCATACCAAAGACTATAAAAAGTAGGACCCATTACCTCCCTGCTTGGCATTTAGCATCAAGGGTTGGAATTGGGGGTTAAATCACCAAAAATTATTCTCGGGCACGGCACCGCTGCTGCCCACTGCTCCCCTCACCTCACAGGGGTTGATCAAGGGGATGGGTTAAATCATTGGTACTTTAACTTTAACTTAACTTAATGTCTGGTAACCAAACTGGACAATCTTGATGCACTTTGACCATCTCCGTTTTAAGTTTAATGCGGAGGCTGAAATATTTGAAGGAGCGCTATTCTGCTTAAGAAATTGCTCTTTCAGGTGATTTGGAATGTAATTGGCAACAAGAATGTCTTGATACTCCAAGTTGTTGATGTTGGGTTAACATTTTTTTAAAACAATTGATTGGAAATACAGTGATATGACATTTTAAGTTACTATGTCCTTATGTGACTTTTGGCAGGGGCTGTAATGTCAGATTCTGTATTGCCACTGACTACAAAGACAAGTAAAGCCTGGTGTGCCTTTGTTTTTCAACTGTGCTTGTTTTTAAAGGGCTTTATAAATAAAGTTGGTATGGTATGGTATGGTGTATACTCTCGCGTCGCGTAGCTTGCTGTCGTCACCCCTCCCCCTGCTTAGCCTCACGCGTAACCTACGTGCACCTCCCAAAAATCCTAGTTTCGCATCGCCGGCGACGCACAACGCAAAGCTGTGATTGGCAGTGTTGGGTTAGTTACTAAAAACCAGTAACTAGTTACAGTTACTAGTTACTTTATTTCAAAAGTAACTCAGTTACTAACTCAGTTCCTTACACCAAAAAGTAATGCGTTACTGTGAAAAGTAACTATTTAGTTACTTTTTCTTCTTTTTTTTTTTTAAAGCTCCCATTAATGCCCTTTTAGCCTTCATTTCAGTACTGTTATTGCACTGGAGAATAATACAATCTGTTGATCAACTTGATTTGCATCACTGAACTCTGCTAAGCAATGTGGTCTACATACAACACACAAAGACAAAGATATGTTTCAAAGGGCCGATTTGTTTCGGGCCAGAACAAATTGACAAAGCTATTTTAAATAGCTGCAACATAACATACATAAGTAACAAACAGCATAATAACAACATAGCTGTAAACCAAGGAAGGCACACACTACATACACAAAGCCTAACCGGGCGTTTTTTTCTCAAGGAATTCTGAAACAAAATCATGTCTGAAGCCCAGAACACTCTACACATTTCCCCAGTTTTAGTTTAGAGAAAAAGAAAGATCGGCCTGGCCCACTAGCATCCCTCTTTATGTTTGTGAACTTTATAGTCTATACATTTAGAGTGATGTGATAATCAAACACTCTAGAAGTCTAGAATGAAAGAGTATATAAGAGAATTGACAGAGTGTGTGTACCTTCAGTGCTGAATGATGAGCAGAGACAGAGTCAATCCTTAAGTGGTGGTGGTGGAGGGGAAGTGGCATCGGAGTCTGTTTCTCTCTTTACTGGCTTCGTCGAAGCATGTTGCTTTTGTAGATGTTTCAACAGATTTGAATTGCTGTTTTGGGCAGTAGATGGGATCTTTGATCCAAGACACAACTTACATTTAAATAAAATGTTCTTTTCTTTGTGGTCGACAAAAGAAAAGTAGTGAGAATATCTACATATTAGACAAACTCGACGCAGCTCCGCCATTATCAGACACGCCCCCACTCCCCTCCCTCCCCACACCCACACACAGAGCGCGTGTCTCTCTCCGGCTTGTGATGGAGGAAGAATCAGAAGGAAGACACTGCAGCGCTGCAATAAAACACACTCAGATTTTCTGTTTCTAACCGATACTACACAAAAAATCACGTAAAATAACGCAGTAACGCACCATGTAGTAACGGTAACGGAGTTACTGAATATAAAAAATAATGCGTTAGATTACTAGTTACCGCCGAAACTAACGGCGTTACAGTAACGCGTTACTTTGTAGTTTTTGCCGAGGAAGGTCCCTGAACACAGGCGAGCAGACTTTGTGCTTGAAATGCACAAATTATTGTATGAAATGAAACAACAGTGATTAAACAATTGCATGACAACTGATATTGTGTACTTAATATCTCGATGTGCCCTTAAAATAATTACTGTGTATGTCGTTTTTCAGCGTATTGTGTTGTTGCGCCCAGAACAAGTCACAACGTACGACACTCTTTTCAACTTTTATTGTCAACCTTGTGCTAACATGTTCAATTCCGACACATATTTTTTCTCGTGCGCACGTGTCTTTTTCTGTCACACACAACACTTCTCATTATGCGTCAATAATCTTTCAGGTACGGTAACATTTGTGAACTCTGAACATGACCATACAGATTAACACCAGCATGTCGTTAACTTACAATGGTTAATTAACAGTTTTGTTTATTTACAATTACATGTTAGCTCTCTGTTGTCCTATGTCCCGAATAGCGTTGCAGATAATAATAGTTGATGTTGTGGTTCAGTGTATACTCTTCACAGGAAGAAAACACACAGTATCAAGTCAACAACAGCTGCAGTTGCTCCTTCTGGACACACTGCCCCATAGTGTTTTGGAAGAGAATTTCAAGTTTGGCACCACCCCCCACAAAAGAACTATAAATCAAACAAGACGCCGTCGGGGAACGCAAGCTACACGACCTGAGAGTATATTCCAGCCTTAAGGCTATCAAAAATACGTTCTCCTAAAAAGATTGAAGAAATGATTGACATTCAACAGTTTTTCTCTTTTTTCCGACGCTAAAGGTGTGTGGCTATGCCAATTTTCTGAAACGCTCAACAACATGCACACATATTGGGGAGATAAAAGGGCTGACAATGAATCAGCTCATCTGAACCAACATACTACATCCGAGTAAACTCTGACCATCCCTCAAAATGTAAATGTAGCTTTGAGGTGTTATTTAAAAAGTAAACAAAGGGTTTCCGCTGAAACCTATGCCAAGTATTTGTAAAATACAAAGAAAATATTTTCATGTCTGCCAAATTGTTTACTAATCCAAATCGATGAAAATGTGATGTACTGTCCATTTAAGTTTTTGCGATGTCGGGATAGTGCCAATTCATGCAAATTCAACTAATCCTCGCAAATAATGGTGTCCAAAACTTTGTCCAATGTCCGCAACCTCACTGCACATTTTGACCAGTTAGTGTCATTTTCATCCCCATTGAATTTGTCTCTGAGGAGTGCTCATTTGCGTCTAAACCAGTGTTTTTCAACCACTGTGCCGCGGCACACTAGTGTGCCGTGAGATACTGTCTGGTGTGCCGTGGGAGATTATGTAATTTCACTTATTTGGGTTAAAAATATTTTTTGCAAACCAATATTTATAGTCTGCAAATGATGTGTTGTTGTTGAGTGTCGGTGCTGTCTAGAGCTCGGCAGAGTAACCGTGTAATACTCTTCCATATCAGTAGGTGGCAGCCGGTAGCTAATTGCTTTGTAGATGTGGGAAACAGCGGGAGGCAGCATGGAGGTCAAAAGGTGTCTAATGCTTAAACCAAAAATAAACAAAAGGTGAGTGCCCCTAAGAAAAGGCATTGAAACTTAGGGAAGGCTATGCAGAACGAGACTAAAACAGAACTGGCTACAAAGTAAACAAAAACAGAATGCTGGACGACAGCAAAGACTTACTGTGGAGCAAAGATGGCATCCACAATGTACATCCGAACATGACATGACAATCAACAATGTCCCCACAAAGAAGGATAAAAACAACTGAAATATTCTTGATTGCTAAAACAAAGTAGATGTGGGAAATATCGCTCAAAGGAAGACATGAAACTGCTACAGGAAAATACCAAAAAAAGAGAAAAAGCCATCAAAATAGGAGCGCAAGACAAGAAGTAAAACACTACACACAGGAAAACAGCAAAAAAGTCCAAATAAGTCAGGGTGTGATGTGACAGGTGGTGACAGTACACTTACTTTGAGACAAGAGCTATAGTGATGCATGCTTGGTTATGCTTTAAAGTCATATCGAACAATTGCAACAACAACTTTTTACTGTCAACTGAGTTTTGTTTTTTAATGATTTCTGCTGGTGGTGTGCTTCTGCATTTTTTCAACGCAAAAAATGTGCCTTGGCTCAAAAAAGGTTGAAAAACACTGGTCTAAGCAACACATATATTTGTTTCTTGTGTAGATGAAGCAGGAACAGCTATGTGTAACAATACATCAACTCTTTACTGCTTAAACGGCACAATTGTCATCCTCTCACATAGCTCAGACCTACTTCTTGTTTCTGTCTAAGGTGCTTAGCTATCTGGGGAATGTAGTGTATAGATATTTAAGAACACACTGTCATCCTGACTTCTCAGTTTACATGTATTTTAACCACTGCTGAATGTACATTTGAAATAATTGTAATTTTAAATGGTGGTATATCAGTCCTTAAGATGTACTTACAATCTTTATTTAGAAACTTGACTCCAGAAAATAGCTTGGTATAATATTGCAATAATATTTACAGTAGCATATCACTTGACACACTTTAATATAGACTGCATTTATTCAAACCGTCAAGTCACCAAATAATTCCCGAATTGCCGAAACAACCTCCATATTTAGGCTAATGCTGAGTCAGTGTTGCGTGCATTTTAAGATAAAGCTGCTGACTCTGGCTTTAACTCGTGTGAGTAACAATGCTGCTGTGTGTATTGTCTGCAATGATAAATGCAACATCGTTAAAGACTTAACATTGAATGATTGTCCCATAGAACCGGACCTCATGATAGTTATGTCGTGGTGCATGATTTCTCTCACAGTGCTCTTTTGTATAAAGAATTGGAAAAAATTGAGAGATACTTTAAAAAAGGTGTTCTTTGTGGAAAGCTGTATGAACACTCTTTCTGGCTGGTCTGGAACATGGTAAGGAAAGTGGTTTCAGGTGTCATGGCCATGCTGTCGCCATGGTAACAACACACTTTGCGTTCTCTAACCACTGCTGAATAAAGGGGCTTTATTTGAACAAAAAAGCAAGCGTTTAACTCATTGTACGTATAAATTTAGTCTAGACATATATACTGAGATACTGTCAAAGGGGATAGAGGGCAGATATTTGGCATGTTAACATAATTGTTTCCCTTTTCGCCCCTCAGCTTGGTGTCCAGTCGTTTCTCCCCTCACATGGTGTCTCCACCACCCCACAGCCTCCACCAGACTGGCATTCCCCATCCTGCCATTGTGTCACCAGCCATCAAGCAGGAGCCCAATTGCGACCACACCGTCCACTCAATGCATGCGTAAGATGAATTTCACTATCTTTCTTCCTTTCCTTCACCGACCACATTGTTAATATCATCTCTTCAATGTTTTGCATCAGCAGGAAATCTCCCATGCCTCCCAAAAAAGAGGAGGACAAGAAGCCTCATATCAAAAAGCCTCTGAATGCTTTCATGCTGTATATGAAGGAGATGAGAGCCAAAGTAGTGGCAGAGTGCACTCTGAAGGAGAGTGCTGCCATCAACCAGATCCTTGGAAGACGGGTGAGTGGCACTGACAGACATGAATGTGTTTTTATCTTTTTTCCAGTGGGATTTTGGCTAAACCTTTGATATATGTTCTCTTTTTTGTCCGCAGTGGCATTCCCTATCGAGAGAGGAACAAGCCAAATACTATGAGTTGGCTAGAAAAGAAAGGCAACTACATTCCCAGCTTTACCCAGGATGGTCAGCAAGAGATAACTATGTGAGTAGAATAAATAAATTAGTTATATTTTTAATTGTATATTCTAGATCTTCTATTTATATTATTTTGCTTCGATTAATCGTTTAAGGTTGTCAAATAGTGTGGTGGTCCACCGAGTATTAGCGTCTTTTAAAACATTTTGAACGATACACAAGCCTCCGGCTTGCTGGCAGCACTGCTTGAATTAATCAACAGGCTTAACCAGAAAATATGACGAAATATATCATACCGGTAACATACTATTTTTTCTGGACTATACAGCGCACTAGTATATAAGCTGTACCCACTCAATTTTAGAAAACGGCTGATCAAACAAAAAATCGTCATCGTCATAAACCCACTAAAGGCGGAAGCTAGCTCTCCAATCAGCGAAACAGACTCAATACGTCGGCGGTTGCATTTTGGTGAATTTACACAATTGAAGTAATACAAAAAGAATGCCATTGTAAGTTATTAATATTAACACATAAA
Organism: Nerophis lumbriciformis; assembly: GCF_033978685.3. Classification (NCBI taxonomy): domain Eukaryota; kingdom Metazoa; phylum Chordata; class Actinopteri; order Syngnathiformes; family Syngnathidae; genus Nerophis; species Nerophis lumbriciformis. Next base: position 28,311,109 of record NC_084559.2, on the reverse strand, counting down.
TGTGTTAGCATATTAGCTAATGCTAAAGAAGCTAGCTTTATGACATTGCATGAAAACACGCCTAGAGACATCATACATGGGCCGATTTAGCATACTTGCCAACCCTCCCGGATTTTCCGGGAGACTCCCGAAATTCAGCGCCTCTCCTGAAAACCTCCCGTGACAAATTTTCTCCCGAAAATCTCCCGAAATTCAGGCGGACTCAGGTCCATGCGGACCTGAGTCCGCTTTCCCACAACATAAACAGCGTGCCTGCCCAATCACGTTATTACTGTAGAATGATCGAGGGCGAGTTCTTGGTTTCTTATGTGGGTTTATTGTTTGGCAGTTTCATTAACGTCCTCCCAGCGTGGCAACAACACACAACAACAGCAGTCACGTTTTCGTCTACCGTAAAGCAGTTCGTCTGCCGTAAACAGCAATGTTTGTGACACTCTTAAACAGGACAATACTGCCATCTAGTGCATTTGATGAAGGCACTTTTGTGCGTGCCACACAGCAATGCATCATCAGAGAGGGTGTTCAGCATGGTTCGAAAAATAGTGACAGAGAATAGAACAAGGATGGACAATTCAACCCTTAACTCAACAATGAGTAGATGAGTGTTATGTGTGTGTATATGTGTAAATAAATGAACACTGAAATTCAAGTATTTATTTTATATATATATATATATATATATATATATATATATATATATATATATATATATATGTATGTGTGGGAAAAAAAATCACAAGACTATTTCATCTCTACAGGCCTGTTTCATGAGGGGGGGTTCCCTCAATCATCAGGAGATTTTAATGGGAGCATTCACATACCATGGTTTATATAGGGCACAGAGTGGGTGGGTACTGGCTGGCGTAGGGGCATGGTGATTGGCTCATGTGTTACCTAGGAGGTGTTTCCGTCTGTGGCGGCATGCTGTTACAATTTCGCTGCGCTTGTTGAGGGATGACAGGTCTGGACGGTAAATAATAAACAGTTTCTCTTTCAAGCATAGGTTGCATCTTTTATTACCACTATTGTAAGGTGTGCTGGATGCAAGAATTTGCCATGTTATTGAATATTCAACATTATTGTCTTTGAGGTCCCAAATGTGTTTGCTGAGTTCTGTGGTATTCCGCAGGTTTTGGTTCCTGAAAGAAGCCTTGTGATTGTTCCATCTGGTTTTGAATTCTCCCTCGGTTAATCCTACATATGTGTCGGATGTGTTAATGTCCTTGCGTATTACCTTAGATTGGTAGACAACTGATGTTTGTAAGCACCCCCCGTTGAGAGGGCAATCAGGTTTCTTTCGACAGTTACAGCCTTTGTTGGTTTTGGAGTCGCTCTGTCCGGGGGCCGACGGCTCATTTGCAATTGTTTTGTTGTGGTTTGAGATGATTTGTCGTATATTGTTCATACAGCTGTAGCTCAATTTAATGTTGTTCTTGTTGAATACTTTTCTTAGGGTGTTGTCTTTGGGAAAGTGTTTGTCAATCAGATTGAGGAATTTGTGTCCAATGTTAGTTGAGACGTTTTTGCTGTATGGGGGGTTGTACCAGATGATGTCGTTTCGTTTTCTGTTCTTTTTTGGCTGGTTTCCTGGCGTGGGTTCATAGGTGAGGGTGAAATTGTATCCGCTTTCATCAAGGGCTTTTTGGTACGGGGGGGTTGCTTGGTCAAATTCAGCTTTGCTAGATGACAGCATCGATAGCCTTTTATTAATTCCGGTAGGTATTCTTTTCGTGGTGGTGGGTGGGTGGTTGCTGTCATGGTGCACGTATTGGAGTGTTGTGTTGGGTTTCGTGAATGGTTGGTAGCTGTTATTTCTCAGGTTGAAAGTGACGTCAAGGAAGTTGACGGTTTGCTTGTTGGCTTCAATCGTGATCCGTAGGCCGTTCTCTTTGAAAATTTGGCATATGCGCTTCTTGGTATTCTCGCTGCTCCTTGGCGAGGCGCGACACACTGCCAGTCCGTCATCACGGTAAATACCAAGGTTCAGATTGAGGCTAGCGAGCCGGGAGAGGAGGAAACTCCCAACGAGTTCACACGTTTCTGCTCCGTCAAAACTTCCCATAGTGACGTCAAATGTTGCATTGTTCTTTTTTTGCCATGGTGTACTGTTGTGGATGAGAATGGAGTTTTTTGCGTGGATGATGATGTTTCTTTCGTTGCCTGTGATTGAGTCGTAGTCTGAGGCGAAGTCTAGTGCTTGAGTCAGTAGGTCTTGCGTGATGGAAAGGTAAAATTCTTCGATATCAAAGGAGATAAAGTTGTGCTGTTGTTTGTCTTGGATGTTGTTGAACCATTTGATTACCGTATTTTCCGCACTATAAGGCGCACCGGATTATTAGCCGCACCTTCTATGAATTACATATTTCATAATTTTGTCCACCAATAAGCCGCCCCGGACTAAAAGCCGCGCCTACGCTGCGCTAAAGTGAATGTCAAAAAAACGCTGCGCTAAAGTGAATGTCAAAAAAACAGTCAGATAGTTCAGTCAAACTTTAATAATATATTGAAAACCAGCGTTCTAACAACTCTGTCCCAAAATGTACAAATGTGCAATCACAAACATAGTAAAATTCAAAATGGTGTAGAGCAATAGCAACATACCGGTAATGTTGCTCGAACGTTAATGTCACAACACACAAAATAAACATAGCGCTCACCTTCTGAAGTTATTCTTCATTCGTACCGGTAAATCCTTCGAATTCTTCGTCTTCGGTGTCCGAATTGAAAAGTTGCGCTAGCGTGGCTTCCAAAATGGCGGGCTCCGTCTCTTCGAAATCATCGGATTCAGTGTCGCTGTTGTTGTGCAGCAGTTCTGTGAATCCTGCCTTCCGGAAAGCTCGGACCACAGTTGTGACAGAAATATCTGCCCAGGCATTTACAATCCACTGGCAGATGTTGGCGTATGTTGTCCGGCGTTGTCTGCCCGTCTTAGTGAAGGTGTGTTCGCCTTCGGTCATCCATTTTTCCCACGCAGTTCGCAGTCGTGATTTGAATGCCCTGTTGACACCAATATCCAGCGGTTGGAGTTCTTTGGTTAATCCACCCGGAATGACGGCGAGTGTTGTATTTGTGTGCTTCACTTGTTTTTTGACACCATCTGTGATGTGGGCGCGCATAGAGTCATATATCAACATGGACGGAGCAGCGTGAAAAAAGCCACCCGGCCGCTTCGCGTAAACTTCCCTTAACCACTCGCTCATCTTTTCTTCATCCATCCATCCCTTCGAGTTAGCTTTTATGATGACGCCGGCTGGAAAGGTCTCTTTTGGCAAGGTCTTCCTTTTGAATATCACCATGAGTGGAAGTTAGCATGGCAAGCTAGAACCACAGTGAAGGATGACTTCTCATTCCCTGTGGAGCGAATATTCACCGTACGTGCTCCCGTTCCACAGTGCGGTTCAGTTGCTGTGAAATACGGTAGTAATCCGTGTGCGGATGGAGAGATTGCGTCTTTTTATGACCCGGATCGTTTAGTAGGAGCCATTTTGTGGTCTTTACAGATGTAAACAGGAAATGAAACGTACGGTGATATCCGCGCGTTTTTTCTTCTTCTTCCGGGGGCGGGTGAAGCGCTTCCTGTTCTATGGGGGCGGGTGAAGCGCTTCCTGTTCTATGGGGGCGGGTGCTTTCCTTGGCGGTTGCTTGCGTAGAAGAAGAAGCGCTTCCTGTTCTACCGGGAAAAAAGATGGCGGCTGTTTACCGAAGTTGCGAGACCGAAACTTTATGAAAATGAATCGTAATAAAGCGCACCGGGTTATTAGGCGCACTGTCAGCTTTTGAGAAAAATTGTGGTTTTTAGGTGCGCCTTATAGTGCGGAAAATACGGTACTGCTGCTGTATTTCTCCATTGGTTGAGTGGTGTTTTGTCCTTGATTTTTGTGTTGACTCTGTCCAGGATTATTTTGCTGATTTTTCCTATTTCAGATTTAGTTGGGTTTATTAGTCGGCATGTTGGGTTATTTGCGAAGTTGGGTTTGTGGTCCTTCAATGTGATGAAGGCTTCCTTGTTGGCTGTGGCGTCCACCCTGTCCTCAATGTCCAGTTCAGCCGCGATCCTTTTATTTTCCAGGTGGATGTTCTGTAAGGTGTTGGGTTGCACTTTTTTGTATGATTTGGTGATGCTTCTGTCCAGTAAGGTGTGATGTTCTGGTATGTCCATTCTGTAGAAGTTTGTGGTTTTATCGGCAGCTATGATGAGGTTGTTTACTTTCTTGATGCGCTCCTTGTCATTTTTCAGCTTGGTGAGGAGTGGGTTGCGGATTGGCTTGAATTTGACTGATTGTATCATTTTGAGCATGTCGTTCTCAAAATCCTTTAGTTCCTCAACTGTGGGTGGGTTCTTGGTAGATTTGAATCCGTAAGTTTTCTTTTGCGTTCCTTTTGTTTCAGGGTGGAGGAAAAAATGTGCTTTCCACCGCATCCTATATATATATATATATATAAAATAATAAAATAAATATATATTTATAGCTAGAATTCACTGAAAGTCAAGTATTTCTTATACTGTATATATATATATATATATATATATATACATATATATATATGAAATACTTGACGTAAGATGAATTTCATATATATATATATATATATATATATATATAAATAAAATACTTGACTTGGTGAATTCTAGCTGTAAATATACTCCTCCCCTCTTAACCACGCCCCGCCCCCCACCCTGCCCCCACCTCCCGAAATAGGAGGCCTCAAGGTTGGCAAGTATGCGATTTAGTAAGCAAGAATTGTTTAAGTTATACTGTTAAAACTTACATACGTTGCTTGGAATGATGAATGAAGAATCCATACGAGTACGGGCGCTATGGACGGCTAGAAGACGGGACGGCACTTGTACATCCGGTTGAACGCTCAGTCTAAACAGAAGGGCAATGCAGCACCTGCAGAGAGCGAACTCGCCCAAACGATGGCGCCATAGCACAAACAATAACACCTATTCAGTGTCTTTGCTTGTTTTTTGTTTTAAATAATTTGCATTATGGCCGTCAGCGAAGAGAAATTCGTACATTAGCCACACTGTTTTATAAGAAGCAGTGTTCAAAGCATAGCAAAAAGGAGCGGCTTATAGTCCGAAATTTACGGTATTTGCTGGTGCAAGCAACTTGTAGTGTTTTGTACTGATAAATAAATACAAAATAAATATTATCAGGTTCTCAATCGTATTTCAGTTAACTAATAGACATTTAAAAAATCTGGGCCGCATGGTGTGGCCAGAACTTTAAAGACAAGGACATAGTTTCTGCCGCTCGAGCGAGTATGACATTTTTATTTGAAATGTATTTACATTTTTTAAGTGGATTTGTTTTATATTGACTGTGACAATCATCACATGTTTTTAAAGCTGTTTTCGCCTGCTTCTGCAGGGAAAGCGGAAAAAGAGGAAGCGGGACAGTAAATCTGACTCAAAACCGGAAGGTAAGGAGTTGATAGCTTGTATTTATGTCCTTCCTAAAAGAAGTACTATGCAATAATGCAATATCTCCATCACTAACCCTTTCTTTAATCCATACTTTGACAAGCAGCTTATGACGTAGAGTGCCAATAGTGGCAGGTATGTCTGCAATAATTTAAAACAGAAGTCATAGGGGCTTTCTACATTCATAGTATCATATTTTCAATCATTCATGTGTACCATTTGAATGTTTAACATTTCTTTCACTTTGCAAGTTGAACGCTTCATTGCTGCCATCTTCACTGTTTTAATAATAATCACTCGTTGACTTCTGTCACTGGTGGCATTGAGGGACGTGTACCAGATTTTAAGCCAGCGCCGGATCCATAATTCAAGTGCTTCCATCTCTCTTTTGTGCTCCCCAGACTTCTCGATAAGAAGCAAGAAGCAGTGCGTTCAGTACCTGCCCTCTGAAAAGATGTGTGACAGCCCAGCGTCGTCTCACGGAAGCATGCTGGATTCACCAGCCACCCCCTCCGCAGCTCTGGCGTCGCCTGCTGCTCCTGCGGCCACTCACTCCGAGCAGGCCCAGCCACTATCGCTCACCACCAAACCGGAGGGACGCATGCATCACCACTTCTCTATACTCGGAAAGTCTTCTGGAGCTACGTCCTCCTCATCCTCATCGTCATCATCCTCCTCCCAACCAGCCATCTCCATCCCAACTGGTACTTCAGGTAGCCATTCGACCCCACCCATCCTGACCCGGCCGATCCCCTTCACCTCTCTGCACCCCTCCATGCTGTCACCCTCCTCGCCTTTCCATCAGGCAGCACTTCACTCCCATCATGCCCTGTTCCAGTCACAGCCCCTCTCCTTGGTTACCAAACCAACTGAATGAATCTGCAAAAACAATTTTTTCTACCATTTATTAGGCTGTACATTGCTTTTTCCTGAAGATAGGTTGTAGAGAAACTTTTTTTCTGAATAATGAAAAGGAAGAAATATTATTGGTCAATATTTGACTGTCTTCTTTTCTACATCTCTCAATGAAACAAAGTGTATTTTTTGTAAAGTTCATTGCAGAACCAGTTTTGTTTTTAATGCATTTATCCAACAAACCTCTTGTATAAAAGAACAATGTACATACCGTTTCTTTATAAAAACAAAAATCGAACAAAAACACATTTTCTTTGTAGCCACAATCTGATTAATGTTAGTCTTATGTTTTTTTTGTCCTTGAGCTGGCCAATAATCTTGAAGCCCTGTTTTCAATTCACAAGTGTGTGCCCGTTCTTTGACATGTTAAATAAACATTTGAAATTGTTTCCTACAGAAAATTTGTCTTTCTGTCTTTTAATGTGTTCAGTAAATTTTTTTTACGATTTATGATAGTTTGGATTATTATTGCTTTATTGTGTTATTTTATGATATTTACTCTTAAATTGATGCTGAGAATGCCATTGTCTATTTAGCTGATGCGACCACACACAGTTTAATGTTTAATAACACACAATTAGGCTAACCACATTGGAAACTATGCACCTGAACCTAGGTGACAACATTTTCAAGCCTGAAATAAACACAAATAAAATAATAGTGAACATCTGCTCCTTCTCAACATACAGTGCACTTTATCTGATATAAAAGCATGTCAGCATTGTCTGAGCAGAGTAAAAACCTGGACGGGATCCCTGGTCCTCTTGCACTTTTACTGCATTTTTATTCACCATTTGGCTTGCAGCTTAGACTTTAATTAATTCCTAGATAATGGGATGTAGCCCCTGGGATCTCATTAGGCATTTCAATTAGTGAAAAACACACAAGGTAGGTTCCAGTTTTTGCTGGCTTTGGAGATGAGAGGTTATGCCAGAGATGGAACAATTATGCAGGAAGCGGGGTACTGACATGGACAAATAACGTACCTCCACCTTTTTACTTCTGTTACATTTGAAGGAGTACATTGGGGCTAACAAACCGATTGGTTCATTAAATATATAATGTCAATACAACCACACACCGGAATTGTCATTTAATTCTAAATTTAACAAGGTTGATATAAAATAAATACAACTTTACACGTGTGAGTATGTTGAAATGCCACAACATTATTTTTTTTGTGAAATCGTCCTGTCTAGCCACTCAGGCAAATCATATTGTTGATGTAGATGCCCTAATCTGCTTAGTGTATTTGGTGCAATGTTTAGCATCAAGAAAACATTGTTATATAATAATAAACTAGAAGAAGGAATCTTACGTATGCTGCATATTCCATCCAGCAAGGACGTACTGTAACAGGATATCGCTAAATACAATTGGAAACGAAATATTGCTGGAAAACCGGGAAGTAGCAACATCTAAACATCGAGACAAAACATTAACTTCACACCATTAAAACAAGTGCAGAGGCCAAATTATAGATGACAGCAAAATATTTGGATTGTAACAGGATACCAACCGCAAAACTAAACGTATATATTATATTTGTTGTAAGCAAATTGCCTGACAACACAAATAAATATCATGGCAGTACACAACACTCATTAAGGTCAATAAAATACATTACTAGTGATGCACAAATAGGTCCAACATTGTCCTTCATGGCTTAATGCTCAATTTGTGGACCCAACCAGATGTAAAAAAAAAGGGAGCTTTAAAGGTCTACTTCATTGAGGTCGTTAAAATCTTGAGAAAATGATTTTGTTTTAAGAGTGTATGAATCATGATATCTGGCTAATATATCTGCCTCTATACCAGGGGTGACCATTATTTTTCCATCAAAGGTCACATTCTAAGAAAGAAAGCATGGCACTTTGAAATGCTAAAACCAATTCAATGTACAGCAGTGTATGCTAAACTTGTTCTGGAAAAACATTATCTAAGTGTTTGTGTTATAGGTAATAAGGCAGATTTACTTTATGTTGAGTCCATACAAAACAAGCTATGGGCCGAAAAGGGCCTCCGTGCCGCACTTTGGACACTCGTGCTCTAAAACGTTAGAAATACACCAATATTTGCACTGCAGCAGGTAAATAAACATATTGGATTTCAGCCCGCCGTGTGACGCCCGGAAGGGACTCGAAGGTCAGGGGTTCTTAAACTTTTTGACCTCGGGGCCCAATTTTTTCCACTCAAGTATTAACACTGAATTAGTAATCTTACTCTTGATTTGAATCATATTCAACAATTATCAAACCTATTTACAGTTTAGCAGGTTAACAACCTTGACAAATAATATGAAAGGATTAGTTAATCACAGGCAGGACGGTGGAAGAGGGGTTAGTGCGTCTGCCTCACAATACGAAGGTGCTCAGTGGTCTGGGGTTCAATCCCAGGCTCGGGATCTTTCTGTGTGGAGTTTGCATGTTCTCCCCGTGACTGCGTGGGTTCCCTCCGGGTACTCCGGCTTCCTCCCACCTCCAAAGACATGCACCTGGGGATAGGTCGATTGGCAACACTAAATTGGCCCTAGTGTGTGAATGTGAGTGTGAATGTTGTCTGTCTATCTGTGTTGGCCCTGCGATGAGGTGGCGACTTGTCCAGGGTGTACCCCGCCTTCCGCCCGATTGTAGCTGAGATAGGCTCCAGCGCCCCCCGCGACCCCGAAGGGAATAAGCGGTAGAAAATGGATGGATGGATAGTTAATCACAAGGACTATTATCAAGGCTTAGGTCAGGCTGATTACAAAAAATAAATACTACAATATACAATGCAAAAGAAGGGACTCATAAAACTAATGAAAAATACATTGAATTGCATTTTTTTTTTACTGAGATTCAAAGATAGTCTGTTTTTGTCTAAAACAATCTCTTTAATTTGTCAATTTCTTCTGTTATTATTTGCATTAGCTTCTGTGGTTGGGGGCGTGGCTAAGAGGGGAGGAGTATATTTACAGCTAGAATTCACCAAGTCAAGTATTTCATATATATATATATATATATAAGAAATACTTGACTTTCAGTGAATTCTAGCTATATATATATGTTTATTTTATTATATATATATATATATATATATATATATATATATATATATATATGTTTATTTTATTATATATATATATATATATATATATATATATATATATATATATATATATATATATATATATATATATATATATATATATATATATATATATATATATATATATATATATATAATATGTATATATATATAAATAAAAGAAATACTTGAATTTCAGTGTTCATTTATTTACACATATACACACACATAACACTCATCTACTCATTGTTGAGTTAAGGGTTGAATTGTCCATCCTTGTTCTATTCTCTGTCACTATTTTTCTAACCATGCTGAACACCCTTTCGCAGGTACCCAGAAAGGTTTCGAGTACCACCAAAAAAACGGAATCTCTGAAGACAGTATAAAAATCTGTGTTAAAGGTGTACAAATACTGTTTGTATAACAAGCATGTTATTGTTTACAAATGAGGGTTAAGAGTTCAGTACTAAAAAAAAAAGAAAAAAGAATGTGGCTTAAGTACAGTTTTTTAATTGAGCTGCTGCATTTTTTGGTTGGGTTGTTTATTTATTTTGAGTAACTTCTACATTTCTAAAAGGGGAGGAATGTAATAGAGTGAACTATGTTTGTCTGTTGCCATCTCCTTGAGAATGTTGGCTATAGCGTACTGGGGTTACTTTTTGGTTGGCCAACGATTTACGTGGTGTTGCGCACCTGACTCAAGTGTGTGAGTCTGTTCTGAAGTCTACAGTAAAGAGACGTACTTCATCACCTTGCCTGGTTATTGCCTCCAACTCAATATATTACAACAACATTGCTGTTTACGGCAGACGAACTGCTTTACGGTAGAATAAAACATGACTGCTGTTGTTGTGTGTTGTTACCGCGCTGGGAGGACGTTAATGAAACTGCCTAACAATAAACCCACATAAGAAACCAAGCACTCGCCCTCGATCATTCTACGGTTATAACGTGTTTGGCCAGGCACGCTGTTTATATTGTGGGAAAGCGGACGTGAATACAGGCTGTTGACACGTCACTCAGGTCCGCATGGAGCTGGAGGAGGCGTGGCTTCCAGCTCCGCCTGAATTTCGGGAGATTTTTGGGAGGGTTGGCAAGTATGGCTACTGCGCATGCTCTTCACTACTGTGGCACGCTGGGTAATGAAGTTCGTATGTTACCTAGCTCATAACATCACAATATATATCTGCCTTAGGCCAGCTAGAAGGCCTTACTGACAACAACTCGTGATCTGATTGGCTATCGCAACTGTCCATCAACTGTATGTGCCCGTTCACTTACAGTGCACAGACGCCAGCATTGTTAATTCTGAAGGCTTCGGGCAGATTTGGTACAGCATGGCAACATAAGCTAGCTGAATTCTGATTGGATACAAAACTCTTAACCTTAAAACAACAGCACTGGAAGGAGCATAATATGACAGGAAGAGAATATGAATACTTTTGGATATTTAGGGAAAGTAAATTAAAAATTACTTTTGTCTTTAATTATGATCATGATTTCTGGTTATGTTAGGCCAGCAGAGAAGGTCTTGCTGGCCCTGACGGCACACCACTGTGCTTGAGTGATTGTTTACGTTAGTTGGTGTTTAGTCTTCAACCGGACGTGACATCATGTGCAACAGAATTATCGAAATATGGCACCATTTGTTTTATGCGAATCAATACCCGGTAGTACGGACAGAATTCGGTCGGTGCCTAAAAAAGTACAGAATTCGGTACTCATCCCTAATTACAACAGAGTAGCGCTGTCGCCCAAACAGACTACAGCTGAGAAATAGATATTTTTCTACGGCTATTTAGGGGCCTCTCAATGGTTATGGTTAAGAAACACTGCGCTAGGTCATGTAGTGGCAACTCAGCAATACACGAGCTGTGCAAACATTTTTCTTGTAATTGTTTAAATAAACTGCACAACATCCTACTAAAGCTTTTTCCAAAATGTAGAATTTTATATTGCTGAATATAGAACTCAGAAATTACCATGACAGTGTCAGTCAAAACTAAGTGTCTTTAGTTTTTATAAATCTCTCTTTCTCTTTTGAAAGACATAATTTATGATTGAACTACATTTACCGTAAATTAATTGTTCAAATTGTTCCAAAATTGGTATAATATTGTGGTCATTAGGTGTACTATACCTCTTGAAGAAAGCAGGAACCAAACTCAAAACCAAAGTCATCTCCACAGAAGTATTATTATGGCAAAATTATTTGCAAATGTGTATCACAATCTGTGCGCGTGTAATCCAATTCACGTGCGTGTGTACTAATTTGCGTGTTTGTATAGCAATCCGAGTGTGTGTTTTCAGATCAGCGTATGTGTTTTAGATCCGCGTACGTGAGTTTTAAAGGGGAACATTATCACAATTTCAGAATGGTTAAAACCATTAAAAATCAGTTCCCAGTGGCTTATTATATTTTTCGATTTTTTTTTCAAAATTTTACCCATCACGCAATATCCCTAAAAAAAGCTTCAAAGTGCCTGATTTTAACCATCGTTATAAACACCCGTCCATTTTTCTGTGACGTCACATAGTGAAGCCAACACAAACAAATATGGCGGAAAGAACAGCAAGCTATAGCGACATTAGCTCGGATTCAGACTCGGATTTCAGCGGCTTAAGCGATTCAACAGATTGCGAATGTATTGAAACGGATGGTGGAGGCAGGTAGCGAAAACGAAATTGAAGAAGAAACTGAAGCTATTGAGCCATATCGGTTTGAAACGTATGCAAGTGAAACCGACGGACACGACAGCCAGCGACACGGGAGAAAGCGAGGACGAATTCGGCGATCGCCTTCTAACCAACGATTGGTATGTGTTTGTTTGGCATTAAAGGAAACTAACAACTATGAACTAGGTTTACAGCATATGAAATACATTTGGCAACAACATGCACTTTGAGAGTGCAGACAGCCCAATTTTCATCAATTAATATATTCTGTAGACATACCCTCATGTCAGCAGGTCAGGGAAGCTAGGGTCGATATTCTTCTCTTGATCATCTTCGGTGGCATAAGGGACGGTGTGAGCCAAGACATCCAGGGGGTTTAGCTCGCTCGTCTGCGGGAACAAACTGCTGCCATTGCTTGCCGTGCTACCGAGGTCCTTTGTCCCTGAATTGCTCACACACTCCGGCAGATTCAATGGGGGTCTGGCGGCAGATTTCTTTGACTTTATCGTTGGAAATGCATCTGCTTTGAGTGTCGCAGAATATCCACACATTCTTGCCATCTCTGTCGTAGCATAGCTTTCGTCGGTAAAGTGTGCGGAACAAACGTCCAATTTCTTGCCACTTTCGCATCTTTGGGCCACTGGTGCAACTTGAATCCGTCCCTGTTCGTGTTGTTACACCCTCCGACAACACACCGACGAGGCATGATGTCTCCAAAGTACGGAAAACAGTCGAAAAAACGGAAAATAACAGAGCTGATTTGACTCGGTGTTTGAGAAAATGGCGGATTGCTTCCCGATGTGACCTCACGTTGTGACGTCATCGCTCTGAGAGCGAATATTAGAAAGGCGTTTAATTCGCCAAAATTCACCCATTTAGATTTCGGAAATCGGTTAAAAAAATATATGGTCTTTTTTCTGCAACATCAAGGTATATATTGACGCTTACATAGGTCTGGTGATAATGTTCCCCTTTAAGTAGTCTGTCTGTCCCTAATCAGAATGAACCCTCGATAGGCTGTGTACTTACACGTGACTTTTGCGTCACATCTACCGTGTAAAATTTGAGCGAGCGCATCCAGATTCGTGAGCGTGTAATTCAACTTGTGCACGTGCATTCAGAAGTGCATGCGTGTATTACAATCCGCGTGTGCTTATCTATGATCTGCGAGGAGCAGGAACCGTCTATCGGCTGTATTTTTTTACACATGACTTTCACGACACTTCTGCCATGTACAATTTGTACGTGATCCATCTGTCTATACAGCGATTTGAACATGTAAAAAGACTTGCCTGTCTGTAACTCCCCTTGCATTTCCTTATACTCACCACAAGTCGGCGCCTTGCAACCACTGATCATGTTATTCTGCGTTGAAGTCAGCAACAATGGACAACTCTCAAACACTTACTCAGAGCTGCCAAGCTTCCCACTTTGAGCGTGACAGTCAAGCTATTTGGTTTTCGAGGCTTACCGTAGTTCGAGTAACTGATTGATTAATGGAAATAACTAGAGATGTTTGATAATGGCTTTTTTGCCAATATCCGATATTCCGATATTGTCCAACTCTTAATTACCGATTCCGATATCAACCGATACCGATATATACAGTCGTGGAATTAACACATTATTATGCCTAATTTTGTTGTGATGCCCCGCTGGATGCATTAAACAATGTAACAAGGTTTTCCAAAATAAATCAACTCAAGTTATGGAAAAAAATGCCAACATGGCACTGCCATATTTATTATTGAAGTCACAAAGTGCATTATTTTTTTTTAACATGCCTCAAAACAGCAGCTTGGAATTTGGGACATGCTCTTCCTGAGAGAGCATGAGGAGGTTGAGGTGGGCGGGGTTGGGGGGTGGGGGGACGGGGTTGAGGTGGGGTGGGTAGGGGTTAGCGGGGGGTGTATATTGTAGCGTCCAGGAAGAGTTAGTGCTGCAAGGGGTTCTGGGTATTTGTTCTGTTGTGTTTATGTTGTGTTACGGTGCGGATGTTCTCACGGAATGTGTTAGTCATTCTTGTTTGGTGTGGGTTCACAGTGTGGCGTATATTTGTAACAGTGTTAAAGTTGTTTATACGGCCACCCTCAGTGTGACCTGAATGGCTGTTGACCAAGTATGACTTGCATTCACTTGTTTGTGTGAAAAGCCGTAGATATTATGTGACTGGGCCGGCACGCAAAGGCAGTGCCTTAAAGGTTTATTGGCGCTCTGTACTTCTCCCTACGTCCGTGCACACAGCGGCGATTTAAAAAGTCATACATTTTATTTTTTGAAACCGATACCGATAATTTCCGATATTACATTTTAAAGCATGTATCGGCCGATAATATTGGCAGTCCGATATTATCGGACATCTCTAGAAATAACCAATCCCAGACCAAGCCATCAATCCATTGTCCCTACATTTAACCAAGTACGGAAGACACTACGCAATTTAACCCAATCAGAAACAACGCAAGGCGGGTCTTGGCGTCTTTCTTTCACGCACCATAGCTGTACGTTGTTTCGGATTAGTTTAAATTGCGTGGCGTCTTCCATGGTTGGTTAAATGTAGGCACACCTCAGATAGGCATACGCAGATTGTACTACACGCACGCACTTCTGAATCGCACACAGCAAAAGTGTCGCAAAAATCCTGCTCCTCGCAGATCATAGATACGCACGCACAGATTGCATCACATGCATGCGCTTCTGAATGTGCGCACAAGATGTATTACACGCTCACGAATCTGGATGTGCGCACTCAAATCTTACACAGCAGAAGCGTTGCAAAAGTCACTTGTAAGTAGACAGCCCTTTGAGGGTTATTTCTGATTAGGGACAGACAACTTAAAACACACGTACAAGGATCTAAAACACACGTAAGCGGAACTGAATACACATACCGTATTTTTCGGACTATAAGTTGCAGTTTTTTTCATAGTTTGGCCGGGCTCCGGTGCGATTTATATATGTTTTTTTCCTTCTTTATTATGCATTTTCTGCAGGTGCGACTTATACTCTGGTGCAACTTATTCTCCGAAAAATACGGTACTCAGATTGTTATACAGACACACAAATTAGTACACACGCAGGCGAATTGGATTACACGCGCACAGATCGAGATATACGTTTGCAAATAAATTTGCTCCAATAATACTTCCATACATCTCCAGTCAGATTTGGGCATAACAAATCTTTTAACATGATTTCTAGCCTCCATCACTCAAGGCACAAACCTGTGATTCCACTGTTGCCGACACTAGGCTTCTCTGCGGTAAAACTCATGATCTGTCACTTAAATCACAGGTAACGAGTTGTCAAAACAGCCCGAAAAGCAATGTCTCCTCAAGCCTCGTTAGCAGAAGTCAAAGGTTTACAAAAAGCCATTTTTGTAAACTCACTGGTCATTACATTGGGTAAATAGTCACACTGAGAAGATCCTTGGGGTCAAACTCACTTGCATCATGCTGAAAGGTACATTGTGATTTGAATAATGTAATCCTCCTATGCCGCTAAAATATGTAATGATATTAGTGGGAAAAAAACATCCCAACTCCAACCACATGGCTACACATTAAAAAAAAAAACCAAAAAAACTTAATACAGCATTATTTTCTTGCCGAATACAAACTGCAACCAATGGTACTTGGCTGTGTTTAAAAAAATAGGTGTTTCTGTAAAGTTGCAAGGCTCCACAGTCCAAATAGAGTAACAGGACACTCTATCCAATTATGCATTCGTTGCTGCACGGCTCAGCATCTGCCATGTATGTGCAAGGTCAGATTTTAAGATTTAATACATGTTAATTTTGCTCATTGAATTCTTTCAATCTCTTGCCAATGTTTTATTTTGTGGGACGGGGTGTGGGGGTAGGCTGGCTTTGATCTTAAATTCAATCCAGGTTAACCCTTTGTATGTCAGAAACAACATATTGCATCCAATGCCATTTAATCATGTTTTCCTCATTCAAAACTAATGAAGAAAAGATGGCTGATGCACAATAGTATAACATCCATTCACTTGTGACCTTATATTCTAATAAATTACAGGATGCTGTTTTTGTGTCAGTGAAGTGAAAGGAATCGATTGTTTCTGTAACATTCTCCATGCTTAGCAAGACTCAGCTGGTGCCTTTGTGGGGATAGGTATGGCTGGCTGTGAGCTTAAGAACCTTGTTAATGTTTTATTCATAACGATTTGACCTTAAAGATGGAAATGCTAATCTGTGTCAAGAATGAGAGGGATCATTGGACTTTTCAAATGTCAAATAGTCTCACACAATTAAGACATATTCATTACAAGAACCCAGGTCCCTCACACCCTGCTGAGATGTAAAACACCTTCAATTAACATTAGAAGACATACCTTATCTCTCAAGCTCGAACATCCATTATCCTAAAGTCTATAATAACCTCTGTCACAATATTAACTTCAGTCACAAAAAAAGTATACGAAAACAGACACTGTCATAAATGCAACTTAAATTTAAAGGGGAACTGCACTTTTTGGGGATTTTGCCCATCATGCACCATGCACATCTTAGACGGAAACACATATTTTATTTTTCGGTATATTTTAAATAGAAAATGATAGGATATAACCTAATTGCACTTAAAAAAATACAACAAAATTAGTTTCCAGTACAACCGTCCAACAGCAGAAATACAATATATAGTTACAGGGGTATACAGGACTGGAAGACTGTTGGGTCGGCACCTAGGGGTGGCACCTCACAAAAAAGGTAGGAAAGGTAAACATAGGGGCGGGAGGGGGGTGGGAAAAAGAGCAAATAGTAAAAACTGCTAGGAAAAGGCAGCTAACAATGCAGGTAATGGCGATACGATCTATTCCGCCTATAAACCGTTCTAAAAAAACATTAAAAATGTTTTATATACATGATGTAAATATATGTCAGGGGTCAGCAACCTTTACTATAAAAAAAGACCTTTCACCGCCTCATCCACTAAAGAAAAATAGTATAGGCACACAACGTAACACATCTTATAAACTTTTAAAAGTTTGTGTTTTTTTTTCTTTACAGGAAAATCAATTTGTCTATGTAAAATTAAACTCTTGTTCCTTTTCTCTTTTCAACTAGTATTCATGGTTAGCTTACCACAAGGGTTGTACACTGGAGAAGCTGATTCAAACACGCAGGCTTCCAGTCCCTTTTACTTGGCTTCCTTGCGCCTCATTACGGCCTCACAGTCGTGCATTTGTAAACTCTTATAAAAAAATGCACATTTTCTCACTCAAGGGTTAAAAAAAATCTGAGGGAGCCATAACAAAAAGGCAGAAGAGCCACACATGGCTCCAGAGCCACAGGTTGCAGACCCCTGGTATATGTAGTAATAGGCACATTCATGGTAACATGTTATATTATGTTGTACATTTTAAGCATTTACGTAATTTATTTCCTGCGCACCTTGATTTGACTTGATTTCATTTGAAATCAACATCAACAACAACAGAGAGCACTTCCTGCGTTTGCTTTGACTAATGGCAGACTTCAAGAGAGCCTTGGAGCGTTATCATGTAGCACTAAGGGTGTAACGGTACACAAACATTTCGGTTCGGTACGTACCTTGGTTTAGAGGTCACGGTTCGGTTAATTTTCGGTACAGTAAGAAAATAACAAAATATACATTTTTTGGTTATTTATTTACCAAATTTGTAAACAATGGCTTTATCCTTTTAACATTGGGAACACTATAATAATTCTGCCCACGTTAATTAGGTAACATTAAACTGCCTCAAATTGTTGCTCAGATTAAATAAAATGATCAAACTTTTCTTCTACATAAAAAAAGTGCAACATTAAACAGTTTCAAGTCAACTCATCATGCTTAATTTATTACAGCATTTGGGAAGCCTGTAGTTGATTTATTATGTAAATGTTATATTTTTATCAACATGTGATAGCAGGGACCCAGCCATTCAAAACTAGGCTGCTGCATTACTAATGATTAATGTAACTATAGCTGAAAAAAATGGTACAATAGCAATAGGAGAGACTATTCATCCCTGAACACCATGGAGTTCATGTAGGCTTAATGATGCAGTTACATTATTATATCAACTATCAGAGACAGAAACTCTTCATTTAACATAATGTCCCTTATTGCTGCTTCAACACAGCTCAATCAACACAGAAAAAGGTAAAGTGAAATAACAGACAGACAGGGCTTTGCTGTCCGTAACACACACACACACACACACATACACACACACCGCAAAATGAGCTAACGTTACGCTAAAAGCGAATTAGCCTTCACCTCAAGCCAGGACTTGAGCTGAGCTGCCTTTTATATTTCTAGAAGGTCAACGGGCTCATAGTGATGTTACTAGTAGTTGACTGGGAGCTGTTTATTATAATTTGGGGAGAGTCCGCTGCCTGATGCTTACCTGCTAAATGCTAAGCACTGACTACATGCGCTCTGAATACGCACTGCTGATTGGCTGTTACCGCTCTGAATACGCACTGCTGATTGGCTGTTACCGCTCTGTTCGTAACCAATCAGATGGTTGTGTGGGTGGGACAATGCTGGGTGCTGTGTAGAGTACTGACAGAAACAGAGGCAGAAAGAAGCGGCGGCGGCTACTTAATATGTTCGTGTGGAAACTTGTTCGGTACACCCCTGAACCGAACCGAAACCCCTGTACCGAAACGGTTCAATACAAATACACGTACCGTCACACCCCTATGTAGCACTATTACTAAACGTTTCAAATAAGAACATTAAACAAGAATAGTGACTTACAATGTTCGCTCTCACTGGGATGCCAACTGATAGAATGGTTGTATCTTTCAGCACATGATTTGTACACTTCGTCAGCTGGTAAATTCAGAATAATCCTAATTCCTTCAGACAAAAAATGCTTCCTAGCAATATTGCAGTGTTCTTATGCTGCGTTCCATTTGTTGAGTGTCAAGTTGAGAATCACATCAAGTTGGTAGCGCTGGATTTTCAAAGTTGACCAACTTGGTACCACAATCTTCTACTATACAAGTGAGATGTATGATTTATAATCAAGCATTAACTTTTCCTAACTCAATTGATAATGGTAATTGTTTTATTTATATATTTTAGTTTCATTGAGGGACATAAATAGTAAGCTACTCCTTCATTCCTCAGCAAAAAAATCTAAGATAGAAAGAATAGAATAGAGCAGGGGTTCTTAACCTTTTTGACCTCGGGGCCAACTTTTCCACTGCAGAGGGGCCCAATGCCCACTCAAATATTAACACTGAATTAGTCATCTTACTCTTGATTTTAGTTGTATTCAATAATTATATCTAACCTACTTAGAGTTTAACAAATAATATCAAGCATGTGTTATTCCCAAAGATTATTATCAAGGCTTAGGTCAGGCTGAATACAAAAAGTTGTACTTATCTAATACACTGAAAAAGAAGGCACACATACAAACTGTTGACATTTCTTTTTACATACAATTACGCAATTCTAAAATAAAGACATTCTAACTGTATTAATGACTAATCATAATAATGATAATAATAATTAATACGTTTTTAAATAAACTAAACAAAAATTTTACTGCAAATAAAATACAGCTTTAACACTTTATTCATACATTTTGCACTTAAGAAACCTCTCTGTGACTTTAACTCCAGACCTTTTTGTTTGTTTAATATTGCCATTACTGCCACAAGTGGTGGAAAAGTGTATTACAACTGAGTACCGCTGTGGCCCATATGGACCACAGCTCTCCCGTCCAAAAGCAGAACCTAGTAACTCACTTCTAGCTGATTTTGATAAAACAAACGGTTTTTCTGTTGTATCTACGCAGTTATGTGGTAGTTGCTAGGTCCTGCCATGCGCGTAACAGCTTACTTACGGAACAAATTACAATATCGCATACACTAATGTAAAGCATATCACCTAGTAACTCCAAAATTATTATCAGCTCAGTTTTGACCAAAATTGAGTTACTGGGTTTTGCCTTTGGACGGGAGAGCTGAAAAAAATAAAATTTAGGGGGGGTTCAGGGTCCAACAGTCCAGTCCCAAAGTTGTGCGTAGAGAGCGTTTGGTCAAGTAAGCAACAGGCGCCATGGCTGCAACTAAGGATGTGTGAGGTGGCTGTGCCCAGAAGCATGCATTTGCTGTCATAGGCACCGATCGACATTTCTGCCAGTGGGTGCTCGGTGTGTGTGCTTGGTGGTGAGCAAGAATTTGCCATCAATCCCACGTGGGTGCTCGGCATTGTCCGTGGGTGTTCGGCCCCCGAAGCCCCCACGGGATCGGCGCCTATGATTGCTGTCGTTTTGACGTTATTTTTTTCTGACAAAATTAACCAAATTAATATGTATATATATAGTTTTAGACATACTCCAGCTCATAAACAATAAAACATTCTTTTTTTGGAGAAAGTATAATTTTGCAGCGGGCAGCTCGATGACACAGTGGTTAGCGCTCGTGCCTCACAATAAGAAAGTCTTTCTGTGGGGAGTTTGCTTGTTCTCCCCGTGACTGTGTGGGTTCCCTCCGGGTACTCCAGCTTCCTCCCACCTCCAAAAACATGCACCTGGGGATAGGTTGATTGGTGACATTAAATTGGCCCTAGTGTGTGAATGTTGTCTATCTGCGTTGACCCTGCGATGAAGTGGTGACTTGTCCAGGATGTATCCCACCTTCTGCCCGAGTGCAGCTGGGATAAGCTTCAGCAGAGAGGGACAAACGGTAAAAAATGGATGGATGGATAATTTAGCGGCTGTATTTGATGCACAGATATGCCGTGTTCAGTGACCAGCCGGCACCTGACGGCGCAATAAACGTAAGAAAAAAAATACACAGAACGACCAAAACTGAATTACACTCATTTTGCCAAAATCTTCATTTGCTTTGGACAAACAATCATGGAGAAATTGTACCTTTTGTGTGAAGTATGTTAACTCTGGTGGCTGCCTCCAATGTATTTGTAATCATTGTATGTATCATTATGTATTATTTTAACTTATCTTTCTTTTTTGTAACATGGTGAGTGAATAAGTATATTTTTTTAAATTATTTCCCCATATTTCTGCACAGTAACTCCAATATGGTAACACTGGCGAGCAGTAGAGAATATGGAGTGATTTATGGTCCAGAACATATTTTGCTTCATCCATTGACGTACTGCCGCTTTATGATGTATTTTTTTAATGAGATTTCAAGTTAATTTTCTGATCTATTATTACACCCAAAATTATGTTTCTTTAAGTCTTTCAATGTTTATTTGTATTTGTGTTTGACTTTCTCTTCTGCTGTTACCGAATTGCATTATTTAAGTTTTACTGATATTCAAATATAGTCGGTTTTTGTCAAACCATTTATTTAATTTGTTCATTTCTTTATTACTTGTATTAGTTTCTGTGTGTTCTCTCCTGAACAAAACTCGTAAACACACAGCATCAGCTCAAAGTTAGTAGCAGTCATGGCGCCCTGTAGTCACGTGAGTGCCTTTTGACCAATCATTGAGATCGCCTGAAACCAAGTTGGCTTTACTCTCTCCATACATTATTCTAAACCAGTGTTTTTCAACCACTGTGTCGCGGAATACAGTCTGGTGTGCTCTGGGAGATTATGTAATTTCACCTAATTGAGTTAAAAACTATTTTTGCAAACCAGTAATTATAATCCGCAAATAATGTGCCATTGTTGAGTGTCTGTGTTGTCTACAGCTCGGCAGAGTAACCATGTAATATTCTTCCATATCAGTAGGTGGCTGCAGGTAGCTAATTGCTTTGTAGATGTCATGAACATGGTTTGTCGTGATCACAATATGCGGGAGGCAGTGTGTAGGTAAAAGGGTATCTAACGCTTAAACCAAAAATAAACAAAAGGCGAGTGCCGCTAAGAAAAAGCATTGAAGCTTAGTGATGTCCATGCAAAATGAAACTAAAACTGAACTGGCTGCAAAGTAAACAAAAACAGAATGCTGGACGACAGCAAAGACTTACAGCATGTGGAGCAGACGGCGTCCACAAAGTACATCCGTACATGACAATCAACAATGTTCACACAAAGAAGGATAGCGTCCGCACAACTTAAATCGCCTTGATTGCGAAAACAAAGCAGATGCGGGAATGTTCAAGGACAGTCTTTCCCACACATTCATTTATTTGTGGCGGCCCTCCACGAAAGAATTATGTCCGCCACAAATGGATTTTTCGGCTTTTGACTCGCTCGACCGCTCATAAAAGCAATGGGACTGTCTGTGAATGTTGCTTGTAGTAACACCTCCGGTGCAGTAGGTGGCGGTATGCATTGTAACTCCGCCAATAGCACTTAATTCACCTGGTGGGCCAGAAGAAGAAGAAGAAGAGGGACGGACGGACGGGACCAAAATACTCGCCGACTACTTTTCATAATGATGGCGCTTCCTACGTTTCTACCTCAAATGTCCAAAAGCTGCTGAAAGCCTTGATCCAGGATGCCATGGGGAAAAAAACTTAAATGGTGCCTTTTGGCGATACTTAGCAGCTTGGTGGCTCATAGCCGGCTAGCTAACGCTTGCTAGCGTGGTAGCATTGCTTCATTTTTACAGGTGTTATAGGTAGATAGGTTATAGCTGCATCGCTCGCGGCTCGTCATATATTTAATGTTAATCCGCGATTTCACCGAGCGTTTCACTGACGGTTTCGCCTGACGCTGCTTCATTAACACCGCCGCTGTTTGACTCGGTCACCTGTTTTCATACCGACGAGCTAACGTGTCCAGGTTATAACCCTGTTGTCAATAAACACACATGGACTGAAGCTAAATTGTCCACTGTCCACTGCAGCATGTGAATGCAATGAAAAGAATACAATCTGAGCCAACCAGCTGTTAAAATGTTGTCCAGGTTAATGTTTTATTAAAGGCCCTTCATTTCAAGATTTCAACTGTGATTGGGCTTTAAACAGGTGGCTGACCTGTTCAGATGGGTGTAACTGCTACTGGTCAAATAATGTGAAATAGCATTTAATTTTACATGTATGCAATGCCATTTAAATGTAATTATAGATAATAATAATAATAATAAATACTGTGTAGTGTTGTAAATAGTCAACGGGAAGGATTCTAGTAAGATATAAGCCATGAGCACTACACAGCCAGAAAAAAACCTAGGCAGGACAAGTAAAAATATTGGGGCAAGTAGATTTGAAAAGTCGGGCAAGTAGAAAAAAACCTTAACGTTGAACCCTGCATGTGTTGAGCTGCTGGTTAGACGGCACTGTACATAGAGCGCTTCTGCTCGTTAGTAATAAATTCTAATGTTGGATGTTCACTCCTTCACACAGATGAGTATAGAAAAATATTTTCAACGGCCGAAAAGGGCTGGACTTGGAGAGGAGGTAGGCCTACAGTCCGGACCACAGGTGCGACCTGTTCAGCAGGAGGAGGAGGAGGAGGTTGACTGACTGTGGCAGGACACCTCTGCCTCTGTTTCACTTCATGTTGCTGGTAAGAAATATGGTTGTAGTAGTAGGCTAAAGTTAAATTATTTAGTATTCACTAATTAAAGGGGCAGAGCTTTAAGAGACGTTTTAGCTTTTATATTTTATAAGATATATTTTTTGTAAGAACCACAATTAATAAATATATTTCAGTGAATCACTAATTGTTCAAATGTGTATATAAATATGTACATAAAATGTTGTAATTATATTCCAACTCCGCGTTCTTCTTGGTCATCGCCGAAAAGGTTGAAA
This sequence comes from Nerophis lumbriciformis, assembly GCF_033978685.3. Classification (NCBI taxonomy): domain Eukaryota; kingdom Metazoa; phylum Chordata; class Actinopteri; order Syngnathiformes; family Syngnathidae; genus Nerophis; species Nerophis lumbriciformis. The sequence continues at coordinate 28,287,336 of NC_084559.2, read as the reverse complement.
AACACTGCTCTAAACAGTCCAGACATAAAATGACACATTTACCCTGTGTAAGCTTTTTGTAGACAAACAAACTTTTACTGTTAAGAAACACTGGACTAGAGAAGGTGTAACAATTCCGACATTAACCTTGGAACAAAAGCAGGCAAACTTACCTGATGTAACATCCTCTCCAAGTGCTTAGGCCTACATTATTGCTATGCTTGATTATCCTCAATCAGTCATTTTATGGTCCGGAAAAGGCTGACAAAAGCTTGACGTGAGGTGGATTTCTGCGAAAACGGAAGACGGAACAAGTGAATAGTGTGCGACATTATAAAGTCGAATTAGACACCTGCAATCTGGTAGTTGACTTTGGTACTAAACAAAGTTGTTAAGGCATCTAAAGTAATGAGAAACCGTCACAAACACATAGCATCAGCTTAAAGTTAGTAGCAGTCATGGCGCCCTGTAGTCATGTGAGTGCCTTTTGACCAATCATTGAGATCGCCTGAAACCAAGTTGTCTTTACTAGATAGATAGATAGTACTTTATTGATTCCTTCAGGAGAGTTCCCTCAGGAAAATTAAAATACTACTCTCTACATACATGACTCTGAACAGTCCAGACATAAAATTACACATGTACCTTGTGTAAGCTTTTTGTAAACAAACCAACCTTTACTGTTAAGAAACACTGGAATAGTACTTTATTGATTCCTTCAGGAGAGTTCCGTCAGGAAAATTAAAATACTACTCTCTACATACATGACTCTGAACAGTCCAGACATAAAATTACACATGTACCTTGTGTAAGCTTTTTGTAAACAAACCAACCTTTACTGTTAAGAAACACTGGAATAGAGAAAGTGTAACAATTCCGACATTAACCTTGGAAGTAAAGCAGGCAAATTTACCTGAAGTAACATCCTCTCCAAGTGCATAGGCCTACATTATTGCTGTGTTTGATTATCCTTAATCAGTCATTTTATGGTCCGGAAGAGGCGGAAAAACCTTGATGTGAGGTGGATTTCTGTGGAAAGGGAAGATGGAACAAGTGAATAGAGTGCAACATAATAAGGTCAAATTAGACACCTGCAATCTGGTAGTTGACTTTGGTACAAAACCAAGTTGTTAAGGCATCTAAAGTAATGAGAAACTGTCGCAAACACATAGCATCACTTAAAGTTGGTAGCCGTCATGGCGCCCGTTAGTCACGTGAGTGCCTTTTGACCAATCATTGAGATCGCCTGAAACCAAGTTGGCTTTACTCTCTTCATACATGACTCTGAACAGTCCAGACATAAAATTACACATGTACCTTGTGTAAGCTTTTTGTAAACAAACCAATCTTTACTGTTAAGAAACACTGGAATAGAGAAAGTGTAACAATTCCGACATTAACCTTGGAAGTAAAGCAGGCAAATTTACCTGATGTAACATCCTCTCCAAGTGCATAGGCCTACATTATTGCTGTGCTTGATTATCCTTAATCAGTCATTTTATGGTCCGGAAGAGGCGGAAAAAGCTTGACGTGAGGTGGATTTCTGTGGAAAGGGAAGATGGAACAAGTGAATAGAGTGCAACATAATAAGGTCAAATTAGACACCTGTAATCTGGTAGTTGACTTTGGTACAAAACAAAGTTGTTAAGGCATCTAAAGTAAAGAGAAACTGTCGCAAACACATAGCATCATCTTAAAGTTGGTAGCAGTCATGGCGCCCTGTAGTCACGTGAGTGCCTTTTGACCAATCATTGAGATCGCCTGAAACCAAGTTGGCTTTACTCTCTTCATACATGACTCTGAACAGTCCAGACATAAAATTACACATGTACCTTGTGTAAGCTTTTTGTAAACAAACCAACCTTTACTGTTAAGAAACACTGGAATAGAGAAAGTGTAACAATTCCGACATTAACCTTGGAAGCAAAGCAGGTAAATTTACCTGATGTAACATCCTCTCCAAGTGCATAGGCCTACATTATTGTTGTGCTTGATTATCCTTAATCAGTCATTTTATGGTCCGAAAGAGGTGGAAAAAGCTTGATGTGAGGTGGATTTCCGTGGAAAGGGAAGATGGAACAAGTGAATAGAGTGCAACATAATAAGGTCAAATTAGACACCTGCAATCTGGTAGTTGACTTTGGTACAAAACAAAGTTGTTAAGGCATCTAAAGTAATGATAAACCGTCACAAACACATAGCATCAGCTTAAAGTTAGTAGCAGTCATGGCGCCCTGAAGTCACGTGAGTGCCAAGTTTTGACCAATCATTGAGATCGCCTGAAACCAAGTTGTCTTTACTAGATAGATAGATAGTACTTTATTGATTCCTTCAGGAGAGTTCCCTCAGGAAAATTAAAATACTACTCTCTACATACATGACTCTGAACAGTCCAGACATAAAATTACACATGTACCTTGTGTAAGCTTTTTGTAAACAAACCAAACTTTACTGTTAAGAAACACTGGAATAGAAAAAGTGTAACAATTCCGACATTAACCTTGGAAGTAAAACAGGTAAATTTACCTGATGTAACATCCTCTCCAAGTGCATAGGCCTACATTATTGCTGTGTTTGATTATCCTTAATCAGTCATTTTATGGTCCGGAAGAGGCGGAAAAAGCTTGATGTGAGGTGGATTTCTGTGGAAAGGGAAGATGGAACAAGTGAATAGAGTGCAACATAATAAGGTCAAATTAGACACCTGCAATCTGGTAGTTGACTTTGGTACAAAACCAAGTTGTTAAGGCATCTAAAGTAATGACAAACTGTCGCAAACACATAGCATCAGCTTAAAGTTGGTAGCCGTCATGGCGCCTTGTAGTCACGTGAGTGCTTTTTGACCAATCATTGAGATCGCCTGAAACCAAGTTGGCTTTACTCTCTTCATACATGACTCTGAACAGTCCAGACATAAAATTACACATGTACCTTGTGTAAGCTTTTTGTAAACAAACCAACCTTTACTGTTAAGAAACACTGGAATAGAGAAAGTGTAACAATTCCGACATTAACCTTGGAAGTAAAGCAGGCAAATTTACCTGATGTAACATTCTCTCCAAGTGCATAGGCCTACATTATTGCTGTGCTTAATTATCCTTAATCAGTCATTTTATGGTCCGGAAGAGGCGGAAAAAGCTTGATGTGAGGTGGATATCTGTGGAAAGGGAAGATGGAACAAGTGAATAGAGTGCAACATAATAAGGTCAAATTAGACACCTGCAATCTGGTAGTTGACTTTGGCACAAAACAAAGTTGTTAAGGCATCTAAAGTAATGAGAAACTGTCGCAAACACATAGCATCAGCTTAAAGTTGGTAGCCGTCATGGCGCCCTGTAGTCACGTGAGTGCCTTTTGACCAATCATTGAGATCGCCTGAAACCAAGTTGGCTTTACTCTCTTCATACATGACTCTGAACAGTCCAGACATAAAATTACACATGTACCTTGTGTAAGCTTTTTGTAAACAAACCAACCTTTACTGTTAAGAAACACTGGAATAGAGAAAGTGTAACAGTTCCGACATTAACCTTGGAAGTAAAGCAGGCAAATTTACCTGATGTAACATCCTCTCCAAGTGCATAGGCCTACATTATTGCTGTGCTTGATTATCCTTAATCAGTCATTTTATGGTCCGAAAGAGGCGGAAAAAGCTTGATGTGAGGTGGATTTCTGTGGAAAGGGAAGATAGAACAAGTGAATAGAGTGCAACATAATAAGGTCAAATTAGACACCTGCAATCTGGTAGTTGACTTTGGTACAAAACAAAGTTGTTAAGGCATCTAAAGTAATGAGAAACTGTCGCAAACACATAGCATCAGCTTAAAGTTGGTAGCAGTCATGGCGCCCTGTAGTCACGTGAGTGCCTTTTGAGATTGCCTGAAACCAAGTTGGCTTTACTCTCTCCATACATGACTCTGAACAGTCCAGACATAAAATTACACATTTACATTGTGTAAGCTTTTTGTACACAGACCAACTTTTACTGTTAAGAAACACTTGAACACAGAAGGTGTAACAATTCCGACATTAACCTTGGAACAAAAGCAGGCAAACTTACCTGATGTAACATCCTCTCCAAGTGCTTAGGTCTACATTATTGCTGTGTTTGATTATCCTTAATCAGTCATTTGATGGTCCGGAAAAGGCTGAAAAAAGCTTGATGTGAGGTGGATTTCTGTGGAAAGGGAAGATGGAACAAGTGAATAATGTGCAACATAATAAAGTCGAATTAGAGACCTGCAATGGACCTGTTCCAGGATTCAGCAAGCTCGTTCTCGCGAGACTCTTTTTTTGATGGGTCAAAGGTCGGGAGGGATAAACAAACCCAGAAAATGGCTTCCTTTTTATTGAGTGGTGCTTATTTGGAAGTAAATGTCGACTTTGAGTATTTTATGCGATGGAGTGTTGACTCATTGAAAGACCATTTGCGTTGTTGTGGACAAAAGGCGTCTGGAAATAAAAATAAAAAAAATCTTGCTGCCAGGGCTTTTGCTGCGTGGGAAATGGGAGTAAAAGCCAAGAAAACCGAACAAGAGGTGAACGACGAAAAAGCCGTGGATTACCAAAAAACTTTGTTGGTAAAAGACAGTGTAAACTTTCTGCCAGATCCTTTCTCTATTTCTAATGGATTGGGTAGGAGAAAAGGATGGCATGAAGCTCTGACCGTCGACCATGTACTTTGATATAGGCATGCACCTTGGAGTTACAAACATGTACTTTGGTATAGGCATGTACCTTGGAGTTACAAACATGTACTTTGATATAGGCTTGTACCTTGGAGTTAAAAACATGTACTTTGATATAGGCATGTACTTTGGAGTTACAAACATGTACTTTGATATAGGCTTGTACCTTGGAGTAAACATGCACTTTGATATAGGCATGTACCTTGGAGTTACAAACATGTACTTTCATATAGGCATGTCCCTTGGAGTAACAAACATGTACTTTGATATAGGCTTGTACTTTGGAGTAAACATGCACTTTGATATAGGCATGTACCTTGGAGTTACAAACATGTACTTAGATACAGGCATGTACCTTGGAGTTACAAACATGTACTTTGACATAGGCATGTACCTTGGAGTAACAAACATGTACTTTGATATAGGCTTGTACCTTGGAGTAAACATGCACTTTGATATGGGCATGTACCTTGGAGTTACAAACATGCACTTTGATATAGGCATGTACCTTGGAGTTACAAACATGTACTTTGGTATAGGCATGTACCTTGGAGTTACAAACATGTACTTTGATATAGGCTTGTACCTTGGAGTTACAAACATGTGCTTTGGTATAGGCATGTACCTTGGAGTTACAAACATGCACTTTGACATAGGCTTGTACCTTGGAGTAACAAACATGCACTTTGATATAGGCTTGTACCTTGGAGTAAACATGCACTTTGATATGGGCATGTACCTTGGAGTTACAAACATGCACTTTGATATAGGCATGTACCTTGGAGTTACAAACATGTACTTTGGTATCGGCATGTACCTTGGAGTTACAAACATGTACTTTGATATAGGCTTGTACCTTGGAGTTACAAACATGTGCTTTGGTATAGGCATGTACCTTGGAGTTACAAACATGCACTTTGACATAGGCTTGTACCTTATGGTTACAAACATGTACTTTGATATAGGCTTGTACCTTGGAGTAAACATGCACATTGATATAGGCATGTACCTTGGAGTTACAAACATGTATTTTGATATAGGCATGTACCTTGGAGTTACAAACATGTACTTTGATATAGGCATGTACCTTGGAGTTACAAACATGTACTTTGATACAGGCATGTACCTTGGAGTAAACATGTACTTTGATATAGGCATGTACTTTGAAGTTACAAACATGTACTTTGATATAGGCATGTTCCTTGGCATTACATGTACTTTGATATAGGCTTGTACCTTGGGAGTTACAAACATGTACTTTGATATAGGCATGTACCTTGGCGTTACAAACATGCACTTTGATATAGGCATGTACCTTGGAGTTACAAACATGTACTTTGATATAGGCATGTACCTTGGAGTTACAAACATGTACTTTGATATAGGCATGTACCTTGGCGTTACAAAAACATGTACTTTGATATAGGCATGTACCTTGGAGTTACAAACATACACACAAGAATGCTTCAAAGTTCCAAAGAAGGCAAGGCTTACAGTTATTTCACAACTGGTCAGATTTCCATTATGTTTGTATTTTAATGATACCATATGGCATACTTGCCAACCCTCCTGAATTTTCCGGGAGACTCCTGAATTTCAGTGCCTCTCCCGAAAATCTCCCGGGACGACCATTCTCCCGAATTTCTCCCGATTTCCAGCCGGACAACAGGCACGCCCCCTCCAGGTCCATGCGGACCTGAGTGAGGACAGCCTGTCGTCACGTCCGCTTTTCCTCCATATAAACAGCGTGCCGGCCCAGTCACGTCATAACATCTACGGTTTTTGGAGAGTGCACAACCGCGCACACATCAAGAAGGAGACGAAGCAGAAGAACGAAGAAGAGACAGTCATGGCGACGACGAGTGACAGAGAATAGAACGAGGATGGACAATTCTACTCTAAACTCACTCCTCTCCTGCAAATTAAATTTCACAGATGCTGCCCATACCTATGCTCCTTCAAAGGCTGTGCTACTGCTACTTACCATGTAATGATTTACGTGGAAACCGACTTAAACAAGTTGAAAAACGTATTCGGGTGTTACCATTTAGTGGTCAATTGTACGAAATATGTACTGTACTGTGCAATCTACTACTAAAAGTTTCAATCAATCAAAGGCTGCAAAGCATTGCACTTTCAAATACAACAATGAGTAGAGGAGTGTTATGTGTGTGTATATGTGTAAATAAATGAACACTGAAATTTAAGTATTTATAGTATATATATATATATATATATATATATATATATATATATATATATATATATATAAAAGAAATACTTGAATTTCAGTGAATTCTAGCTATAAATATACTCCTCCCCCCTTAACCCCGCCATCTCCCAAATTCGGAGGTCTCATGGTTGGCAAGTATGCCATATGGTAGACTGACCATACGTCCTCTTTTCCCCGGACATGTCCTCTTTTGCGAGGCTGTCCGGGCGGAGTTTCTTAAATGCCTCAAATGTCCGGCATTTTGAGTTAGGGTTGCGTGTATTTTCAATGTACGTTCAGGGTTAAGAAGGGGTTAAAAACAAAACATATTGTGAAGGTGTGCGCAGCAGCATTCGTGAGGGAGGGGCAGAGACAGAGAGAGCGAGAGAGTTATGATGAACGTGCATGCGTCGCCAGGCTATGCTTTTTATCGATAGATTTATCAGATTTAATTTTTTATTATCTATCGCAGGGGTGTCAAAAGTGTGCACCGGAGGCCATTTGCGGCCCACAGCTAATGTTTTAAAGGCCCACGGCACATTCTAAAAACACTATTAAAATACACAAAAACATAACAAAAGTGAAATAAAAAAGCTTAAAGCTGAAATGTAATTTAGAACAAGTTGCAATGTTGACTAATTAAAACAAAGCTGTTTTTTTTATTTCAAACTGTCATTGCTCAAAACATAATATTGAATCAAAATCAATGTTATTATGAATTATTGACCTATCCAAGGTTCTGATTACTTCACATCAAATATTCCACATTGAAAAATATTTTTGGTGGAACATTTTGCATATTTTGTGTGTTTGCCATTAAAAACATAGTTTTGTTTGACAAAAAAGGGCGGAAAACAAACAAACAAAAAACAACATAAAAAAAACTAAAACATTTTGAAATGAGGAATAGATCTGAAGTTGATGTAGACTCCAGAGATTTAACCGTTAAATATAAAATGTATGTATGCCTTGGCACACCATTATCATCATTTCATGACTGAAGCAAAACACTTTTTTACACTTTTATACTGAAATAAATACACCTACAACTTATTAAATAAAAACATAGAAAAAACTACCAGCAGTGGTAAAGTTCAGATCCATGAAGGAAAGAAGAAAGTGAATGAATGTTAATAACTGAATACATTTACATATGTATACAAATTTGTTTTCTTTTTCTATTATTTTTTTTCATGAATTAAGTAACATTTATGAAAACCTTTTTCCAAAACACAATATAGAATGTGAGACATAACAGGATAATGCATAGGTTTATATATATATATATTTTAAAACGCTTACAAAAATGTGGAACCCCAAAAATTTACTGTGGGACCCCATTTTGAAAATTCCTAGCGCCAACACTGCTGTCAACAGAGGAGAAAAAATGCTTTTATTTATAAAGCAAGTTCGAGTATCATTGGCAAATTTTCACCTAGTCCCGCCTTGGCGTGCTGCCCGCCTTGGCACGCATATACATGTATGTGTCCTCTTTTTGGGATTTCAGAATATGGTCAGCCTACCATATGGTGAGATCACCATATTTAAAATAACACTCATGAATGTCACACATTGTTTGTTTCCATCTTGTGAGGTTATATGTACTATTCCAACATCCCACAACTGTGCAAATTGTTTTCGGCATATTCAAAAATATACACGACACAAAATACACAAAAATTCTAAATCACGCTAAAGTGTAAGAGAAGTCAATGCTAGAACAATGCTTATATTTATGAGTTAAGTGAAGTAATAGCGTCAAACAACACTGCTGTAAACCTGCTTGCTTGACACCGTTAACCACACTATACTGTTGGATAAGCTCAGAGCAATCGGATTTGATAAAACCTCATCGAGCTGGATGCAGTCTTACTTGGAGGGGAGGAAACAGGTGGTTGAGTTGAACGGCACCGTGCCCCCCCTCTCAGTAAGCTGTGGAGTCCCCCAAGGCAGTATATTAGGGCCTTTACTGTTCCTAATATACATAAACGACATGTCATCAGCATGCGACTGTGAATTGTTTTTGTTTGCGGATGACTCGGCCCTGCTGGTATCCGGCAAGGACAAGTCACAGGTGGAGAAAATTCTCAGTGCTGAACTCTGTAGAATTTGCACCTGGCTCGCTGACAACAAGCTATCCATACACTTAGGTAAAACGGAATCCATCCTGTTTGCATACTTGCCAACCTTGAGACCTCCGATTTCGGGAGGTGGGGGGGTGGGGGGGGAGGAGTATATTTACAGCTAGAATTCACCAAGTCAAGTATTTCATATATATATATATATATATATATATATATATATATATATATATATATATATATATAAGAAATACTTGACTTTCAGTGAATTCTAGCTATATATAAGAGAAATACTTGAATTTCAGTGTTCATTTATTTACACATATACACACACATAACACTCATTTACTCATTGTCGAGTTAAGGGTTGAATTGTCCATCCTTGTTCTATTCTCTGTCACTATTTTTCCAACCATGCTGAACACCCTCTCTGATGATGCATTCTGCTTTGTCTCCTTGTTGTGTGCGCAGTTGTGCACTGCACTCTCTAAAAGCCCTAGATGTTAATGTCACATATGCATGTACAGTAGATGGCAGTATTGCCTTGTTTAAGAGTGTCACAACATTGCTGTTTACGGCAGACGAATTGCTTTACGGTAGACGAAAACGTGACTGCTGTTGTGTGTTGTTGCCGTGCTGGGAGGACGTTAATGAAACTGCCTAACAATAAACCCACATAAGAAACTAAGAATTCGCCCTCGATCATTCTACAGTTATAACGTGATTGGGCAGGCAGGCTGTTTATATTGTGGGAAAGCGGACGTGAAAACAGGCTGTCGACACGTCACTCAGGTCCGCCTGAATTATGGGAGATTTTCGGGAGAAAATTTGTCCCGGGAGGTTTTCGGGAGAAGCGCTGAATTTCGGGAGTCTCCCGGAAAACCCGGGAGGGTTGGCAAGTATGCTGTTTGGGTCCCACATCAACCTTAAGAAAGTCAGCGACTTCACTATAAAAGTGGGTGACATTGTTATCGCCAGGAAGGATGAGGTCACCTACCTAGGTTCCATTCTAGAGGCTAATCTTTCCTGTGATAAAATGTCAACCAAGGTAATCAAAAAGGTCAACCAACAAACGAGATTTCTCTATAGAATCTCCTCTCTGGTCAACAAAAGCACCATGAAGATTCTGGCGGGAACTCTCGTTCCACCCTTTTTCGATTACGCATGCACCTCTAAAACCCTCAAATCTAGACTCCAAACATCGCAGAACAAGCTAGTCAGATTACTTCTAGACCTCCACCCCAGATCACACCTCACTCCTACCCACTTCTCCAAAGTGGGCTGGCTCAGGGTGGAGGACAGAGTAAAACAACTTGCACTGAGCCTTGTCTATAAAATCCGCTACACCTCCCTGATACCGAATTACATGTCAAACTACTTCCTTAACGTAAATGACCGCCATGACCACAACACCAGGGGGAGCTCTACTAACCACGTTAAACCCAGATTCCGATCTAACAAAGGTCTTAACTCATTCTCTTTCTATGCCACATCAATGTGGAATGCACTCCCAACAGGTGTAAAAGAAAGGGCATCTCTATCCTCCTTCAAAACCGCACTAAAAGAACACCTCCAGGCAACTTCAACCCTAAACTAACACCCTCCCTTCCTCATCATACCTCCTCGGATTGTAAATAATCACATGTAAACAATACTTGCTGTACATATGTACCAAGTCAGACCTACACTGTTCCATTGTCAGTTTCTCTGATGATGCAATTGTTGATGACTGAAGTGTTGATTCCAACCAAACTTAACCCCCCCCCCCCTCCCTCCCTCCATATCCCACACCCCAGATTGCAAATAATGTAAATAATTCAATTTATATACTGTGATGATTATCTTGTGTGATGACTGCATTATGAAAATAGTATATATCTGTATCATGAATCAATTTAAGTGGACCTCGACTTAAACAAGTAGAAAAACGTATTCGGGTGTTACCATTTAGTGGTCAATTGTACGGAATATGTACTTCACTGTTCAATCTACTAATAAAAGTTTCAATCAAAGCCAGCGTCTAACCTGATTAAAAGAGGATAGTTTTCGAGGAGTCCTGAAACAAAATAGAATTCTTTTTTGCTCTCCTCGTCCAAAATGGCGGCGGTGACATCTAGCGGCTTGTGCGAGACACTGTCTGAACTGACCTCCGGTCCTCCAGAGTCTAGGTGGCAGTAATGAGCATTTTCCCGTGTCACGTTCAGATTCCTCGCCAGAAGAAAGAGCCGGTGCGGAGTGCGCACACGGAAGCAAAAACAAGCTGTGACGCTGTCAAATCTGCACACTCCTTATTGTCGTGAGCATAAAAAGCAGTGCTTGTATTTATTTCCTGTGCGACCACCATGAGGTCTGTTTTCTTCTTTATGCTGGTGTATTGCTACTTGGCCATAGGTGAGCGGTGTTTTACCTTCTTTTATTTCGCTAGTTAGTACTACAAAGCGTTGATCGTTAATCCCTGTTGGTTAGTTAACGCCACCTGTCCGTTTGAGGGTGAACGAGTCTTGCCATTATGGTTAGCTTGTTAAGTTTTACTTGATTCAACATCTAATATTACTGAAAAGTATCGACATGTTTTAAATAATCACGGTGTTTCATCATCATGGTCATCATTTCTTTTTATTCCTGTCATGAAAATGCATATATACAAGCCACGTACAGTCACACATTCATTGTTTCTTATAGAAAGGAGCAGATGGAAGAATAATATTCTTATATTTATCTGCCCCCTTTTTTAACACAAATTATTTTAGATGACTTTATCACTCTTCCCGAACTCCAACATACTTTTTAATTTTCGTTTGAACATTTTCACAATGACACGTCCAATCAAAATCATAAATCAGTTTAAGTTAAAGTACCCAAAATGATTCTCTGCATCTGACTACAGATGTAGATAAATGCTTAAAAATGTAATATCGGAAATTATTGGTATCGTTTTTTTTTTATTATCGGTATCGTTTTATTTATTTTTTTATTATATCAACATAAAAAACACAAGATACACTTACAATTAGTACACCATTCACACAAAATGGTTGTTTCTTTTTGTTATTAATATTCTGGTTCCTACATTATATATCAATATATATCAATACAGTCTGCAAGGGATACAGTCCGTAAGCACACATGGTTGTGCGTGCTGCTGGTCCACTAATAGTACTAACCTTTAACAGTTAATTGTACTCATTTTCATTAATTACTAGTTTCAATGTAACTGTTTTTATATTGTTTCACTTTCTTTTTTATTCAAGAAAATGTTTTAAATTTATTTATCTTATTTTATTTTATAAATTTATTTTAAAAGTACCTTATCTTCACCATACCCAGTTGTCCAAATTAGGCATACTAATGTGTTAATTCCACGACTGTATATATCGGTTGATATCGGTATCGGTTATTAAAGAGTTGGACAATATCGGAATATCGGATATCGGCAAAAAGCCATTATCGGACATCCTTACAAATTATTTTAGATGACTTTATCACTGTTCCCGAACTCCAACATACTTTTTAATTTTCGTTTAAACATTTTCACAATGACACGTCCAATCAAAATCACAAATCAGTTTAAATTAAAGTACCCACAATTATTCTCTGCATCTGACTAGAGATGTCGATAACTGCTTAAAAATGTAATAACGGAAATTATTGGTATCGTGTTTTTTATTATCGGTATTGTTTTATTTATTATTATTATTTTTTATTTATTAAATCAACATAAAAAACACAAGATACACTTACAATTAGTGCACCAACCTAAAAAACCTCCCTCCCCCATTTACACTCATTCACACAAAATGGTTGTTTCTTTCTGTTATTAATATTCTGGTTCCTACATTATACATCAATATATATCAATACAGTCTGCAAGGGATACAGTCCGTAAGCACACATGATTGTGCGTGCTGCTGGTCCACTAATAGTACTAACCTTTAACAGTTAATTTTACTCATTTTCATTAATTACTAGTTTCAATGTAACTGTTTTTATATTGTTTTACTTATTCAAGAAAATGTTTTAAATTTATTTATCTTATTTTATTTTATAAATTTCTTTTAAAAGTACCTTATTTCCACCATACCTGCTTGTCCAAATTAGGCATAATAATGTGTTAATTCCACGACTGTATATATCGGTTGATATCGGTATCGGTTATTAAAGAGTTGGACAATATCGGATATCGGCAAAAAGCCATTATCGGACATCCTTACAAATTATTTTAGATGACTTTATCACTGTTCCCGAACTCCAACATACTTTTTAATTTTCGTTTAAACATTTTCACAATGACACGTCCAATCAAAATCATAAATCAGTTTAAGTTAAAGTACCCAAAATTATTCTCTGCATCTGACTAGAGATGTCCGCTTGAATGCTTAAAAATGTAATATCGGAAATGATTGGTATCGCTTTTTTTTAATTATCGGTATCGTTTTATTTATTTATATTGTTTTTTTATTAAATCAACATAAAAAACACAAGATACACTTACAATTAGTGCACCAACCCAAAAAAACCTCCCTCCCCCATTTACACTCATTCACACTCATTCACACAAAATGGTTGTTTCTTTCTGTTATTAATATTCTGGTTCCTACATTATATATCAATATATATCAATACAGTCTGCAAGGGATACAGTCTGTAAGCACACATGATTGTGCGTGCTGCTGGTCCACTAATAGTACTAACCTTTAACAGTTAATTTGACTCATTTTCATTAATTACTAGTTTCTATGTAACTGTTTTTATATTGTTTTACTTTCTTTTTTATTCAAGTAAATGTTTTAAATTTATTTATCTTATTTTATTTTATAAATGTCTTTTAAAAGTACCTTATTTCCACCATACCTGGTTGTCCAAATTAGGCATAATAATGTGTTAATTCCACGACTGTATATATTGGTTGATATCGGTATCGGTTATTAAAGAGTAGGACAATATCGGATATCGGCAAAAAGCCATTATCGGACATCCTTACAAATTATTTTAGATGACTTTATCACTGTTCCCGAACTCCAACATACTTTTTAATTTTCGTTTAAACATTTTCACAATGACACGTCCAATCAAAATCATAAATCAGTTTAAGTTAAAGTACCCAAAATTATTCTCAGCATCTGACTAAAGATGTCCGATATTATCGGCCGATAAATGATTAAAAATGTAATATCGGAAATTATTGGTATCGTTTTTTTATTATCGGTATCGTTTTATTTATTTATTTATTTATTTTTTATTAAATCAACATAAAAAACACAAGATACACTTACAATTAGTGCACCAACCCCAAAAACCTCCCTCCCCCATTTACACTCATTCACACAAAAGGGTTGTTTCTTTCTGTTATTAATATTCTGGTTCCTACATTATACATCAATATATATCAATACAGTCTGCAAGGGATACAGTCCGTAAGCACACATGATTGTGCGTGCTGCTGGTCCACTAATAGTACTAACCTTTAACAGTTAATTCTACTCCTTTTCATTAATTACTAGTTTCAATGTAGCAGTTTTTATATTGTTTTACTTTCTTTTTTATTCAAGAAAATGTTTTAAATTTATTTATCTTATTTTATTTTATACATTTCTTTTAAAAGTACCCTATCTTCACCATACCTGGTTGTCCAAATTAGGCATAATAATGTGTTAATTCCACGACTGTATATATCAGTTGATATCGGTTATTAAAGAGTTGGACAATATCGGAATATTGGATATCGGCAAAAAGCCATTATCGGACATCCTTACAAATTATTTTAGATGACCTAATCACTGTTCCCGAACTCCAACATACTTTTTAATTTTCGTTTAAACATTTTCACAATGACACGTCCAATCAAAATCATAAATCAGTTTAAGTTAAAGTACCCAAAATTATTCTCAGCATCTGACTAAAGATGTCCGATAATATCGGCCTGCCGATGTTATCGGCCGATAAATGCTTAAAAATGTAATATCGGAAATTATTGTAAGATACACTTACAATTGGTGCACCAACCCAAAAAAACTCCCTCCCCTATTTACACTCATTGACACAAAAGGGTTGTTTCTTTCTGTTATTAATATTCTGGTTCCTACATTATATATCAATACAATCTGCAAGGGATACAGTGCGTAAGCACACATGGTTGTGCGTGCTGCTGGTCCACTAATAGTACTAACCTTTAACAGTTAATTTGACTCATTTTCATTAATTACTAGTTTCTATGTAACTGCTGTTTTACTTTCTTTTTTATTCAAGAAAATGTTTTTAATTTATTTATCTTATTTTATTTTATTAATATTATAAAAAAGGACCTTAATCTTCACCATACCTGGTTGTCCAAATTAGGCATAACAATGTGTTAATTCCACGACTGTATATATCAGTATCGGTTGATATCGGTATCGGTTGATATCAGTATCAGTAATTAAAGAGTTGGACAATATCGGATATTGGCAAAAAGCCATTATCGGACATCCCTACATCTGACCCATGCCCTTGATCACCCCCCGGGAGGTGAGGGGAGCAGTGAGCAGCAGCAGTGGTCGTGCCCGGCAATCATTTTTGGTGATTTAAACCCCAATTCCAAGCCTTGATGATGAGTGTCAAGCAGGGAGGTAATGGGTCCCATTTTTATAGTCATTGGTATGACTCACGACCTACCGATCTCAGGGCGGACACTCTAACCACTAGGCCACTGAGCAGGTTTGATATATTCTTGCAGCTTTTTAAGTCTTTCTTTAAAGAATTCCACGCTTTCGCACCAGCAACAGACAAGCACATTTGTTTCAAATTAGTTTGCGCTCTTGGATGTTTAAAGTCATACGGCCTTCTGTGATTCTCATCTTCAGACGTGAACACAAATAACTTTTGTAAGTCCTTTGGAAGAACTTTATTTCTAGCTTTGAACATCACTAATAGAGTATGCAATTCTACAATGTCTTTTAGTTTTAATAATCCTGACCTAATGAAGAGTGGATTTGTGTGGTCTCTATATCCTACTTAAAAAAATATTACGAATTGCTCTTTTCTGTAAAAGAAATAAAGGCATTATGTTGCTGTGATATGTATTTCCCAATATTTCTGCACAATAATTGAAATAAGGCAGAATGATTGAGCAATATAACATTCTCATTGTATTATAGGGGAAACTGTATTTAACCTTGTTCAAAATAAATAACTTTTTAGATACCTTATTTTTCACATGCAATATACATGTTTGATTTATTATTGAGCACAATAGTATCATAAAAAAATATACATTTCAGGACGTGCCATCTACTAACTTATAAAGAAAAGAAAAAAACATAACTTTTTGAGTACAAATGGGTATAGGAAAAAGAGCTTTCGCTTTTAGTATCCCATTAATAACAACACAAAGCATGAACGTTTGTACGTATTAACTTGACTGATTAAATGGGAAGAATACAGGTGAATAAATTAGACCATTTCCATTTTATTTAAAATATTGAACTTTTTATATTTTTGAGATGGACGACACACACTGAGTGGATGAGGAAGTCATTAATAAATAGCTTACAAATAAAAATCCCATATTCAGGATTTTATCAAATTTAAATCGTCAAATCCATTCATCATCACATAAACTGCAAAAAGCTTACTTTGCTTTTAATTTGTGTCTTGGTCTGAATTGAACGCCTGTAAAATAAAACAAATTATATATATATATATATATATATATATATATATATATACATACATACAGTACACACCTTCTCATTCAATGTGTTTTCTTTATTTTCATGACTATTTACATTGTAGATTGTCACTGAAGGCATCAAATCTATGAATGAACACATGTGGGGTAATGTACTTAACAAAAAAAAGGTTAAATAACTGAAAACATGTTTTATAGTCTAGTTTCTTCAAAATAGCCACCCTTTGCTCTGATTACTGCTTTGCACACTATTTGCATTCTCTCGATGAGCTTAAGCACACCTGTGAAGTGAAAACCATTTCAGGTAACTACCTCTTAAAGCTCATCGAGAGAATGCCAAGAGTGTGCAAAAAAAGTAATCAGAGCAAAGGGTGGCTTTTTTTAAGAAAGTGGCGAAAGAAACTAAGCAAAGGTTTAAGAAAAATAATTTGGAAACGTCTCGCAGGACAGTTTAAAATACGCAACGGATGATTTTTTACCTAGGTCTGTTTTAGGGAAACAAAAAAGCAGATTATACAGTGCATCTGGAAATTATTAACAGTGCTTCACTTTTTCCACATTTTATGTTACAGCCTTATTCCAAAATGGAATACATTCATTTTTGTCCTCACAATTATTCACACCACACACCAAAATTGATAATGTATGTTTCTGTATGTATACTTTTGACCCAGCAGATTTGGTCACATTTTCAGTAGCCCCATAATAAATTCATAAAAGAACCAAACTTCCTGAATGCTTTTTGTGACAAACAAGTATGTGCTCCAATCACTCTATCACAAACAAATAAGAGTTGTAGAAATTATTGGAAACGCAAGATAGCCATGACATTATGTCCTTTCACAAGTGTATGCAAACTTTTGACCACGACTGTAAATAAGCAAACATTTATAAAACAATGATAATTTCTGGCGTTTTGCAAGGAATAAACATGTGAATCCATTTGCAGGGACAACTTCAGAACAACCTCCCATTTTAAATACAAATGTGTCAGGTCAAACACACACCCAAAATGGCAAAATGAATGAGCCCAATGAAGTCCTTACTACTACACTTCAAATTAAGACTACTGTGAAGGACACTTCTAAAATGCCGCAGACACAGAAAAAAGCCCATGCAGAACTTGGAAACTCCCAAAACATCGAAGCTAAGAATGAAGACATGGGAGATGGGAAGACGGGAACAGCTGACAATAACAACATATCAGGGGCTACAGCCGGCAAAGGAGAACACCCTGAAGAGGAAGGTGCAAAACCAGATGAAACAGGAGCTAAGACTGCCATCGACACACCAGAAAAAGTCCTCAGCAAGGAGACCAAAACAGATCTTGCAGAGGACGCAAAAAATGTTGAACTCATCAAGCCGGGGAGTTCAGAACCTGGGCCTGCCTCAGATAAAAAACCCGAAAAAGGGACTGCAGAGGAGGCACAATCAGAAGGCGAGGTCACAAAATCTGCAGACAAACTTCCAAACAAGGAGAATTCAGACAAGGATCCTGCCAAAGAGTCACAATCTGAAAAAAAAACTGACATTGAGGCAAAACCAGGAGATGAAGCCAAGAATGTAGAAATAGGGAACCACCACTATGATGTAAGTGATGAGGCAGAAAGCAGCCATTTCTTCGCATACCTGGTCTCTACAGTAGTGCTGGTGGCAGTGCTTTACATCGCTTACCACAACAAGCGCAAGGTATGTACAAGGTCTATGAAACTTGGGTTCTAATTTAGCATTTTCCTCCACAGGCTCACTCACAGCTGCAAAGGTCACATCTGCAAAATTGCATTTAAAAAGATGTTCAGTAGCGGTGAATGGGGAGTTTTTGGAAAATTATTATTCATGCTTTTTTGATTGATTGATTGAGACTTTTATTAGTAGATTGCACAGTACAGTACATATTCCGTACAATTTACCACTAAATGGTAACATCCGAATAAGTTTTTCAACTTGTTTAAGTCGGTCGGGATCCACGTTAATCAATTCATAGTATAAATATATACTATCAGCATAATACAGTCATCACACAAGTTAATCATCAGAGTATATACATTGAATTATTTACATTATTTACAATCCGGGGTGTGGGATATGGAGGGCGTTGGGGCAGGTGGGTTAGGTTTGGTTGATCAGCACTTCAGTCATCAACAATAATATCATCTGAGAAATGGACATTGAAACAGTGTAGGTCTGACTTCTTAGGATATGTACAGCGAGCAGTGAACATAGTGAGTTCAGAAAGCATAAGAACAAGTATAAACATTATTTACAATCCGGGGAGGTGGGATGTGGTGGGGGGAGGGTGTTAGTCAAGGGTTGTAGTTGCCTGGAGGTGTTCTTTCAGTGCGGTTTTGAAGGAGGGTAGAGATGCACTTTTTTTTACACCTGTTGGGAGTGCATTCCATATTGATGTGGCATAGAAGGAGAATGAGTTAAGACCTATGTTAGATGCTCGTGCTTTTTAGACCCAATCAATGCTACTTAGACTTTTGTTGTCCATGAACCATAGTCCATACAGCAACACACTTTAAGTTTTGTACAGCAACTACTAGGGATGTCCCTATTTTTGGCCTGTGGCCTCAAATCTGATACGATTTTGAGTCCCACTCCACTTTGACAATAAAATATAAAACTGTAAATGTTTTACAGCAACTAACTAAAGTAAACACAATAACATACTTTTAAGACTATGATTACACTGCAGGCCAAAGTGGCCCAAATTTTACTTTTTCTTTTGGAATCTGATTTCTTTCTGGCTGAATGTTTACACTGCAAGTAAAATGTGATCTTTATCAGACTCCAGTTAGTATAAACCCACACAAGCCCCAATGTGGTCTTGACGTCACTTGCATGCGCAGTTCGAGAGTGTTAACCGTAGAAAAGTGTAAATCAGAAGTTGATCTATCAAAATGAGATATACCTCTTGTCGATGAAGATTTGGCTTGCCACTGGTGATAAAAGTAATTGTTTATGTTATTAAATATTTTATTTGATATCTAAATCAACGTTTCGAAACTTAAGGTATCAAGGTTTGATGTGGCAGCAGCGTAAATTGATTGACATTGCTGGTAGCTTTCTTCGACAAATCGGCTCATTTTGACAGAACAAAGGATTCCTTAAATGAGGAAGTAACTACTACACGAGAAAACATGGGCGCCACAGATCAACGTGTTAGTGGGTTTGTGCCATGGCTGTTGTGTAGAGGAAGTAGGCAGATGGAAATCAACTGCAAGATAAGGAAAAAGAGAACTGCAAAAAGGAAAGTGACAAATGGTGTAACTCGCCCAAAGATAACGTTAAAGTCGCAATCGGGTCGCATTCCCGTTTAGACTTTAGCCACATTTGAAAAGATCAGATTCCAATCAGATTCGGACTATCTCCTGATGTGGCCCGAAAAAGAAAAATATTGATTTAATCACTTTAGTGTCATTTAAATACTGATACTATTCTAGGTATTGATAGTATCGCCATCTGGATCGATCACCTCATTGAAGCTTTTGTGGTTAGCTTCTTGTGTCGTCCTGCTCGGTGTGTTTGTGTTAGTGTGTGTGTGTGTAGAGCATGCTTAGCCATTCCTTTCCCTCTAGTTCTCCAGTGATAGTGTACATGGAAGACACTTAGTTTATTTTGCGTTATGGTGGTGAGGATTAGTGTCTTACAAGCGACTTTGCACTGTCGATAGACAATGCTTTCAATGCTACTTGCTCTCAATTTCGAGCCAGTGTTCTGGGAAGACACGCTCCCTCCTAAGGTAAATATCCTCAGCCGATCGCCAAAGGTAAATATTGTCCGACGTCTCCAGTGCTGCGGTACAGAAAATAAGAGTTTAATTTGCCCACTGATGAATATGGAGTATCCAGTGACTTGATGTATATTTGTTTTTCCTGTCCGCACAATGAAATATTGTTAGCAGAACACATAAATTCTAAATTCATAATTTTGTGGCGCAGGTTTCTATATTTCATTATTTGACAAGTAATTAGTAGTAACTTAAATGCAACTGTACCTCATCACATTTAATCCAATGCCTCTACGTTCCTTTGTATCCAGATAATTGCTTTTGTTTTGGAGGGAAAGCAATCAAGATCTGCTCGTCGTCCAAAATCCACAGAATACCAAAAACTGGAACAGGATGTAAGTTTGGCCTTTATTAATTGTTTTGGTTTGAGTTGAATTAATGGATGTTTTTCTTTCTTTCAGTTGTAACCAGATGTTTTCTTGACACTGAATACACTGTAGGATGGAATCGGAAGACGATGAGCGGATGTGATTATTAGAACTGACATAAATTGTTCTACTCTGTAGAGGGATGCTTATTGCATGACTATGCAGATTATACTGTTGCCTTATTGTCAGAATGAGTACAACACAGTGAAAGCAAAGTGTTCATGCTCTTTGCACCCCTTTCTTTATTCCACTTTCTAATAATATAACTGCAAAGACTCAGGAAAATTTGGTAGCAGATAAAAATTTTAGCTGTTTTTCCGTGTTATGTCTTGCTTTGTTTGTACAGCTATGATTGCACTGTGAACCAAAATATGCCATTATGACTCCTTTATAGTCAAATTCTAAGATTTTTTTTATGCTTTATAAATTATTTAAAGCTGCCTGCCAACATATAAGGACAGTTTGCATGTGTTTGCAGTTTGCATTTTGTTCTTATAAAACATTTTTCCAAAACTTTTTGAATGCGGTGATTTGCTTGTATTACGAGAAGTGAATTGGAAGGTTTAATGTAAAACAGTGTTTGGCTCAAAGACTGGAACCCTCGTAGCCTACAGAACCCATGTACTAATAACGCATGTCAATGTTTTGTTGAATCTAAATATCTTAAGACTTGCAAATTTTGAGTTTTCTAAAATGTACAATGTTGATGTATGGCACTTTCCCTGTTCTGTAAAAAAAAAATGTATATACTGACAGTGAAAGCAGGAAACTATGCGAGTTCCTGAACTATTTAACATGTTCCTGTGTTGGATGTGGCGTAACCACTCCCAGGTGTCACAGTTAATGTCACTTTATTTGCTTTGTAAAGGTATGCGCTATCTGTAAACCGTCACCGTGTTTACTCTTGATGTTATCTGAAGTCTTTGTGATAGTCATTTCATTCTTATGGATTTTTGCTGCTTTTTGTCAAACTGACCAACATATGCATTTATTGACATGAGATCTGCACTTTTGAAGAAAATGTATAAATGCTCGAAGTCGAAGATAAATAAAATATTTGTACTAGAGTAGATTTTTATCAGAGTTCTGTGCCAAATGACCATTTTATTTGATGTATTCAGGTGGTGTTAATTATATTGTATTGAAAATAACTATGTACAGTTATTGGCAGTAGAAAAAAAACCTCCACACATTTTTATTAGGAAATCTGCAAAGCCACATTTTCATCCACCTGTCTAAAATGCTTGGGACATCTTGCTGTCTGCGTGTAGTACAAAATAAATATATTTTTTTTTACTTGGACTTCTTATCACTTACATGTGCGTCATGGCTCATAAAGGAAAACCTGACTGACAAGTAGGTCATGTTTATTTCCGCTGTGAATGCAGATTGCTTGTCAGTGCCACAATGTAGCACCTGTATGGGGCTAAACATGGGCCTGAATGCTTTGTACTTCAACAAATTAACTTTGAAATGAAAAGGAAAAATCAAGTTTTAATTCAGAATGATGAAAAATACATCAGTATATCCCCCACGAACCTGTAAGGGAAAAGCGGTAGAAAATGGATGGCTCGATGGATATTCAAAATAAAAATAAATCTGCGTTATTTTTTCCAGGTTTTAATACACTCTGGTAATTATAAAATATATATATATATATATATAATTTTAATATTTAAGCTGTTTTTTCAGATTCGGTTTCATTTTTAAAAATCAGGTTTAGTTCTTTTAATTTTTAATTCAAATCTTTTTCAAATTCAGACTGCAAAAATATTTGAATCTGAAAAATACAAGCTCAATTATCAAAATATATGAAAATGAAGAAATTAATTCAAAAGATTTATATAAGTAAATCGTAATTAGGGCTGTAACGGTTAACGGTTAAAAGCTTCAATGTATAGTCTGGTGCTTTTTTGAATTGTTTGAGTGAATTCAATCACAATTGATCAAATCTGGACCGCATGGAGTGGCCAGAAATGTGTACATAGTCGTGTAAACCTATTATTTAGTCTCTCACCTACTTCAACGTTTTTTTTTTTGATTGATTGCAACTTTTATTAGTAGATT
Source organism: Nerophis lumbriciformis (assembly GCF_033978685.3). Taxonomy (NCBI): domain Eukaryota; kingdom Metazoa; phylum Chordata; class Actinopteri; order Syngnathiformes; family Syngnathidae; genus Nerophis; species Nerophis lumbriciformis. The sequence continues at coordinate 28,264,482 of NC_084559.2, read as the reverse complement.
GCACAGTAAAGTATATATATTGTACAACTGACCACTAAATGGTAACACCCGAATAAGTTTTTTAACTTGTCCTCGTAAATCAATTCAGGGTACGGCTGTGGGTTAAAGGCGGGTTACAGTTAAGTTGTTTACATGATAGTTTTGTTATCTTCCTTGCTAGAACACAACTGCAGGACACGCTTGACTCCACCTTATTTCTACACCTCTCGCGCTCTAATTTTCTTTTTTTCTCTTGCTATATTCTCCCCTGTCCGTCCCCTATTCGGGCACAGGGAAACAAACAGATAGGAACCAAAATGTGGGACCGTATAAAATAAAATGAATTACAATACAACAAATGTGTTATCTGAAAATAATAGTATTATGACTCAATAATATGTAAATAAGAATTCCTGCCCAACATTAATTATTTTCCATACATTAGGATAACATACTAAATCAAATGTTATGATAGTTTCCACAGGGCTGCTGCAATAAAGCTCACATGAGAGCAGTGATGTGTGGGTGCCATGATCTATGTAGCAGCGAACTGGTTATATTTCTATCAGTGCGCGCACGTTTAAAGTGAGATTGTCGATGATGCACATGTATTGTTAAAATAAACTATTTCCCTAAAATATACATTGAGGCTATAATGTGTGTTTCGAGCAAACAAATCACTACTCAATTACTAAAGTAATAAAATCAACCCTAATCATAATATTATTAAATATTCAAACTGGAAAAAAAAAGCTGTGCATTAATTTTGGCCCTATTACGCAAAACCAACTTTTCGTATTTGTACCTGCTGTTGTGTATTTTGAGCACACATAAATCCATACTTGCCAACCTTGAAACCTTGAACAAGCACTGGCATATTTGTACAATTAGTGCAGATAACAAGGCGTTCATATCCAAGTTAGGATCCTCAGTAGCATTGGCGTTGTTAGGCCTACATTAGGGCGGTTCAAGCCCCCTTAAAAATGATCAAGCCCCCCTAAATAATTTGGTGTTATATATATATATATATATATATTTTTTTTTTTTTTACAAATACATGCCGACATATTCATTATAAAGTGGCCCGAATATGAGTTTAAATAAATTAATCATATAACCTGTCATTATTCACTCAGTTTCCTCTCACTTTCATAGCGTAAATCACCAAAAATTATTCCTGGGTGCGGCACCGCTGCTGCCCACTGCTCCCCTCACCTCCCAGGGGGTGAACAAGGGGATGGGTCAAATGCAGAGGACACATTTCACCACACCTAGTGTGTGTGTGACAATCATTGGTACTTTAAGGTAGAGAGTCCCTTTAGTGTGTCGGTATCCAATCCATTCCACTTGGTCATATAGAAAATGCCCACATCACTCAAAATCCAGTCCGCATTTTCTCTGCGACCTTGCTTGCGGTCCTTGGACTTGTTCATATAGAAAATGCCCACATTACCCTTGTAGAATCTATATAAAGTAATATACATTAGCCTAATGTTAAAATAATGAAAAAAACATAATTAAATATATTTGTTTTATTGTATTGTTACATTAATAGCTGTTGTATTATTATAGGATGGCTTGTTAAACATTTCATAGGATTTTCAGAGGGAGGAAATACCAAGACATTTAATATAACATGTAAAATGAATAAATACATAAAAAGAAAAAGAAAAAAAAATGGTTAAAAGCCATTGTCCCGGGGAGCATTTCATTTCGTCCCGTGCATTTTTAAAATAATAATAATAACAATGAATAATTTCAAAGTCTTTGTTAGCCGTTTGTGAAGTTTTGTGCTCGTGCGCTACGTTCGCTCTCCTGGGGACTAAGCCCCCCCCTGTTCTTAAAAGCTAGTGACGCCCCTGCATCAGTAGATCCCTCACACTTGAGTCAGAATGGCATCATATTTCTGGCCTCCTCTTCATAAATGTCAGGTATCTCTCCCATGGACGAGGACACCATCTGGACCGATGTGCACCCGCGAAGCTCCTTCTCATACTGGATCAACTGCTTCCAAAATCCGTTGTTCGGCCTCACCATGGGTCGGCAGGTCTTGACCCAGGCGTGGGCCTCCAGCAGGGTGACACTGTGGTGCTTGACGAGAAAGGCCATGCACAGCGCAGCCGAGCGGCTCACCCCGGCATTGCAGTGCACTAGCGTCCGGCCGCCACCGCGCGCTATCCGCTGTATTGTCTCCCCCACGCCGTCGAAATGATCCGCGATAAGTGTGGACGGAGAGTCGGCCAGCGGGATGTGGATGTACTCCACGCCGTTAGGAAGATGGCTGCTGCCACTCCTCTTGGTCTCAGTGACGTTGACGACGCACGTTATGTTGTTCGCTCTCAGCAGAGAAACGAGACCGGCCGCCTTGCCGTTACTCACGTAAAGGTGTTCGGTAACGCGACACAGGCCAGAAAGACGTCCGTTATTAGGCATTACAGCCTCTTGATACGCTACAAAAAAAATGTAAACAAGTCGCCGGCGGGGGTGACGCAGCTACTTCCGGTTCTAAGGCAGCCGAGGGAGGCCAAATGTATACACTGTCATGCCGTTTCACCCAGCTGGACGCGAGTTTAGAAAGTCTAAGGTTTCTAAAATCGCCAGCTGTACGACTTGTTTGATTGGTATTAGTTTGGAATTACCGGTTAATTCCTGATTATATTAACACAGAACATTCATAGTGGAAAACGGTTTTACTACGCACCGTTTCCCCCCTCATTTGCTCAGGGGCGTCGAAGCGGGAATGTTCAAGCACTGGGGAGGGACTGGGCTTTGGTAAAGTTAGATTTATTTTCTTGAATGTTGTTTGAACATGTAACTTACTAAAATCGTCATAAATATTCATCTAAAATAAATGCTGCCACGAGAGTTCATTAATAATGTTGCTTGAATTAAATTAATAACGTCAACGACTAACGTAACCCCTAAAAAATGCAAAATGGTTCGTTCCACCTGGACAACCGCAAACGAAGCTTGATTTTTTTTTTTTTAACTTTATGTATAATATTCAACATTTACATACAAGCAAATAAATAATAATTAATCAAAAAAAGTACAGAAACAGTACAAATACAGTACAAAACAGCGCCAGAGTGTTGTAAACTCAATAAAGCAACTAAAATAAAATGAAAAAATATATATATGTAACAAAGTGTAAAGCCATAGGCTCACACAAGTTCCGTAAATAATCCAAGTTTGGAACACAGCATCATAGTTTTCACAGCTTTTTGGTTGTTAGAGGTAGAAGGCGTTTCAAAGTAGAGTTCTAATTCTTTTTTAAAGGCACACAAAACAGGTCGGGTATTGAGAAATGTACATTTATAAAGATACAACTCAAAACGTAGCTTGATTAACTCTGACTTCACTGAACACAAACGTCATCAAAACTCACTTTTACACATTTACACAAGGCACTAACATTTTGAAACAAGGATGAGAAGATGGAGGAAAGGTAAAAAATATAATAAATCCATCTGTGGCAGCAGAGGAGAAAGTTATGTTTAAGTTTGTTGCGTCTCATTTACCATAATGTGATGCGTTCAAAGACACTTTATTAAAATGAGAAACTACTAATTTTAAGAGACTGAGCTTTTGTAAAGTTTGATTAAAAAAAAAGTTTAAACATGTAAGTTACTAAAATCGTCATAATTATTAATCGAAAATAAATGCTGCCACGAGAGTTCAATAATAATGTTGCTTGATAATACTATATGTTAAGGTGTTTGAGCTTATTGGAGTTCTTTTCTGCGTGTACATAAACGACACTTTCATCGAGTCTGATCAACGTCCTCTCACACGAGGAGACTTTATTATTCTTCGTAACATACAACACACAACTGCACCAGAGCGCCCCAAGAGGGGAACATGCGCTATAACAGCCAACCACTACAACAGTACTACACAGAGTAAGAGCGCAGATCAATCTTAACACCCCCACTCGCTATTAGCTCACTGTGTTAAACTAATTTGTAAACAAAATTTCAAGAACATCCCTCACCATCTTGTTTTGCCAAGATTCCTCCTTTTAGTCTCCATCCCAAAATGCCAAACATATTCTGTGAAAAACATTTCAACTTTTCAGCATTTTCTGCGTAATCAAGTTTTGGTTCACAAGGAGTTTCTCTTGGTTTACAATTTTCCATATCAAACCTTTGTAAAACCTTTTTCACATATCTCTCTTGTGACATTTTGACTAGTCCATTTGTTTGTTCAAAGTCTATTCCTAAGAAATGTTTTAGGATTCCCAAATCCTTCATTTTGAATCTCTGAGTTAACATTCTTTTTACATCCTGCATTGATTTTTCACTTGAAGCAGCTAAAATAAGGTCATCTACCCAAATAATAAGTATTACCTTTTGACCATATTTTTCTCTTGTGTACACACAATGATCTGCTTCATTTTGCACAAAGTCATTTTCACATAAATGGGTGTGTAAACACTGTATTCCAGTTTCTGCCCGACTGTTTGAGTCCATACAATGATTTGTTCAGTTTACATACCAGTTTTTCACCAGTGTTAGAGTTTTTCTCGTATCCTTGTGGTTGTTCTAAATAGATTTCACAGTCTATGGGTGCGTGCAGATACGCGGTCTTCACGTCCATCTGATGTAAGATTAGGTCCTCCTGTGCCGCCTTCTGCATGAGAATTCTTACACTTAACATGTCAGCTGTCAGTGAAAACGTCTCTTCGTAATCAGTTCCTACTTTCTGGTCGTATCCTTTGGCAACAAATCTCGCCTTATATTTATTAGATCCATCTGTGTCTGTTTTGAGTGCATAAACCCACTTTGCTTTTAAAGCTCGCTTACCTGGTGGTAAGTCAGTCAACTGGAATGTGTCATTTTCCACTAGTGAGTTCATCTCCTCATCCATGGCGTTTTTCCAGTGCATTGACTTGGATGATAACACGGCTTCCTGATAAGTTTCTGGAATGTCACAAACTGCTCGATAACAGAAATCAACGCATGTTTGTAATCTGTCCAATGAATCGTCAGTCTCAAAATCTTGTAAATAAACTGGCTTTTGTTTTATTCTGAATGGATTCTTTCTGATTTCTGTTTCGGCATTTGCCGCTGACTGTTCCACATCTTCCTGCTCATTAAAATCCTCAGTTTTGTTTTCAGGTTGAACTCTGTCCTCATCCTTCTGGTCACTGTCACAGACTGCATTGTCTCTGTTTCCAATGTCATGTCCTGCGTATGGCTCCAAAGTTTGTCTCTCTCTCTCTACACTTGTTTTGGTTGCGAATCTCACCAATCTGATCTTTTGGACCTTTTCCATTTCTGGATAATATACAAGGAAGGCTGGGCTGTTTTTATCATATCCTATGAAAATGCCCTGCTCACTTTTGGAGTCTAGTTTTCCTTTTTCTTGTTTGTAACTAAAACATGTAGACTCAAACTTTTGCATTTGTGACACATTTGGTACTTTTCCTGTAGGTAACTCATATGCTGTTTTCTTTGTCCGTCTATTGTAACACCTGTTTCTAACATGAGCTGCTGTTTGAATGGCATAGTTCCACAAATAGTTTGGTAGTTTGCTTTCTATCAGTAAGCATCTAGCCATGTCAAACAGTGTTCGCCATTCTCTCTCTGCTGTGCCATTTTGGTGTGGCGAATAAGGCGCTGACGTCTCATGTCTTATTTTGTTCTTTGTTAGTAACATTTGGAACTCTCTGTTTGTAAACTCAGTGCCGTTGTCCGAACGTATACACTTCACATCTCCATAGGGTGCTACATCTGCTAAGAACTTTTCTGTTGCAGCTACTGCATCACTTTTTGACTTAAGAAAATATACTAATACAGCACCTGAATAGTCATCTGTGAAACATTGTGCGTATTTGTGTCCTTCTTTGCTTTCAGTTTTCATTGGCCCTGCTAGGTCTGTATGGATTAACTCCAGGGGTTTATTTGCTTTAGCATCTAGCTCCCTATTTCTCGTTTGGGTAAACTTGCCTTTTGTACATATTTCACACATCTGATCTGGCTTAACAACATTTCCCTTAATTACCATACCTTTGACCACAGTTTGGAGTTTGATTACATCATCATAGTTGCAGTGCCCTAGAATCTCGTGCCATGTTTGTACGTCATGACAAACTTTACACTGATCTTCATTTGTATCAACAGTTGGTAGATAATATAGCTTCTCATTTTCGTTTATGTTAAATCTGTTACCATCTTTAGTGATCATGTGGCTCTCTCCTTTCTTGAAAGTTATGATTGCTCCTCCGTCGGCTGCTCTTGCCACTGAAAAGATGTTGTGGGGATATGAGGGCATGTACAGAGCATTTCGTAGTTGTGCCCTGTGCTGTCGTCCATCGCTGTCCACTAGATGTATCGTTGCTGTTCCTCTTCCTTGGGCCATTCCACTGCATCTTGTCCCATCAGCTAGTTCCACTGAATGAGTCTCTGGTTGAAAAGTGTTGTCAAAGCTTGTAAAGTTATTTACATCATTTACAATGTGGGATGTCGCTCCTGCATCCACCATAATGCCTTTCATCTTTATTTTGGGTGCTGACTCACTTTCTTCTTGTGCTTCTTTGAAGAGGTAATCATTGGATTGTTCATCAGTAACCTTTCTGACATTGTCTCGTTTATCTTTCTTTTTGCATATGGTTTCTTGGTGTGTGTTGCTCTTACAAAAGTTGCACCACACTTTTCGGATACACATTCTTGCTCTGTGTCCTTTTAATCCACATTTGAAACATGTCAGATCTCCATCTTCACTTCTACTTTTAGTGCTGCTGGTGTACTTCTTCTGGATATTTCTATCCTGTTTTGTGAACGTTTTCATCACATTGTCTGTTGGCTCAGCAGTACTAATTTTCTCTGACTCTTCGTAAATACGTAATCTTCTTTTGAAATCTGTAAATGTCACATTGTCTTCATTTTGCGTTACATGTACAGCTAATGGCTTGTAAGAGTCAGGTAGGCCTCCAAGAATCATGGCTATGATCAGACTATCACTGAGAGTCTCACCGGCATCACGAAGTGCTGTAATCAGGTTTTCTGCTCTGATGATGTAGTCCGTAGTTGACTCTCTGTCTGCTTTCCGTAGTTTTGTCAAGGACGTGTACAGGTTGATTATTCGTGGCTTGCTTTTTCCTGAGTAATGGTCCCTCAGTATTTTCAGTGCTTTCCTGCCATCGTATGCAGCATCATGTCTTATTAAAGACAAGCTTTTATCATCGATCAACCTGATGAGCTCAGCATAGCAGTCTGGATTCTTTATTCTGTCCGCTGCTGCTTGCTCTTCTCCTACTGGTTCATTTAGAACAGTGTCTTTCAACTTTAAAATATGTAAGTGTCCCAAAAATCTTGCTTCCCAAAGGTCATACTTGCTTTCGGATCCATCAAAGTACAGTTGCGGTGATACTGCTCCAGTAGTACGAGCCGCCATATTTGTTTAAGCTCCGCACTTTAGCACTATGCTATGCTAATTAGCTCAAACTTTACCGCGGTTACTTCTTCTTCGAGGGTACACGCTACTTTATTGGCTAAAGTCACTTTTATGCTCCGTGTAATACTTCACGTTTGCAATACCTTTATCCTTGGTCAAGCAGTTCTCCTCTGTTAGCTCAAGTCCACACCTGCAAACTTTCCTGGCTTCTCTGTCCGTGCGTCGACTCAACGCTACCTGGCCTTGTTTGCTTGAGTTGGCTGGAATCTCTGGGGTTCCTGGGCCCATAACCTGTTAAGGTGTTTGAGCTTATTGGAGTTCTTTTCTGCGTGTACATAAACGACACTTTCATCGAGTCTGATCAACGTCCTCTCACACGAGGAGACTTTATTATTCTTCGTAACATACAACACACAACTGCACCAGAGCGCCCCAAGAGGGGAACATGCGCTATAACAGCCAACCACTACAACAGTACTACACAGAGTAAGAGCGCAGATCAATCTTAACACTATATATAATAATTAATAACGTCAACGACTAACTTAACTACTATAAAAAATGCAAAATGGTTTGTTACACCTGGACAACGGTAAACGTAGCTTGATTAAACGCTGACTTCATTGAACACAGACGTCATCAAAGCTCACTTTTACGCATTTACACATGGCACTAACATTTTGGAATAAGGTTGGGAAGATGGAGGAAAGGTACAAATATAAATCAATCTGTGGCAGCAGAGGAGAAAGTTATGTTTAAGTTTGATGCATTCAAAGACATGTGATTAAAATTAGAAACTACTAATTTTAAAGACAGAGGGAGACTTAACCCCCAGGAGATGCACTTATAATAATGATTATAGGACCAAAATTTGTATTCATTCACTGATGATAATACCAAGTGAATCAGTGAAACTTTAGTTTAACAACTTAACAGTAGTCATATTGAGGTGAATAATGGCAGATTATATGATTATTTGAATTAATATTACCATTGTTTTATATTGAATTTGTTGGCATTTTTCGTAAAAACAAAACAGAAACAATATATATATATATATATATATATATATATATATATATATATATATATATATATATATTTAATGGGGTTTATCTAGATCAGTGTTTCTCAAACTGTAGTACGCAAGCTTCATTTAGTGGTACGCCAAATAATCACTTGATTGAAGTACAGGGTTTTATTTTCCTGTATTCAAACATAGTGTTACCGTTCTGTGTGTAATGTTACAGTGACCAAAAAATATTAATCATAATTGTTACATTAAACTTCACCTTGTTTTTAATTAATACTTGGGCCTACTATGCAACTGTATTTTTATATTGATCATTATGGTGGTAAAGGTGGTTTCAACCAAACCCATGTAATAATACATTTTTTAGTGTATGTAAACATACAACATGTGTATAGTGCGGCCGTTATGGGGTCCCACAATTTGGTGCTATGCTGTTACGTTTGTGCTGCAAAATTATTTGGTCTAACTATTATATTTGTTAAGTTAATAATTAATTATGATCACTATGTATGTGAATAATACTAAAATGTAAATACCATAAAAAAACATAAAACATTAATAACTTAAAAACTATCATAGTTACACCAAACATTTTTGCAGAACAAACCAGCACAAACGCAGCACTAACGATTGGGACACGTTTGGGGTGATTTGGTGGCTACAACGCTAGTCAGAAAATGTATTTTAGAATAACAGAAAAAACGTAACGGCACAAACGAAATTGAAGTTTGGGGAGATTTTGACATAGTTAGTGTCTGGTCAGGTCACACGTTAATTACACTTTTTAAAAATATAAAAAAAAAACATGAAACGTAATAACTTAAAAACCATAACGGCACAAACTTATACTTTTGCAGCACAAACCAGCACAAACGACTGGGACAAGTTAATAAAACGTTAATAACTTGATTAAATGATAGTAGTTAGACCAAATATTTTTGCAGCACAAACTAGCACACATGTAACACAACATGGGTGGGACAAGTGTGGGGAGATTTTGACATACTTAGGGTCTAGTCATTGTTAATAACACGTTAATTACAAGTTAACAGAAAAAAAACCCCAAAACGTTAATTAAAAAACTGTAACGGCAGTAATGAAACGTTTCGCAGCACAAACGATTGGGACACGTTTGGGGAGATATGGACATATTTGGGGACAGGGGCTCCAGTTATGATTTATAACACAGTATTTACATGTTAGTAACAAAAACCATCAAACGTTAATAACTTAACTATAATACAAACCCTGTTTCCATGAGTTGGGAAATTGTGTTAGATGTAAATATAAACGGAATACAATGATTTGCAAATCATTTTCAACCCATATTCAATTGAATGCACTACAAAGACAAGATATTTTATGTTCAAACTCAAACTTTATTTTTTTTTTGCAAATAATAATTAACTTAGAATTTCATGGCTGCAACATGTGCCAAAGTAGTTGAGAAAGGGCATGTTCACCACTGTGTTACATCACCTTTTCTTTTAACAACACTCAATAAACGATTGGGAACTGAAGAAACCAATTGTTGAAGCTTTGAAAGTGGAATTCTTTCCCATTCTTGTTTTATGTAGAGCTTCAGTCGTTCAACAGTTCGGGGTCTCCGCTGTCGTATTTTACGCTTCATAATGCGCCACACATTTTCGATGGGAGACAGGTCTGGACTGCAGGCGGGCCAGGAAAGTACCGGCACTCTTTTTTTACGGAACCACGCTGTTGTAACACGTGCTGAATGTGGCTTGGCATTGTCTTGCTGAAATAAGCAGGGGCATCCATGAAAAAGACTTAGATGGCAGCATATGTTGTTCCAAAACCTGTATGTACCGTTCAGCATTAATGGTGCCTTCACAGATGTGTAAGTTACCCATGTCTTGGGCACTAATGCACCCCCATACCATAACAGATGCTGGCTTTTGAACATTGCGTCGATAACAGTCTGGATGGTTCGCTTCCCCTGTGGTCCTGATGACACGATGTCGAATATTTTCAAAAACAATTTGAAATGTGGACTCGTCAGACCACAGAACACTTTTCCACTTTGCATGAGTCCATCTTAGATGATCTCGGGCCCAGAGAAGCCGGCGGCGTTTCTGGATGTTGTTGATAAATGGCTTTCGCTTTGCATAGTAGAGCTTTAACTTGCACTTACAGATGTCGCGACAAACTGTATTTAGTGACAGTGGTTTTCTGAAGTGTTCCTGAGCCCATGTGGTGATATCCTTTAGAGATTGATGTCGGTTTTTGATACAGTGCCGTCTGAGGGATCGAAGGTCACGGTCATTCAATGTTGGTTTCTGGCCATGCCGCTTACGTTGAGTGATTTCTCCAGATTCTCTGAACCTTTTGATGATATTATGGACCGTAGATGTTGAAATACCTAAATTTCTTGCAATTGCACTTTGAGAAACGTTGTTCTTAAACTGTTTGACTATTTGCTCACGCAGTTGTGGACAAAGGGGTGTACGTCGCCCCATCCTTTTCTCGTGAAAGACTGAGCATTTTTTGGGAAGCTGTTTTTATACCCAATCATGGCACCCACCGGTTCCCAATTAGCCTGCACACCTGTGGGATGTTCCAAATAAGTGTTTGAAGAGCATTCCTCAACTTTATCAGTATTTATTGCCACCTTTCCCAACTTCTTTGTCACGTGTTGCTGGCATCAAATTCTAAAGTTAATGATTATTTGCAAAAAAAAAATGTTTATCAGTTTGAATATCAAATATGTTGTCTTTGTAGCATATTCAACTGAATATGGGTTGAAAATGATTTGCAAACCATTGTATTCCGTTTATATTTACATCTAACACAATTTACCAACTCATATGGAAACGGGGTTTGTCGTTAGACCAAACCGGCACAAACAAAGGACAGACTGGTTTGGGCAGATTTGGACAAGGGGGTGTGAATTTCCACAGTTCCTGGCATGAACTATCGTGTTTAAACCGGGGGTGTCAAACTCATTTTAGATCGGGGGCCACATGGAGAAAAATCTACTCCCAAGTGGGCCGGACCGGTAAAATCACGGCACGATAACTTAAAAATAAAGACAACCTCAGATTGTTTTCTTTGTTTAAAAATAGAACAAGTACATTCTGAAATTGTACAAAACATAATGTTGTTTTCTTGTTTTTTTTTACAATTATCTGTTGCGGTTAATAGTATATATACTTTATTTGTCATTTTTATTTTCTGAATTAATGATGTGATAATGTTCATCAGTCAACTCATTGGTGTTAATTTTCAATCTATCACGATAAAAAAAAATAAAAAAAAAAAAAATCAAATTGTATGTTTTTTTGTGTCCTCGACTTCGGACTAAAAGTCAGTTTTTTTCATAGTTTGGCCGGGGGTGCGACTTATACTCAGGAGCGACTTATGTGTGAAATTATTAACACATTACCATAAAATATCAAATAATATTATTTAGCTCATTCACGTAAGTGTCACAGTTTGTAGGTGACGAACCCCAAGATGCAGAGAAGGCGGCAGGCATTGTGCGGGGAAACATTATTTAATGTTCAAAAAATAAAGAATAAAGAAAAGACACCAACCAGGAACTAGGAATGGACAAACTGGCAACAGTGAACAGGGATCCAGCAAACAGGGACTAGGAACAAAAAGACAGTAAGCCACAAACAGTTACAAAATATAGCTTACCGCATACAGCTACACTGATGTCGACACGACAGGTTGGAACGACAATAATCCAGCAGTGACTGGAGGAGAAGGCAGGTTTAAATAGCAGCTGGCTGATTGACACCAGGTGTGGCCAGGTGCCAATCAGCCACAGCTGAGGGGACACAGCACTCAGGGAGACAAGTAGGAAATAACCAAAATAAGAGCGCCGACAGGAAATAAAGACAAACAGAGGGAAAACTCAAAACATAACTAAACTGTCAGTGACAAACCTGACAGTAAGAGACTAAACGTATAAGATTTCATGGAATTTAGCGATCAGGAGTGACAGATTCTTTGGTAAACGTATAGCATGTTCTATATGTTATAGTTATTTGAATGACTCTTACCATAATATGTTACATTAACATACCAGGCACGTTCTCAGTTGGTTATTTATGCCTCATATAACGTACACTTATTCAGCCTGTTGTTCACTATTCTTTATTTATTTTAAATTGCCTTTCAAATGTCTATTCTTGGTGTTGGGTTTTATCAAATACATTTCCCAAAAAAATGCGACTTATACTCCAGTGCGACTTATATATGTTTTTTTCCTTCTTTATTATGCATTTTCGGCCGGTGCGACTTATACTCCGAAAAATACGGTACTAGCATCATGTGGTTTATTTTGTACATATGTAGCATCATCTGCAAAGATACAAAGAATTGCTATTGCGACATCTAGTGGACACCATTACAACAGCTGTTTCTTTCATTCAAAAATTAGCAAACTCATCCCGTGGGCCGGATAAAACCTGTTCATGGGCCTGATCCGGCCCTCGGGCCGTACGTTTGACACCCCTGATTTAAACGTATAATTACATGCACATGCATTTTACAAGGGCAATAATATTGATAATACCATTATTTACAGTAAATATTATCGACGGACTCTCATACAGATGTCTGTTCGCGCCTGCAGAAAGATGAGAATAGCAGTGTTTCTTATTTCAGACGGTAGCTGGGGGTGTCGTGCCAGCAGGCAGTCCTCGGTTGCCCGGGAAACAGATGGTGGATGAAGGGCGCGCATACAAAAGAGCACAAACCTGTGGCAGCAGCTGGGGAGCGGCTCACTGACTAATTCATGCATGCGCAGCCCCTCACAGCCATATACGTCTCTTGTCTTTGTTTCAGTACTTGTGCACAATATTTGCTTTTCCTGGACTGTGCACGCAGCTGTTCTTGACACTCCCACTTGGGCTTGCAGCAGCTCTGCAGCACACACCGCGTAGAGGTGAGCATTTTTTTAATCTTTTTTTTTTTTTTTACTGCAGAGAACAACACGGTTTGTCGTTTTGTTAGCAGCATAGAGGTAGGATATCGTGTGAGGTCTGGTACAATTCTCTCGACGTTGTGGAACGTGTGCAATCTGGAGATGACTGCAGGTAAGAAAAGGAGACTCATGATGTATTGCTTGTAGTACCTGGATTAACGTGCATTTTCTTGCATATATTACATATAGGGTACTAATATTATTATACAGTGTCAGGCAGAATAGAATGTAATGTGCTGTTACCTAAAATAGATTAATTCAGAGTACTTTATTATTTAATCTCTGCAATGCACTACTTTATCTAATGTAATGTAATTTATTACAATTCAAGCATTTGCAAGTGCTTTTGTTAAAAAATGCACCAGAGTAAAATTGTTGAAGGTTGTGAATAACATGCAGGTGTTTTTTCAAAGGGCCATTGATGAATTAAAGAGGCTGGGAGGATCTGAAAGGGAGCCAACGCCTGCAGACAGGTCATGTGCACAATACAACGTAACATATTGGTTGTTATAGAGCAGGGGTCTCCAAAAGGATACCTGAATTTGAAAAGCTCACCAAAGGGTTAAATAATCTGCTTCAACTTTTAGTATTTTTTTGTAACTGTTCAATTCAGATTTCATGCTTCTATTTAATGACAAAAGATGTGGAGCTCTGCTTTGTATATACATAAATAAAACACAAATATCCCATTAGAAATAAAGTCGGAGGCCCTTGAGATTGATAAACAGGATAAATTGGGCCCAAAGTATAATTTTATTTTGAGCTCCCGCCATTACCAAACATGTTGTATTTATGTGAACATTTTCGTACTTTTTTAAATCAAACTTGAATTTAATTTGATCCATGTTTTGTACTAACACGAATTGGTGTGTGTTCTTGTATTTCTACCCTTCTTGAGACATCAACAAGGAAAAGTACCTTCCATATGAGGACCGGTGAACAACTTAGGACATAAATGGGGCGGCATGGCGTAGTGGGTAGAGCAACCGTGCCACAAACCTGAGGGTTGCAGGTTCGCTCCCCGCCTCTTACCATCCAAAAATCGCTGCCGTTGTGTCCTTGGGCGGGACACTTCACCCTTTGCCCCCGGTGCCACTCACACCGGTGAATTGAATGATAGGTGGTGGTCGGAGGGGCCGTTGGCGCAAATTGCAGCCACGCTTCCGTCAGTCTTCCCCAGGGCAGCTGTGGCTATGAAAGTAGCTTACCACCACCAGGTGTGAATGATTGATGGGTTCTACATGTAAAGCGACTTTGGGTACTTAGAAAAGCGCTATATAAATCCCAGTTATTATTATTATTATTATTATAAATCATGGTCCCAATAAGGAAAACCATTGCATCTAATAGAGAATGTCTCATTTGCACCCCTGGTGGTGAGATCGTATCAAAATGAGGGTGGTCCCAAAAAGGAAATATTTTTCAAATGGACTGACTGTGTGTCGGGTTTAAAAGTGCTCCCCCTCTGGTCGACATATGAAATAACAAGTGTGTGTAAAAAATTTGAAGTGCTCCCCCTTGGCCAACAAATGTAATAACAAGTGTGTGTAAGGAATTGAAATGCGCCCCCTTTAGCCAAAATTAATTACAAAAAATAAATATATATGTACATAGACACATACTGTAATAACTTGAAATAAATAATGAAGATTAAAAACCAATTACAAACAAAAAAATTCAAAACATTTTTTTTTACAAAAAGCTTCCTTTTTTTATATTTGCATAGTTTGTATATATTATTAATGTTGTAAATACACTTTATATATCTAGAAAGGGTGGTCCTCAAGAGGTATGCATTTTTCAGAGGTCTCAAGAAGGTAACAAATACAAGAATGTGTGTGCGTGCCAGATAACAAATTTAAGATATTTAAAACATCTTCCTAAAACAGAATTGGCCGGGATTCGAACGGAGTGCAGTTAGTTAATCACCAGCCAAGCTCCAACACTGTGCACCCCCAGGGAGAGTGTAAATATTTGGGTAAACTTGCCACAATATTTCTATCAGTGACGGAGCAGGAAGGGGCTAGGAATATGTTTGTGGTAATATTTCATATATTCATTTATTAATATTTTATATTCACGCACTATGATTGATCGTGGTGCCCTAAAAATAAATATTACAAGTACATGTTTGCTTCAGTGGCTTATACTGTGGCTTACCCTGTCCAGTGTGTGCAATATTGTTTAGTCCATCTTTAGTACAGCTTTGTTTTGTATGTCTCTGTCCCGGTATGCTGACGGACACCAGGATCTCACTTTGGCCTCCATTGTACTCCTGTGTTGATGGCATCGCTTCAATGGCCTCCTCTGTGCTTCTTCATGGACGGTAAGGATCGCCATATGGATTTAAACCATAAGGACTTTTAATTGCCTTACATTGCTCACAATAGCCAGATAAATGGTATAAAAACTCAGCTGAACACATCACGCAAATTACTTGTGTAAGAATTAGAGATGTCCGATAATGGCTTTTTTGCCGATATTCCGATATTGTCCAACTCTTAATTACCGATTCCGATATCAACCGATACCGATATATACAGTCGTGGAATTAACACATTATTATGCTTAATTTTGTTGTGATGCCCCGCTGGATGCATTAAACAATGTAACAAGGTTTTCCAAAATAAATCAACTCAAGTTATGGAAAAAAATACCAACATGGCACTGCCATATTTATTATTGAAGTCACAAAGTGCATTATTTATTTTAACATGCCTCAAAACAGCAGCTTGGAATTTGGGACATGCTCTCCCTGAGAGAGCATGAGGAGGTTGAGGTGGGCGGGGTTGGGGGGGTGGCGTTGAGGTGTGGGGGGTTAGCGGGTAGCGGGGGTGTATATTGTAGTGTCCCGGAAGAGTTAGTGCTCCAAGGGTTTCTGGGTATTTGTTCTGTTGTGTTTATGTTGTGTTACGGTGCAGATATTCTCCAGAAATGTGTTTGTCATTCTTGTTTGGTGTGGGTTCACAGTGTGGCACATATTTGTAACAGTGTTAAAGTTGTTTATACGGCCACCCTCAGTGTGACCTGTATGGCTGTTGACCAAGTATGCCTTGCATTCACTTGTGTGTGTTAAAAGCCGTAGATATTATGTGATTGGGCCGGCACGCAAAGGCAGTGCCTTAAAGGTTTATTGGCGCTCTGTACTTCTCCCTACGTCCGTGTACACAGCGGCGTTTTAAAAAGTCATACATTTTCCTATTTGAAACCGATACCGATAATTTTGAAACCGATACCGATAATTTCCGATATTACATTTTAAAGCATTTATCGCCCGATAATATCGGCAGTCCGATATTATCGGACATCCCTAGTAAGAATAACTTTTGCCAAAACAAGCAAACACTTATTCATAACCTTAATGACCAATGAAATTGGAGAGATGCTCTGCACATTTTTAATTGTTAACAGAAGTCAATAGTAAACATGTTGGAACACAATAATGAAAAACAATACAACGTTCGCCCCAACACACAGGTGTACAGGACGGGTGTGTTGATTGATCGTCCAAATATTGCCGACTAATGCCTATTAATGCCGATCACAAACACAGATCCTCTCTGGTTGACAACGTATTTATTTTTAGTGGCTAGTAGCTAATTATGTGTCTCCATACACAGTGCGGAGAAGCTCCCTTGAGCTACCGTATTTTTCGGACTATAAGTCGCAGTTTTCTTCATAGTTTGGCCGTGCGACTTATACTCAGGAGCGACTTATGTGTGAAATTATTAACACATTACCGTAAAATATCAAATAATATTATTTAGCTCATTCACGTAAGAGACTAGACGTATAAGATTTCATGGGATTTAGCGATTAGGAGTGACAGATTGTTTGGTAAACATATAGCATGTTCTATATGTTATAGTTATTTGAATGACTCTTACCATAATATGTTACGTTAACATACCAGGCACGTTCTCAGTTGGTTATTTATGCCTCATATAACGTACACTTACTCAGCCTGTTTTTCACTATTCTTTATTTATTTTAAATTGCCTTTCAAATGTCTATTCTTGGTGTTGGGTTTTATCAAATACATTTCCCCAAAAAATGCGACTTATACTCCAGTGCGACTTATTTATGTTTTTTTCCTTCTTTATTATGCATTTTCGGCAGGTGCGACTTATACTCCGGTGCGACTTATACTCCGAAAAATACGGTAATGATAATCTCCATTACGGAAAATAAACTGCATTTCTGGGTCACTTAAGTTTTATTATCAAGTACACTGGAGGATGAGGCTAAACATGTTACACAGAGAGAGTAAGCCAGGAGCAGGCCTGCTAATTGCTAGGCTAACTGCTAAGCTAAATACTACTCAGTGTTCTAGTGGTTAGAGTGTCCGCCCTGAGATTGGTAGGTTGTGAGTTCAAACCCCGGCCGAGTCATACCAAAGACTATAAACATTGGACCCATTACCTCCCTGCTTGGCACTCAGCATCAAGGGTTGGAATTGGGGGTTAAATCACCAAAAATGATTCCCGGGCGCGGCACCGCTGCTGCTCACTGCTCTCCTCACCTCCCAGGGGGTAAACGAGGGGATGGGTCAAATGCAGAGAACAAATTTCGCCACACGTAGTGTGTGTGTGTGACAATCATTGGTAATTTAACTTTTAACTTAACTACATTGAAACAACGCCATGAAAAAAGTGCTTTGTAAACTTTAAGAAGTTACAGTAAAATGTAAGCAGTTGTTAACGTAAAATGAACAAATAGATTATCAAGAGCTAGGTAGAGGATAATATAACACAAAAAAGTAAAAATAAATATAGACATAGTTATAAAACCCACTATTTTGCATGTTCTATGTTTCCTATGCTGCACTGAGAATATTTTAGTATTAGTATTAGTATTTCATCTGTTTTAATGGCTAAGTTTGTACTATTTTAAATGTTGGTTTGTACAGTAGGTAGCACTTTAAGATGTATATAAATTAAAAGTGTGAAACTAATAAAATCCATCATTATTATTTCTGGCGGACATTATGTCTTACTCTGTTCAGCGGTCATTGAACGCACCGTTTTTTTCCTCTGAGTAAAGAACAATCACTCAGAGACAGTAAGAGAACACAGTTTGTAGGTTCAATGTGCACAATTAAATAGCTTAGTTGTTCAGACAGTAATGTGTTTATATAAGTTTAGATTGGGATATGTGTTGTTGTTTATTGGGGAAAGACGTTAATGTCCCTTGTTTTCATTTGAGCATTTAAGCTATTGAGCTGGCATTAGTCAGTCAGGGAGTTTATCAAAGTGCAGTCATCAATTTCAGTCTTTCAATCATTTTATTTTAAGACTGTGATACTAAACGTTGAAGTTTTACTGCAGTTGTAATAATTAGTGTTTATTGTGTACTAGCGACTTTGTTTTTACTTAAACAATTGTATGTAATACAAGAGAATAGGGAACTAGTTTGAATTGTGTTAAACTGTCAATAATACCCACCATAAATACATTGAAAAACCTTTACAGTTAATACTGTCACTGTGGCGCATGACAGCTGATGGCGTGACCCCAGGTTGCAGAGACAGAAATAATTGAATTCTTTATTTAGAGAGCAAAAACTTACAGAAACAAAAGGCTCGTGCAAGGCATGTAGCGGCAGCACATTGCCAAAAAGACAATAATCCAGGGATGACAAGAAGCAACGTATGAACTTGATGACTTGATTACCGTATTTTCCGGAGTATAAGTCGCTCCGGAGTATAAGTCGTACCAACCGAAAATGCATAATAAAGAAGGAAAAAACATATATAAGTCGCACTGGAGTATAAGTCACATTTTTTGGGGAAATTTATTTGATAAAACCCAACACCAAGATCTTATACGTCCAGTCCAGTGGTTCTTAACCTGGGTTCGATCGAACCCTAGGGGTTCGGTGAGTCAGCCTCAGGGGTTCGACGGAGCCTCCGCCGTGGAGGTCAAGACACACACACGACTTATCGTGTAAATACAAACTTCTCCCTATCGGCTTTATGGATACGGCAACAGCAGAAGTCAGACTGATTTGCATGTGTGTAATTTGTTGTGAGTTTATGCACTGTGTTGGTTTTGTTCTTTGAACAAGGTGATGTCGATGCACGGTTCATTTTGTGCACCAGTAAAAATAGATAACTTTGTCTTGAATTTGAAAAAAACCATTTTATTTTTCACTAAAGAAGGGTTCGGTGAATGGGTATATGAAACTGGTGGGGTTTGGTATCTCCAACAAGGTTAAGAACCACTGGTCTAGTCTCTTACGTGAATGAGCTAAATAATATTATTTGATATTTTACGGTAATGTGTTAATCATTTCACACATAAGTCGCTCCTGAGTATAAGTCGCACCCCCAGCCAAACTATGAAAAAAAACTGCGACTTATAGTCCGAAAAATACGGTAGAAATAGAAAACAAGTAAGCTGGCAGGTAAACAAACCGAAAATGAAGGTCCAACAAAACAAGTAGATCAACAGGAAATAGAGCCAAAATAAGAAAATGACACAAAACACAGGAAAATAAAAAAGTCCAAACTGTCTTAGAAGATCATGAGAAATACATGTGATCCGTATCGGGTTTGGTATCAGCTGATCTCACTCATAAATGACCGGTATCGAAATCGGTAGCATAAAACCCTGATCAGAACATCCCTAGTGTACAGTAATCTTTTGGCTTTTATTGTGAAACGTCTTACTTCTTTTGCAGGAAGTCTATTAAAAAAAACCACGTGCAGAGTTTAACCTTTGACCCTTTGCGATATGATCAGGTGACGTCATGCATTAGATAGTTTTATCCTATTTTTCCCAGAACATTGGAATATAAACTTGAATTACACAGGGGTGTAACGATACACAAAAATTCCGGTTCGGTACGTAACTCGGTACAGAGGTCACGGTTCGGTTCATTTTCGGTACAGTAAGAAAACAACAAAATATATATTTTGGTGTTATTTATTCACCAAATTTGCAAAATCTTCCACCAAAAATATTTTTCTTAGTGGAATATTTGATGTGAAGTAATCAGAACCTTGGATAGGTCAATAATTCATAATAACATTCATTTTGATTCAATATTATGTTTTGAGCAATGACAGTTTGAAAGAAAAAAAAAAAACAGCTTTGTTTTATTAGTCAACATTGCAACTTTTTCTAAATTACATTTAACCTTTAAGCTTTTTTTTATTTCACTTTTGTTATGTTTTTGTTTATTTTAATAGTATTTTTAGAATGTGCCGTGGGCCTTTAAAACATTAGCTGTCCTCCGGGGCACACTTTTGACACCCCTGCTATAGATAATAAAAAATGTAATCTGATAAATCTATGGATAAAAAGCAGAGCCTGGCGACACATGCGCGTTTATTATAACTCTCTCGCTCTCTCTTGCTCTGCCCCTCCCTCACCAATGCTGCTGCGCACACCTTCACAATTTGTTTTGTTTTTAACCCCTTCTTAACCCTGAACGTACATTGAAAACACACGCAACCCTAACTCAAAATGCCGGACATTTGAGGCATTTAAGAAACTCCGCCCTCACAGCTCCGCAAAAGAAGACATGTTCGGTGAAAAGAGGACATATGGTCAGTCTATCGTAGCCTCGGTGTGCATTGTTTACACAACGTGCGTTAGCTGCTTACTATTGTCACGACTGGGACTGTGGCGTGGTTTGTTCTCCCGAGGTGCAAAAGATTTGGACCATACGTGGCGTGAAGGGGAGTACATGATTTATTTAAACACTATAACTACAAAAAAAAAAGGATCAAACAAAAGGCGCGCACACGTGCGGAAGTACAAAAGTTGACTATAAACACAAAACTTGCACAAAGGCAGAAACTATGAACCATTAAACAAAACTTGCAAACTATGTCATGAATAAAGAAAACTTACTTGGACGAGAAACCGGCATGATGGTGTGTGGAGAGTGTGCAGAAGCATAAATGCGGGATGTCGCCAGAAAGACAAACTGAAAACAATGAACTTAAATACTACAGACATGATTAACTAAAACAGGTGCGTGACTCAAAACGTGAAACAGGTGCGTGACGTGAGAGGTGAAAACTAATGGGTTGCTATGGTGACAAACAAGAGTGCACAATGAGTCCAAACGTGGAACAGGTGAAACTAATGGGTAACCATAGAAACAAGACAAGGGAGTGAAAAGCCAGAAACTAAAGAGTCCAATAACTAAACTAAACAAAACATGACTAAAACAAAACAGGATTACACAGACATGACAACTATGTCCGTGTGGAAACTTGTTCGGTACACCTCCGAACCGAACCGGAACCCCCGTACCGAAACGGTTCAATACAAATACACGTACCGTTACACCCCTAGAATTACACAACCTCAGGTGTGTTGTACTTTAAAAGTCCCATTTGTATATGCAGATTTTATCAATGACATTGATGTTTGACTGTAGCCACTGTCGTGGATTTTCTTCTGCAGGAGCTGCCATATCTGCTGAGCTGGACCCTCAGAGGACGGATCAACCTTTCTTGTGTTTAACTGAAATGTGGATTTGAGAGACCTGGTGTCACACGACCGTATTATATCCTGTCTTTCAAGCATACACTGTATGTTTACACAGTCTTACTTACACTGGTTTGATCAGTGCACCACTTTTTGCCTTATGAAACAGGCACTTTCCTGCTATGTGCACTGACCTCCCCTTTGTTGCCATGGTTACTTGCTCTCTTTCACCCGGGGACTTCTAAATTCACCCGTCGTCATTAGTACTTAGTTATGTCATCAGAAGCAGACATCTCGCACTTTTAAAAGATGTCATTCATTTAGACTCATCTATCTTGATCATACTGTACTAGTGTGTTGTGCGCTTGCTCGTGGTGTAGTCGCTGTGTGAGGGGCATGGAGTGTATGCATGTATTCGGCGTGTTTATGTGCATGTGTATTCTGATACAACGTACGAGCTCCTTCAGTTGCCGAAAGCGCCAGACTCTGGAAAAAAAATATTGACAAATTATTATTTGACATTTGTTTTGGCCCAGCAACTATGAACGACTATTACTATTAACACTAAAGCAGGGCTATTCAACTGGTAGCCCGGGGGCCAAATCTGGACACTATACCTGCCCCCGAGTTCAGTTCAAATCTTGTTGCACAAACCCTTTTGGTAGTCAATTCCTAAAAAGTGCCCATGTTGTATAGAGGAACTTGGACCACTGTAAACACATTGGCAGATCCCTGCATTGACACTTTAAGAACTTGCGATTTACATAACTGAGGTGTTCCTCAAGGCATGACTTTAGGTCCTCTCCTTTTTGGCAGTTACATTTTTTCCCGGAACATAATTTATGTAAATAAGAGTCGCTGTAGCCTGTTCATTTCAGATGTAGTCAGTAGTCATTTGTTCAACTTCTTTAGTTACACTAGTGGTGTTCCTCAAGGTTCCATTTTAGGTCCTCTCTTTTTCATAATTTGCACTATTTGAGTTCAGTTCAAAAAACTTGTGAGAGATTCTTAAAAAGTGCTGTCATAGAGATGATCTTTGACTAGTTTTTTTTTTGCCAAAGTGCCTTAAAAACTCTGACAAAATAAATAGACCAAAATAAAATGTCTACTATAGTGGATGCTGGTTCTAAGGAACACACACAAGTGAAGGAAACAGTCCGACACCCAAGTCCTTAGCTTTCTGGAAATGCGGTCACCAAAACAAATTAAGTCGAATATCCCTGCCCTAAATATAATTAAGGATCATCGTGAAAGATGACACGCATGGCACACATATTTTCTGGTCATGCTTTACCAGCATCAACTGATTCATTAACAAAATCCAGCAAATGCTGATAATTGTACAAATAGATTTGTACACAGGTCTGGATTATACTAACATTAATTTCTGCTAACATTCTGATAATTACTAACCTCTCTGATCGCTTATGGCTGACTAACTCACTCACTGACTAACCCTCTGCTTTATGGCCGCAGTTGCACAAAACTGTACACTCTTCTCTGGTGGTCTTGCAACCCCTCTTCTAGAAAGCAACTATTCTTAAAGGGGAACATTATCACCAGACCTATGTAAGCGTCAATATAAACCTTGATGTTGCAGAAAAAAGACCATATATTTTTTTAACCGATTTCCGAACTCTAAATGGGTGAATTTTGGCGAATTAAACGCCTTTCTATTATTCGCTCTCGGAGCGATGACGTCACAATGTGACGTCACATCGGGAAGCAATCCGCCATTTTCTCACTTTCGTCGGTGTGTTGTCGGAGGGTGTAACAACACGAACAGGGACGGATTCAAGTTGCACCAGTGGCCCAAAGATGCGAAAGTGGCAAAAAATTGGACGAAATTTGTTCAAAATATGAGGCTGTGGGGAAAGCCGACGAAATGGTCAGTCGTTTGTTCCGCACACTTTACCGACGAAAGCTAAGCTACGACAGAGATGGCAAGAATGTGTGGATATCCTGCGACACTCAAAGCAGATGCATTTCCAACGATAAAGTCAAAGAAATCTGCCGCCAGACCCCCATTATATCTTCCGGAGTGTGTGAGCAATTCAGGGACAAAGGACCTCGGTAGCACGGCAAGAAATGGCGGCAGTTTGTTCCCGCAGACGAGCGAGCTAAACCCTCTGCATGTCTTGGCTCACACCGTCCCTTATGCCACCAAAGATGATCAAGAGAAGAATATCGACACTAGCTTCCCTGGCCTGCTGACATCAACTCCAAAACTGGACAGATCAGCTTTCAGGAAAAGAGAGCGGATGAGGGTATGTCTACAGAATATATTAATTGATGAAAACTTTATTCATTACTCGCGGTTTTACGTAAATTATTATACATAAACTGTGTTTACCAATAATTTAGCTTAAAAACATTTATTTTTTTCAATTATTCGAGTACATTCGGGTAGTCTTGTGTAATGCAGTATTTTGTGTCTATTTAGGTATGATTAACCTGAGTGCTGAAATCGTGGAAAAATATATGTTCTTAGCGCGCCTGAAATGGGCTGTCTGCACTCTCAAAGTGCATGTTGTTGCCAAATGTATTTCATATGCTGTAAACCTAGTTCATAGTTGTTAGTAATTATCTTATCAGACAGTGTTAAGCCGCTGAAATCCGAGTCTGAATCCGAGCTAATGTCGCTATACCTTGCTGTTTGTTTGTATTGGCATCACTGTGTGACGTCACAGCAAAATGGACGGGTGTATATAACGATGGTTAAAATCAGGCACTTTGAAGCTTTTTTTTAGGGATATTGCGTGATGGGTAAAATTTTGAAAAAAACTTCGAAAAATAAAATAAGCCACTGGGAACTGATTTTTAATGGTTTTAACCCTTCTAAAATTGTGATAATGTTCCCCTTTAAACACTAACATGAGTTATCAAGTAGGGTTTCAAGATCTGGGGAGGACAATCGAACGAGCCGGAAGTCGAAAAGTGACGTATCAAGCTGGCTTGACCACATAAATCCACACTGATCTTGGAAAAAAAAAGTTCTCATGCACTAGAGGCTAAATTTAGAGGAACAGATTTGTGTTGCTTTGTGTGCACAATGTGGTCAAGCTTTGCAGGTACTGAATAGTTGCCAAGGGCAACATTACTAACTATGGCTTTGATACTAACAGTCAAATACTAACATCTCTGCTATGCAAAACTCTTCATATATTGCAACCAAAGTGTTGATCATCTGACTCAAGCATGGCCTGTGTTAACTTTTCCAAAATCATACAGAGGACTAATCATTGGTGCAATGAACAAGCCACTAACATTCTTGGAAATATTCCAAATACTAACCAAAAAGTCTTCAATAACTAACACACTAATGAACTAACAAATAAACTAACATGACTAACTGGAATCCGTAGCATCCAGATTTAGACGGGTTGCATCACGTATTGAGTGTGCTAACAAGTTTGAATGAATGTGTGTGGGTGTGCACATATGGAGGACACTTCCATGCTGTGTGTCGCCCGGAAGGATATTTTGAGTGTTCTATTTAAGTGTTCTATGATGCACAATGTTGTCACGTGCAATAACACAATTATTTGTTCCAGCCCAGAATCATAAACGGCTGAAAATGTCAGACTAAAAGAGTCGTGGTCTTAAAACAACAAAAGAAGCAATTATATTCTGAAATAAAAACATCCGCAGACGTGTGTTCTTGGAGATCTGCATCACTTTAGCAATGGGTCATCAAAGAATAAAAATGCATTTTTGTCGATAGGCATCATAACAAAAACAATAGCACTGAAATAAATGCATATATGTTGATAGTCCAACTCTAATGACTATTATACAGTCATTGTGAGTCATTATTTATCAGTAGAAAAAACTACATTTAGATTAGATAATAAGGAGTCATATCTTGGAATATGGAATCCGTTATATGAATTTGTTTTAACTATTAAAATTCTTGAATAATGGCTACAGTGTGCTTGTCGAGTTTATAAGATGCAATGCAAGTGTAAGTCACTGTAACTGTTATTGTTTTTATCAATAATGGCTGTGATGGTGATAGAAATCATAAGCAATGATGATATTAATCATACATATTGTTTCCGTTATTGTAATTTTTTGTTTTTGTTTTTCAATCACAATTGTTGATGTTATTATTGTAACATTGTAATTGTTAAATCGTTTTTAATCATATTTATTTTTATATTGTTTTTATATTGTTTTTATATTTATTCATTTTTTGTTTTTATTCAGTCATTGGTGGAGCTAAGGATAATATTTGAATATTGTTTTTAATACTGTTGTGCAGCACTTTGGAAACACTTTTGTTGTTTAAATGTGCTATATAAATAAAGTGGATTGGATTGGATTGGATTTGTTCGTTAAGTATTGTACTTGTATATTCATCTTAATTGCTTTGCACATTTCTATCTAATGTAGAGTTGGGATTGGAGTTGGCTGTTATTAGATTAACATTTTTTGTGATTTTTTGTAAAAAAAAAAAAAAAAATGGGGAAAAAAAAGGTTCTGCATGAACTCTTTGTCACATATTCATACCACAGATGAACACAGACATCATTACAGTATATATATCTACTGCAAATCTGGATAGAAACATTAAAAAATAATATTTCATGCTCTTGCTCATGTCACAATGTATGCACTGGAGGTGTTTTGGTGGATTTTAACTGGATTTTCTCTGCATCATATTTGCATACATAGTATATTGGATTTCCTTTAAAGGGGGTCAAATTGTGATTTTAATCTATATTTAAAGCACTTCCTTGTGGTGTAGATACCACGTAATAGAGGCACTTTGGTCAAAATGTTGCATATGTTGTGCTGTACAAATCTATCTTCAAGCCACTTTTTGGCTACCCTTTTAGATCGGGGGCCACATGGAAAAAAATCTACTCCCAAGTGGGCCGGACTGGTAAAATCACGGCACGATAACTTAAAAATAAAGACAACTTCAGATTGTTTTTTTTTTGTTTAAAAATAGAACAAGCACATTCTGAAAATTTACAAATCATAATGTTTTTTTGTTTACTCCTACATGTTGCGGTTAATAGTATTCTATCTTTATTTGTCGTTATTTATACCTTCTGAATAAATGATGTGATAATGTTCATCAGTCAACTCATTGGTGTTCATTTTCAATCTATCAAGATAAAAAAAGAAATCAAAATCAAATTACAGGATGTTATTTATGTAGTTTGCTCATTTTCCTCGACTGGTGCGCTAACATGTTTTTTATTTTTTTTTATTTTTTACATATGTAGCATAATCTACAAAGATTCAAATAATTGCTACTGCGACATCTAGTGGACACATTTAGAACAGCTGTTTCTTTCATTCAAAAATGTTGGCTTATTTTTATACATAGCAAACTCATCCCGCGGGCCGGATAAAACCTGTTCGTGGGCCTGACCCCTGCTTTACATAGCCTGTCTATTTCTGTTAGTAGACATGCTGTTTGGTACATATTTAAGCTCAAAACTAGTATTTTAGCAAAATTATTTAAAAAACAAACACATTATCAAAGTTTTGTACACAGTTCTTTCACCAAACAATCATGTGTGTGATGATCCGCTGCCCGGATCATGTTTTGTTTAAATTTGGATTCCCTTGTTTTTGTTTCAGCACCCCTGTTTGTGTTCCTCGTTGCCATGGGCGCTGATTATGTTCACCTGCCTCTGGTTAGTGGTCAGGACACTCACCTGCTCCCGGTCACTAATCAGAGAGCTATTTATTCCTGCCTTTCGCCACACTCGGTCTGGTTGTTTTGTTTGCTTCATGCAACACGTTACGTTGATTTCTTGCTCTTTGTTCCTGTGCTAGTTTTTGCCTTAGCTTCCCGTGCAATCTGCACGCTTTTCTGTTTATTTGTATTCTTGCATCATTTATGAAAATAAATAATCTTTCTTACCTGCGCCCTGCTTCCGGAGGTCCATCTGCATCTTGGGGAAACAATCCTCGCATTACCATGCAACCCAACCGTAACAATGTGTTCTCTGATTTATGCTTATTATGTGTTTTTGTACTGAGAATAGAGTTGTGGTGTTCACTGGTGCTTTGTAATAAACACTTTCTTTCTTTGCATCATGACTTTCATGCTAATATAATCAACTTTGTTTTACTACACATACTGAAATGAGCAACATCGATCCAAAAACCAGACCTCCACCAGGTCATATTGCCCAATTAATCCTTAAAAAATAGTTGGTAGTAAAGAATCCTTAAAAAAATGATTTTTTAATCCAAACTTTTGACCTCTTGAGGATTGTAAGGCAGCTGGTTGAAATCCTAAATCTCCCCAAGTGGTCGAGCCAGAACAATGACGGTAAACGTCATTTACACTCAATCGCAAACACATAAATGTTTCCTCTTTCTAAAAAAACCCCCAAAAAACAAGACATAAGACCATAAGACATGTAAATAATTATTGAGAATGACCGATCTATAACTTAAAATGATCTTTTGTGGCAATTGATGCCAAATATTGCAACTTCCCATGGTTCTTGAATGCACCTTGGATGTGTAAAAAAGAAGTTAAGAGTAATTGCAGATTGCAAATAGTCAGTGAATGCATCACAAGAACGATTTTCACATTGTCAGTTGATTTATGTTGCTAACTAACAAAGTAATTAATTAATTACAAAACCGCTGAGTCCTGGCAGAGGAAACTATAATCACTAGGAGAGTGCATATTTTTCCAGGCCCTATTCCAAATAGTAAAATAACCCCCCTGAAAAAATCCAAAATTCCAGACAATGTTCTGGTGTTCTGAGAATAAGTGCTACCCATAAGAATTTGCTACCCAATACTACTTAGCGTGCACACGCATGCGCACCAACGCTAGAGATTTACTCGAATCAAATAACCATAGCAATTAAGGTAAAAAAAAACCTTTGCTATATTGTGGTTATGTTTAGGATTAGTTTACATACCAAGAAACAAACCAAAACAAAAACATTGTAAACCTTGATTAAAAATGCAAAAATGTATGGCTGGATGTTTGTTTTATTGTATGGTGACACAATGAATGTCAACAATATGACAAACTCAAATGAATAATGATAAAAACTCCCAAAGCACATGTTCCGGGGCCTATTTCGGACATTCACTGAAACTTTCATCCAAATCCGTCCATTACTAATGTTGCTAACTATCGTAGTATACGCAACTTGCAATGTTTTATGAAGCAGCAATTTTTTTCAGAACACCGGCTCATCCCTAAAATATAATCACTTTTTCTTTATCACGTGCTGACATTTCCAGAAAGTTTCATCAAAATCAGCCAATAATTATTTTGGTTATGTTATGTTGCTAAGCACGGTGGAAGAGGGGTTAGTGCGTCTGCCTCACAATACGAAGGTCCTGAGTAGTCGTGAGTCCAATCCCGGCCTCGGGATCTTTCTGTGTGGAGTTTGCATGTTCTCCCCGTGACTGCGTGGGTTCCCTCCGGGTACTCCGGCTTCCTCCCACCTCCTAAGACATGCACCTGGGGATAGGTTGATTGGCAACACTAAATTGGCCCTAGTGTGTGAATGTGAGTGTGAATGTTGTCTGTCTATCTGTGTTGGCCCTGCGATGAGATGGCGACTTGTCCAGGGTGTACACCGCCTTCCGCCCGATTGTAGCTGAGATAGGCTCCAGCGCCCCCCGCGACTCCGAAGGGAATAAGCGGTAGAAAATGGATGGATGGATGTTGCTAAGCTCCAGCACCCCCCGCGACCCCGAACGGGACAAGTGGTAGAAAATGGATGGATGGATGTTGCTAACTACCGTATTTTCCGCACTATAAGGCGCACCTAAAAACCACAATTTTTCTCAAAAGCTGACAGTGCGCCTTATAACCCGGTGCGCTTTATTACGATTCATTTTCATAAAGTTTCGGTCTCGCAACTTCGGTAAACAGCCGCCATCTTTTTTCCCGGTAGAACAGGAAGCGCTTCTTCTTCTACGCAAGCAACCGCCAAGGAAAGCACCCGCCCCCATAGAACAGGAAGCGCTTCTTACCACCCGCCCCCGGAAGAAGAAGAAAAAACGCGCGGATATCACCGTACGTTTCATTTCCTGTTTACATCTGTAAAGACCACAAAATGGCTCCTACTACGCGACAAGGATCCGGTTCATAAAAAGACGCAATCTCTCCATCCGCACACGGATTACTACCGTATTTCACAGCAACTGATATTCCTGTGAACCGCACTGTGGAACGGGAGCACGTACGGTGAATATTCGCACCACAGGGAATGAGAAGTCATCCTTCACTGTGGTTCTAGCTTGCCATGCTAACTTCCACCCATGGTGATATTCAAAAGGAAGACCTTGCCAAAAGAGACCTTTCCAGCCGGCGTCATCATAAAAGCTAACTCGAAGGGATGGATGGATGAAGAAAAGATGAGCGAGTGGTTAAGGGAAGTTTACGCGAAGAGGCCGGGTGGCTTTTTTCACACAGCTCCGAAGGCGAACACACCTTCACTAAGACGGGCAGACAGCGCCGGACGACATACGCCAACATCTGCCAGTGGATCGTAAATGCCTGGGCAGATATTTCGGTCACAACTGTGGTCCGAGCTTTCCGGAAGGCAGGATTCACAGAACTGCTGCACAACAACAGCGACACTGAATCCGATGACTTCGACGAGACGGAGCCGGCCATTTTTGGATCCCACGCTTGCGCAACTTTTCAATTCGGACACCGAAGACGAAGAATTCGAAGGATTTACGAATGAAGAATAACTTCAGAAGGTGAGCGCTATGTTTATTTTGTGTGTTGTGACATTAACGTTCGAGCAACATTATGTTGCTATTTATTGCTCTACACCATTTTGAATTTTACTATGTTTGTGATTGCACATTTGCGTACATTTTGGGACAGAGTTGTTAGAACGCTGGTTTTCAATATATTATTAAAGTTTGACTGAACTATCTGACTGTTTTTTTGACATTCACTTTAGCGCAGCGTTTTTTTGACATTCACTTTAGCGCAGCGTAGGCGCGGCTTATAGTCCGGGGCGGCTTATTGGTGGACAAAATTATGAAATATGTAATTCATAGAAGGTGCGGCTAATAATCCGGTGCGCCTTATAGTGCGGAAAATACGGTAATTAACTAACTAACTAACTAACTAACCGCAGGCATATACATAATCTCCTGGTGGCGCGAATTATATGAATTGACAGCGACTCCGAAAGGGACAAGCGGTAGAAAATGGATGGATGGATGGATGGATGGACAGTGTTGTTGAAATAAGGGGAAAGTAAGGAGCATGATTGAAATACAAAGGTCTCATTAAATAATGAAACAAAAACAAAAAATATTCAAAATAACAGAAATCAATCAACAACAGTATAAGAGTTGATGATTGCAACATAACTTCTTTATTTATTTATTATTTATTTATTATTTATTTATTATTTATTTATTATTTATTTATTATTTATTTATTATTTTTATTTTTATTTTTTATTTTTTTATCTATTTATTATTTATTTATTATAGTACTGAAGAATGATTACTGTACATATTTTTTTTATTACACACAAACGCAAAGCAAATGAGCATTTTTGCAACTGATATATGCTATACAAAGATTAATGTTGATTTATTGTGGCAAAACAAGACTAGTGAGTTCCAGGAGAGGGCAGCACCACCAAATCAGAAGAGTGTAGTTTTCTACTGCAGAGCTGCTGCAAGTGTTTCAAAGAACATGGTCAGGGACATTCTGTATCCTACAGGAAGGATGGAAAGGATTAGATTTGACTTTATGCAGAAGTTTTTTTATTTTCATTTTTTTTAACAAATAATCATCCCAGTCAGTTATCAGAAAGCAGAATGAATGTTTGAATGCAGGAATGTTTTATCAATGTATCGTATATCCTTCATGTGCTGTGTGTACAATGAGAGTGACTTAAAGGACCTACATCGTCCAGGTTAGCAACATTTCACTAACAAGTTCTCTTTATGTATATTCTCCTACTGAAAATGAATCTGCCAATCATTTCCCATTATATTCTGGCTACTTTTTGCTGAGGTGATCAATGAATCTTCAGTTTAGGTACATGTGAGGGTGTCCAATCTCGTGAGCGCCACTTGAGCCATCAGCAAACCATCTTAAAGTCAGTATTAATGATTACAAACTAAAGTTTTGTTTGCTTTTTTCATTCACTTGTTGCAGAGTCTGAGGGAGCGCCCAACCCCCTTATACTCCCCAATTGGAGTCCGATGCGAACCAGATGACAGAGGTTTCCACAGATATGGGTATTGGGGCCCGGGGTCATCATGGGTCAGCCATAATTCACGGCAGCGCTCCCAGCACAGGCCTAACACACACACACAATACCCGTCACAGAATTCTCCGAGTCCACTTAAAGTCTTGAATATCACACACACAGTACAGTTCAAAGGGAGGTGCGGTGGCATGAACAGCATTGATCGACTTAAAGATGTTTTCTGTTAAATGGCTTAACATTTGCCACACGTGTATACTACAGAATCATGTCTGGCTAAGAGAGGGTAAAAAAAAATCTGTCGACCAATTACTTTATCAGTGTTACTCTGTTACAAGTCAAAAACAAAAATGCCCATTTTGCATGTGTATACAATGTAGACACCTAAAACTACTAGCATGTGTTACAGGGCTAAGTGTTGGATGAAAGCTTCACAAACTAAAGCATGGCAAAGGAAAGTAGTAGTGTCAGTACTCCTTAAAGTGGCAATGCCATGAATCAGGCCTGGTCAACTGGCGGCCGCCAAAGCTTTTCATTTGGCCAGACATTGATTGATTGATTGAGACTTTTATGAGTAGATTGCACAGTACAGTACATATTCCGTACAACTGACCACTAAAAGGTAACACCCCAATACGTTTTTCAACTTGTTTAAGTCGGGGTCCACGTTAATCAATTCATAGTATAAATCATCACCGAAATAGGCCTGATGAAACCAGTCCGGTGGCCATGGATGAAGTGCTGGCTGTCCAGAGTCGGGACCCGGGGTGGACCGCTCGCCTGTGCATCGGTTGGGAACATCTCTGCGCTGCTGACCCGTCTCCGCTCGAGATGGTTTCCTGCTGGCCCCACTAAGGACTGGACTCTTACTATTATGTTGGATCCACTATGGACTGGACTCTCACAATATTATGTCAGACCCACTCGACATCCATTGCAATGTGTCCCCCCAAAAGGGGAGGGGGCTACCCACATATGCGGTCCTCTCCAAGGTTTCTCATAGTCATTGACATCGACGTCCCACTGGGGTGAGTTTTTCCTTGCCCTTATGTGGGCTCTGTACCGAGGATGTCGTTGTGGCTTGTGCAGCCCTTTGAGACACTTGTGATTTAGGGCTATATAAATAAACATTGATTGATTGATTGGTTGATTCAAACTGTGAGAATCCTGAAAATAATCTAAATAAGTTGCGAAAGTTGAACTTTTAACAGCAACTGGACAACAAGGTATGAATATTCTGCCCCAAACAAGTGCTCGAGTCATTGTTTTCTGTCGGACCTTTTAAGCGACGGACAATGGTAGAAATCCAAACGAGTAAGCTTCATTATAAAACTTGTTCAAATCTTTGATATTGTGCATCGAGATATTTAGTTCGTTTTGTATTGAAATTGCGGACTTTGTGATGTCTTTTGTATTCATGGTGTCAGGCTTGTCCCTGACAGTTTGGTCAAGTTTTAGTTTTTCCTCTGTCATTTCCTGTCAACGCTCTTATTTTGGTTCTGTTTCCTGTTTCTCCCTGAGTGCTGTGTCCCTTCAGCTGTGGCTGATTGGCACCTGGCCACACCTGGTGTCAATCAGCCAGCTGCTATTTATACCTGCCCTACCCGCTTAACAAAGTTTTGGACTTAATGGCTAATCTGAAGAAAAGTTTGGCCGCTTTTCAAGCCCTCTCCCTCCCACCCCTGTCGTCTGTGGTCCTATCTGGGGACGTCTGGGATCCGTCCCTTGGGGGAGGGGCTATGAGTAGCAGTGCAGCTGGGGAGGCACAGCTACTTCTCGCCCCAGTGGGTCTGCAAGAGACGGCGCCATCATCTCCGGTGGGTCTGCAACCTACGGCGCCACCATGCACTCCGGTGGGCCGGCAGACGCCACCATGCAGTCCGGTGGGCCGGCAGACGCCACCATGCAGTCCGGTGGGCCGGCAGACGCCACCATGCAGTCCGGTGGGCCGGCAGACGCCACCATGCAGTCCGGTGGGCCGGCAGACGCCACCATGCAGTCCGGTGGGCCGGCAGACGCCACCATGCAGTCCGGTGGGCCGGCAGACGCCACCATGCAGTCCGGTGGGCCGGCAGACGCCACCATGCAGTCCGATGGGCCGGCAGACGCCACCATGCAGTCCGGTGGGCCGGCAGACGCCACCATGCACTCCGGTGGGTCTACAACCAACGGCGCCACCATCCTCCTCTCCGGTGGGCCAGCAGCAGACGGCGCCACCATCCTCCTCTCCGGTGGGCCAGCAGCTGACGGCGCCACCATCCTCCTCTCCGGTGGGCCAGCAGCAGAGGGCGCCACCATCCTCTTCTCCGGTGGGCCAGCAGCAGAGGGCGCCACCATCCTCTTCTCCGGTGGGCCAGCAGCAGAGGGCGCCACCATCCTCTTCTCCGGTGGGCCAGCAGCAGAGGGCGCCACCATCCTCTTCTCCGGTGGGCCAGCAGCAGAGGGCACCGCCATCCTCTTCTCCGGTGGGCCAGCAGCAGAGGGCGCCACCATCCTCCTCTCCGGTGAGCCAACAGACGCCGCCACCATGCACTCCGGTGGGCCAGCAGAGGGCGCCACCGCCATCTTCTCCGGTGGGCCAGCAGAGGGCGCCACCGCCATCTTCTCCGGTGGGCCAGCAGAGGGCGCCACCATCTTCTCCGGTGGGCCAGCAGAGGGCGCCACCATCGTCTCCGGTGGGTCCTCCCATGCCGGCGGTCGAGCCGCCTCGCCAATTGCGGCGGCGTTCAACTCGCCGTCGCCACCTAACTCTTCCCCGCTGGTTGCGGGGACACTTGGCCTGGTGGCCCACCTCCTTGTCCTCCCTCCACCCTCCCGTGACTTTGGACTGTTTTTTGGGGGGGGTTCCTAGAACGTCTGGTATCCGTTATAGGAAGGGGGGCTACTGTCAGGCTTGTCCCTGACAGTTTGGTCAAGTTTTAGTTTTTCCTCTGTCATTTCCTGTCAACGCTCTTATTTTGGTTCTGTTTCCTGTTTCTCCCTGAGTGCTGTGTCCCTTCAGCTGTGGCTGATTGGCACCTGGCCACACCTGGTGTCAATCAGCCAGCTGCTATTTATACCTGCCCTACCCTCCAGTCACTGCTGGATCATTGTCACTACTACCTGTCTTAACACGTGTCGTTGTAGCTCTGTCTACTTTTGTTTCACTCTGCTCATGTCCTAGTTCCTTCGTGTCACAGTAAGTGTTTTGGTTTCTTGTCCACAGTTAGCCTCTGTGCTATTTTAGTTAATTTTGTTCTCCGCCTTGTGCGCGCCTTTTGTTACCTTTTTCTTTGTTGTTTTGCCATAGTGTTTAATTAAATCATGTTTTCTTGCACAACGCCTTCCGCCTTCTCTGCATCTTGGGGTTCAGCACCTACAAACTCTGACACATGGTCATGCTGGTGATCATTTGACCAGTAGAGGGCAATAACGCTACACCTTAGCTTTTAATTGTGATGAGTCACAGACACATACATTGTGTCCAATGTTTGATGTGGATGTTGTTTAGGTATGTAGGTCTTTATTGTCATTGCACAAGTACAACAAAACTTAGTTTTCAGCAAAAACCCATTCAAGATTAGACAAACAAACAGTGTACAGGGTTACAGAACAGGAACACTGATGGGTCGCCACAAGGCGCCCCGTAAAAGATGGGAAAAAAGGTAAACGCTGGGGGGAGGATGAGTAAAAAAATACAATCTAGACTTGACTCCTAAGGGGGCCCAGTCTTGAGTGGGTAAAAACCTCCATAGCAAAGCACATATACATATTACAACATAGATCTTGCAACAGAGGGGAGGGAGTGGGGGCTACGGTGGCAGGCTGCAGCTCTTCAGGCGCTGCCCGTCCGTCCATCACCCCTAAGGGATTCGCGTCAAGGGCGTTGGATGGGGATCGTTATGAAAGACAAGAACACACATTTTTCTACTTTTAATGCATTTTAAATCGTAAATAAACATGAATAAAAGTCATAGGGAGATCCACTATCCAGCCCATTAAGCCCTCTAAATAACCATCCAAAAACTGCCAACATTACTCCATTTACATTTAGGGACCTGAATATTAAATACTAGCGATATTGTTATTACAAGCGCTAACGCAGACTAAGTATTTTTAGCAGCTCTGTGATCACAGAGAGCTAACTAACTTATGTTGTTATGTTGACATCATCAGCTGGTGTACTGCTTCCTCGCCTTGGAGCTTGTGAAAGTTTATTCTCGATCATAAATCATGCCTCTGACCTGGATTGTAGAAGGATGAGGACATAATCCGACAAGTTGGTCAACTTTGGCGGCCAACATAGGCGCAGAGATGGTGAGAAAGACACGAAAAGACGCTTTGTTCCACCCCTTTTTTTTTTTATTCACAAGGATTATGAGTCATTCTTCATCTAAACGGGAATTTATCAACATCTTGTCAGTCGGCATTCCAGTGAGAGCACGGTTAGCTTACTAAAGTGCAATTTTAAATTTCGCACAAAATATCCTGCTGAAAACGTCTCGGTATGATGACGTCAGCGCGTGACGTCACGGATTGTAGAGGACATTTTAGGACATCATGGTGGCCAGCTATTAAGTCGTCTGTTTTCATCACAAAATTCCACAGTATTCTGTACATCTGTGTTGGTGAATCTTTTGCAATTTGTTCAATGAACAATGGAGACAGCAAAGAAGAAAACTGTAGGTGGTAAGCGGTGTATTGCGGCCGACTGCAGCAACACAAACACAGCCGGTGTTTCATTGTTTACATTCCCGGAAGATGACAGTCAAGCTTTACCATTGGCCTGTGGAAAACTGGGACAACAGAGACTCTTACCAGTAGGACTTTGAGTTGGATGCGCGGACGCGGTACCGTGAGTATGCATGCAGCTGCAGCTTCCAAACATTTGATCGCTTGCCCATACGTGCGTGCCGCTATGTGCATGTCACTTATGTAACTTTGGGGACTTTGGGGAAATATATGTGCTGTATGAACTTTGGGGAGGTGAACGGTGAACCATAAAAAGAAGAAAAACAGAACTTCCTTTGGAGACACCAATGACAATATGGCGAGCAAGGTTGCATTCAGGAACAAATGGAATTTTGAGTAACAAACATTACAACTCAAGCACAGTGAGTCGTTTTTTTACACATTCTTTGTGTAGTACAGATATATTCCTGCAATTATTTTCGAATTTCTTATTTTTTGATGGATTTTTGTGTTCTCATTTAATTTATGTTATTGGGGTATTTGAATTACTACTCAACTTGAATGTCACAAATTTTCCCCAAAATAAAAAAACATTGGGAATTTTTTTTTTTCACAAAAATGTGCATGTTTAACATTTTTGAAGCACCGTCACCATTTTTAAAGTACTGATTTGGTACTAGTATCAGTTACATTTTAAACAATATCTATCCCTAGGGCCAACAAGCAAAAAAAAGTGGGTTTTACGACCCCTTTTTATGCCCTCTTTAAGAGTTTGCATTGGATAACAGGTGGGTTTCACTCACATACTGTACATGCAGATAGACCACGGGTGTCAAACTCATTTTGGCTCAGGGGCTGCACGGAGGAAAATCTATTTCGACACAAGCCGGACTGGTAAAATCATGGCATAATCACTTTAAAAGAAAGACAACTCCAAAAATAGCACATTTTGAAAATGTACACTTGACAAAGAATCCTCTTGGCAAAATACTTCCAAGTTAGTTGAAAATTCTGAAGGAAAAATTAGTGCTGTTTCAAAACATTATGAAGGACACAATGAACTTAGACTTTGTCTCAGTGCATCTACAAAGCCATTAAACTTAAAACACTTCCTGTTTAGCATTCTCATGTGGGCAGGTTACCATTAAAAATGTTTGGAAAAGCAACCGAGTGTTTCCTCAAACTGCCGCATTGGTGACACCTGCAACTGCCACAACACATTCATTTAGCATCATTCAATCAATGTTTATTTATATAGCCCTAAATCACAAGTGTCTCAAAGGGCTGCACAAGCCACAACGACATCCTCGGTTCAGAACCCACATCAGGGCAAGGAAAAACTCAACCCAGTGGGATGACAATGAGAAACCTTGGAGAGGACCGCAGATGTGGACGACCCTCCCCGACCAGTGCAACGGACGTCGAGTGGATCTAGAATAATATTGTGAAAGTCCAGTCCATAGTGGATCTAACATAATAGTGAGAGTCCAGTCCATAGTGGGGCCAGCAGGAGACCATCCCGAGCGGAGACAGGTCAGCAGCGCAGAGATGTCCCCAACCGATGCACAGGCGAGCGGTCCACCCTGAGTCCCGACTCTGGACAGCCAGCACTTCAACCGTGGCCACCGGACCTGTGCCTCCCCACCTCCATGAGGGAGAGGGGGGCAGAGCATAAAATAAAATAAATGGCAGATCAACTGGTCTAAAAGGGGGGTCTATTTAAAGGCTAGAGTATACAAATGAGTTTTAAGATGGGACTTAAATGCAAATATTACAATTATAATATAATCAAAACAATTGTCAAAATGACACCATAATAGCTGAATTAAACGTAACATAACTACAAACCCCGTTTCCATATGAGTTGGGAAATTGTGTTAGATGTAAATATAAACGGAATACAATGATTTGCAATACATTTTCAACCCATATTCAGTTGAATATGCTACAAAGACAACATATTTGATGTTCAAACTGATAAACTTTTTTTTTTGCAAATAATCATTAACTTTAGAATTTGATGCCAGCAACACGTGACAAAGAATTGGGGAAAGGTGGCAATAAAT
The DNA here is from genome assembly GCF_033978685.3 of Nerophis lumbriciformis. NCBI lineage: Eukaryota > Metazoa > Chordata > Actinopteri > Syngnathiformes > Syngnathidae > Nerophis > Nerophis lumbriciformis. The sequence goes on along the minus strand of NC_084559.2, from coordinate 28,225,744 downwards.
ACTAATAAAGTTGAGGAATGCTCATCAAACACTTATTTGGATCATCCCACAGGTGTGCAGGCTAATTGGGAACAGGTGGGTTGGGAACAGGTGGGTGCCATGATTGGGTATAAAAACAGCTTCCCAAAAAATGCTCAGTCTTTCACAAGAAAGGATGGGGCGAGGTACACCCCTTTGTCCACAACTGCGTGTGCAAACAGTTTAAGAACAATGTTTCTCAAAGTGCAATTGCAAGAAATTTAGGGATTTCAACATCTACGGTCCATAATGCCGGAAACCAACATTAATGACCGTGACCTTCGATCCCTCAGATGGCACTGTATCAAAAACCGACATCAATCTCTAAAGGATATCACCACATGGGCTCAGGAACACTTCAGAAAACCACTATCACTAAATACAGTTTGTCGCTACATCTGTAAGTGCAAGTTAAAGCTCTACTATGCAAAGCGAAAGCCATTTATCAACAACATCCAGAAACGCTGCCGGCTTCTCTGAGCCCGAGATCATCTAAGATGGACTCATGCAAAGTGGAAAAGTGTTCTGTGGTCTGATGAGTCCACATCTCAAATTGTTTTTGGAAATATTCGACATCGTGTCATCCGGACCAAAGGGGAAGCGAACCATCCAGACTGTTATCGGCGCAAAGTTCAAAAGCCAGCATCTGTGATGGTATGGGGGTGCATTAGTGCCCAAGGCACGGGTAACTTACACATCTGTGAAGGCACCATTAATGCTGAAAGGTACATACAGGTTTTGGAACAACATATGCTGCCATCTAAGCGCCATCTTTTTCATGGACGCCCCTGCTTATTTCAGCAAGACAATGCCAAGCCACATTCAGCACGTGTTACAACAGCGTGGCTTCGTAAAAAAAGAGTGCGGGTACTTTCCTGGACCGCCTGCAGTCCAGACCTGTCTCCCATCGAAAATGTGTGGCGCATTATGAAGCGTAAAATATGACAGCAGAGACCCCGGACTGTTGAACGACTGAAGCTGTACATAAAACAAGAATGGGAAAGAATTCCACTTTCAAAGCTTCAACAATTAGTTTCCTCAGTTCCCAATCGTTTATTGAGTCTTGTTAAAAGAAAAGGTGATGTAACACAGTGGTGAAAATGCCCTTTCCCAACTACTTTGGCACGTGTTGCAGTCATGAAATTCTAAGTTAATTATTATTTGCAAAAAAAAAAAAAGAAAGTTTATGTGTTTGAACATCAAATATCTTGTCTTTGTAGTGCATTCAATTGAATATGGGTTGAAAAGGATTTGCAAATCATTGTATTCCGTTTATATATACATCTAACACAATTTCCCAACTCATATGGAAACTGGGTTTGTACAAACTTAACCAATGTGAACATGGTAGATATAAGCACAAAATAAAATAGAACAAACAACAAATGTAGAAACACACATTTTTACAATGGAGTTCAGGGTGCTCATCGGGCCGTCAACAAATTGCAAGCGCTGCACGGAATTCTAACTACAAATATCATGGTTACAGTATATTGACTTAAGTCTTTGCATCTTACAGTTTCGTTTTCTTTATTTGTTGAGTAGATAATTTACAATAAAAAAAGGTATTGTGCGTCACTACAACATTAGTCTGTCGCCAGCCACAACAGGAGCAGCTGATTGCTTGCACTTGCGCTGATTGGAGTAGCGGCAGCTAATCCAAAGGGCACTTTAAGTCAGCTGACACGTCACCTTTAAACAGTGGGATGTGTGACGTGGTTACACTGGAATTGGTATTGCGACATCCAGTGGACACATATAGAACAGCAGTTTCTTTCATTAATACATTGCAGCAAATTTTTATACTTAGCAACTTCATTTTGCGGGCCATACATTTGAGATGGACAAACATGTTTTTGTTTGTTTTAACTTCTTAACAATTCAACCTTGGTGGAGGTCTGAGGTCGATCTATCATGTGAAGACACACCCCAAACATGTTTCGGCCATATGACATATTTTCTTTGTGAATATTTGCGCTCGTCTTTACACGATAAAGGCTTTTGGCTGGCGGTCATTGCCGTTATTTCGGGCCTCAACACAAGCATAGATGAGCATGAATTGCAGTTGAGAGCAGTAGAATTAGGGTGAGGGGTTGCCGGTCTTTAAATATACAATAGGGGCTTTAACATAGGGGCAGGGGGAGTTCAAGAAAATGGTTTGCAGACTTTTAAAACATACGAAGAGGAAGAAAAGAACTATGAAAAGGGCCATCTGTTTGCTAAAGCGACTGCAAATTCTTTAGACCAGCAAAACTTAGCAGTCACACAATCTAAAATAATGCAAGCATTTGAAATGTTTTAAAGGCGTGCGTAACATCGCGTTATGTAATAATGTAGTACAATTTCTCCTCATTATGTAATAATCAGCTGCATTTTGTTATAACATTCTTGAACGTATTTTGTAATAATTTGGTGCTGCACTTCTTTACAATTTGTTGCATATTTGAAAAAACTTTAGCAGCAACGCAATGCAGCTAATGTTTAGATTGTCATCACAACATTTTTGGAAAAACAACATGCAAATTGATCATTGATGGAATAAACTATTTTTTTCTGTTTTATATTTGTATTCATGTCTTTTATTTGTAGTATCATGTAAAGTTTACTATCATAACAACAATCGATATTGTCTTCCAATATTTCAGTGCACTGCTTATTTTCATGTCAGTAATCCTTCATTTGTGCAACTTTTGTCTTAGCTTGCGATCACATTCTCCACTGTTGTAAATGTTGTGTTTGATTAAGGGGAGATGACGGCAATAGACACCAAGGGGAAGGATGTACAATAATTTATTATATATATATAATCAATATATATATAATAATACAAAACAATACTAACAAATAAGCTAACCTAAGGAAATGGAGTGTGTCAAACCCAAGAGTGTGTGTGTGTGAGGCTATGTGTGTAGTTAGCTGAAGTGTGTGTTACCAAGTGTTGATGAGAGCGAAGGAACGAGGCAGTCCATAGGGCAGGCAGGTGTTCCGGGGCGAGAGAGAGGCGTCAGAGTCCAGGGGCGAGCGAGGAGTCAAGGAGCGAGGGAGGCAGTCGAGATCCAGGGCAACTTAAGGAAAACACTGCAGAAACACGGGAGAAGACAAGGAACAAATCAAGCCACAGAGAAGAAACAAGGATAGAGCATAAAGCTTGTCGCTTACGGTACACCATTTGAGAACTAAGTTCCCGCAAGGATCCCTGGGTCCACTGGTCCTTTAAGCAGCTCACCAGTGATCAGTTCCAGGTGTGCGGATTGCTGATTGTCTACAGACTTGTAGCTGCGTGGGCGTGCTGCTCTCAGCGCCAGCAGGGGCGTGTCCGAGCTCGCTGTCAGCGGAGCCTCTAGGTGCTCCCACAGAGGAGGGAGAAGCAGACTGCGCGTGCGCCGTAACAGTAAACAATATAGTTACATTTACATTTATTTGACCAATAAAACATCCTTATAGGTTCTTAAAATGAACTCTTATGTAGAAAATAGGTCTGATAGTTTTTCTATTTAAGGTATCAAATGTGATAAACTAAATAGTTTTGGGGGCCACATTTCCAGAAAGCTAAGGACGGGGAGGGCGGACTTCCCCCTTCACTTTAATTCTCTACAGAATACATTTGATTTTTGTCTATTGTGTCAGTTACAGAAGCACTCTGCTGTTTTTAAGGAATTTCTGCAAAAAAAGCTAGTCAAAGATCATCTTAATGACAGCACTCTAGTGCTTTTAAGAATATGCTGCGAAAATGTGACATGTTTTTTTAACTGAACTCGTGGGTCACCAATGGGCTATAGCCAAATGATGAAAAAGAGAATACCTAAAATGGAACCTTGAGGAACACCACTGGAATAAATAACAAAGTTTAACACCAGCAGAGTGGGTTTTAAGAATAGACTGAGAAGAGAAGTATTTCGGAAAGAGATTATTCTAGATTGTACCTAACGTCATGGCTGGTTCATTTATCTTCCATTGATTTATTTTTTTGCTTAAATTCAATATTGTTTCCGGTTCTCGTTTGTGGAGGGAGATGTGGCCAGCGCTGCCTGCAGGAGCAAAGGTCACCGCCTCTGTCCATGGTGCTGAGGACAGAGCACCATCAGACGGGGGCGTGGCAGTGCTGACGGCGAGACACAGCTGGCAGGTGATTAGATTTCACAGGTGGTACGTGTTAATCTAATCATCTGTTGTCTTTAACAGTAAGTGGCCGGGAGCAGGAGAGGAGAGAGGATACGGACGTGGCTGAAAAGTCGCGTCCTTCAGGAGAGAAAACTTTTGTTAAAAACCCATGTTTATTAAAACCTTGTTAAAACCTGCATGCTTGGCTCCTGTGCCGTGTCTGACAGTGGAGCTGCCAGGAGGCAACCTCCACATCGTTTTATATCAATATTATCTTGATTTTGTATGTACTTTATGTCATATTTTATTCATTATGCTACTTTTTCGTCACTTAAAATATTGTTTGTCTTTGGTACAAAAAATATATATATATATTTTTATATTGCTCTTTTTTATTTCTGGTATGAACATTATTATGTGAACTACAAGTTATTGTTTTTTTGTTTTTTGTTGTTGCTATTTTTGTATTACAACATATTATTATTGATCATGTGGTACTGCATTGTAATCGTTTGTTTAGTGATTGTGTGATGTTTTTTGCCTGGACCCCAGGAAGAATAGTCTCCACTGCGGTGTAGACTAATGGTGATCCTTTTTTTTTTTTTTTTTTTTTTTTGTGTCCTGTCCAGCTTCTCAGGCAAATCATATAGTTGATGTAGATGCCCATATCGGCTGTTCAGATTTACTTTACAAAAGAGAAGTGTAGGATACTTCTCTTGTTGCCTTATTTGTATTTGACTTTATTAAATGTATTTATATTATCATTTAGTGCAGCCGGGCCGGAGCAGGAGGGGATAGAAAGAGAAAAAAAAAGAAGACAGAGGGGGAAATTGTGGGGACAAGAGGGGGATTAGACAGAGAGACAAAAACAACAACAGCAAACAACAACAACAACAACAATAGAGCAACATCAGCAAATACGACATGTACAAATATGATGGTAAAAGTAATAGCAAATAAGTAGTTAGCCAAAAATAAAAAATAATACAGAAATGACAATGAGCATTATTACACTACAAATGGATCAATACAAATACCAATAGAAATAGCGCTATTGATAATGAACAATGCCAATAATTTACCTTTATTATCAACAATAGAGTTGTTCAAATGCAACAATACATATACGTAATGATAACTTGAGATACGAAAGAATGCAGAAAAATGGAGGGGGAGAAAGAGAAGCAACCTACATTAACCTTGTAGATTGTTATAGTAACAATAGGTTAAGCTTTGTCAGTGTGCCATGTGTTACACCCAGTTTACCCTAGGGCAACAACGTTAATATATGTTTGATGAAACGTGATTATGTGCATGAGTGTAAGTATGCATATGTACTTGTATATGTACAGAATGTGTATATGTGTTTGTACAATGAATGTATATGTACAGAATGTGTATATGTGTTTGTACAGTGAATGTATATGTACAGAGTGTGTATATGTGTTTGTACAGTGAGTGTATATGTACAGTATGTGTATGTGTATGTTTGTATATTGAATGTGCGTGTGGATGTACGAACTTTAGGTATGTAAATATGTACTGTATTTGTGTATGTATGTGGGAGCGTAGGTACCTATGTACGTATGTGAGCATATGTGAATTTGTATGTACAATATATTCGACTCCCAGAGTGCGTGGGAGCCAGAGCACGGCCCCATCACCCCCGAGAGCCCAACCCACAAACAGTAGGCGTGGTGCCCAGGGAACCAGGGACCACCGCCCCCACACAGCCAAGCCGGCCAGCGACAGGAACCCCAGAGCCCGGCCCACCGTACCGCCCACAAGGGCCAGCAGCAGGCCGCAGACAGACGCACCCGGCAGAGGACAGGGCACGAGAAAAGCAGGGGACAGCCAGACCCCAAGCCAGCGAGAGACCACACCCCACACGGGCAGAAAGGCGAGACGCCCCGCCCGAGGGACCCAGAGACTCCCCGCAACCGGACGGGAAGACCGCCCCCGCCCCACCGGCAACCGGGCCCCCACGAGCCCACCCCCCAACCCCGGAGAGCGCGGCGAGGCCACCCCCCGGCCACCCCACCCAAATCGGCTGCCGCAGGACCACCCTGCACAGGGCCACGGGAACCACCCACCCCACCTGCAGGGACCCCAACGATGGAGATGGAACAACCAGCAAATAATAAACCAGTAATAAATAAATAAATAAATAAATACATTTTTAAATGTATTTAATGTATTTAAGGATCTAATGGTGATCCTTAATAAACTAAACTAAACTAAACAAATGACTGCTGACTGCATTTGAAGAGCACTCTCGGGTTTTTAGGAATTTGCTGCAAAAATGTTTGTCTCCCAAGTTTTGAATTGAATTGAACATACATAATACATGACATTATGCAGCAAATGGTTACATTTTGTTCAAGAAAAAGTGCAACACCCGCATTCGTAAGAACTTTTGCTATGTGTAAGAACTTATTACAAAATGCGTAAACGTTTATAATGAAATGAGTTCGAAAGTTTTATCACTAATTGCTGTAGATGATCACAAAATGGGGCGTTATTACATAATGAGGTATTGCATAATGTGTTAAAACCGAATGCAATTTGGGATTTACATTGATACACTGCAAAAAGTCTGTGTTCAAAAACAAGAAAAAAACATACAAAAACTAGGGGTATTTTATTTGAATTAAGCTAAATTATCTGCCGATAGAACAAGAAAATTCGGCTTGTAAAGACTTTCCAAAACAAGTAAAATTAGCTAACCTCAATGAACCCAAAATATATTCTCACTAATAACAACAATTAGAGATGCTACCTCAGTAGAAGCATTTAAGTCCCATCTTAAAACTCATTTGTATACTCTAGCCTTTAAATAGACCCCCCTTTTAGACCAGTTGATCTGCCGTTTCTTTTCTTTTCTCCTCTGCTCCCCTCTTCCTTGTGGAGGGGGTGGGGGGGCACAGGTCCGGTGGCCATGGATGAAGTGCTGGCTGTCCAGAGTCGGGACCCGGGGTGGACCGCTCGCCTGTGCATCGGCTGGGAACATCTCTGCGCTGCTGACCCGTCTCCGCTCGGGATGGTGTCCTGCTGGCCCCACTATGGACTGGACTCTTACTATTATGTTGGATCCACTATGGACTGGACTCTCACAATATTATGTCAGACCCACTCGACATCCATTGCATTCGGTCTCCCCTAGAGGGGGGGGGATTACCCACATATGCGGTCCTCTCCAAGGTTTCTCATAGTCATTCACATCGATGTCCCACTGGGGTGAGTTTTTCCTTGCCCTTATGTGGGCTTTGTACCCAGGATGTCGTTGTGGCTTGTGCAGCCCTTTGAGACACTTGTGATTTAGGGCTATATAAATAAACATTGATTGATTGATTCATAATAACAAGTGCACTTTTCTTGGTACAAAAAAAAGAGAGACCTTTTTGCTCAATATGTTGAAAAATATTCTTAAATTAAGTAAATGCTTGCGCCATTATCTTGACATAATGATATGCGCTTGGCATCATGGATTTTTTTTTTTGTCATGCTTGAAGTAAGAAATTATTACTTTAAAAAAGTAGTTTCATAGTTGTGAGTGTTGATGACACAGCTTTGCATCAGTTGATATTCTAGTTTCAAGCATGTTTTACTCAATATAGGTCATAAAATCCCAGCAACAAGCTGTAATATCTTACTGAGATCATTTAGGACCAACACCCTTAAAGGCTTACTGAAATGCGATTTTCTTATTTAAACAGGGGTACCAGGTCCATTCTATGTGTCATACTTGATCATTTCGCGATATTGCCATATTTTTGCTGAAAGGATTTAGTAGAGAACATCGACAATAAAGGTCACAACTTTTGGTCGCTGATAAAAAAGCCTTGCCTGTACCAAGTAGCAGACGAGTAGCGTGACGTCACAGGTTGTGGAGCTCCTCACATCCGCACATTGTTTACAATCATGGCCACCAGCAGCGAGAGCGATTCGGACCGAGAAAGCGACGATTTCCCCATTAATTTGAGCGAGGATGAAAGATTCGTGGATGAGGAAAGTGAGAGTGAAGGACTAGAGGGCTGTGGGAGCGATTCAAATAGGGAAGATGCTGTGAGAGACGGGTGGGACCTGATATTCAGCTGGGAATGACTAAAAGAGTAAATAAACACAAGACATATATATACTCTATTAGCCACAACACAACCAGGCTTATATTTAATATGCCACAAATTAATCCCGCATAACAAACACCTCCCCCCTCCCGTCCATATAACCCGCCAATACAACTCAAACACCTGCACAACACATTTAATCCCACAGCCCAAAGTACCGTTCACCTCCCCAAAGTTCATACAGCACATATATTTCCCCAAAGTCCCCAAAGTTACGTACGTGACATGCACATAGCGGCACACACGTACGGGCAAGCGATCAAATATTTGGAAGCCGCAGCTGCATGCGTACTCACGGTACCGTGTCTGCGTATCCAACTCAAAGTCCTCCTGGTAAGAGTCTCTGTTGTCCCAGTTCTCCACAGGCCAATGGTAAAGCTTGACTGTCATCTTTCGGGAATGTAAACAATGAAACACCGGCTGTGTTATCCGGCACAACAGTCAGGGGGTGCATTCTATGGCGGGGGTGCGTTATCCGGCACAACACCTGCCGCAATACACCGCTTCCTACGTACAGCTTTCTTCTTTGTTGTCTCCATTGTTCATTGAACAAATTGCAAAAGATTCACCAACACAGATGTTCAGAATACTGTAGAATTTTGCGATGAAAACAGACGACTTAATAGCTGGCCACCATGCTGTCCCAAAATGTCCTCTACAATCCGTGACGTCACGCGCAGACGTCATCATACCGAGACGTTTTCAGCAGGATATTTCGCGCAAAATTTAAAATTGCACTTTAGTAAGGTAACCCGGCCGTATTGGCATGTGTTGCAATGTTAAGATTTCATCATTGATGTATAAACTATCAGACTGCGTGGTCGGTAGTAGTGGGTTTCAGTAGGCCTTTAAAACAAGTAAAACACCTGAACATAAAATCTGCTTGTGAGAAGAATGATCTTATCAGACAGAAAATAAGCAAATATCACCCTTATTTGAGATATTTAATCATACTTGGATTTCAGTTTTTGCAGTGTAGTTCTCTATAATTTCCCTCTAAACTTTCTAACTTGTGTGCCATTAAAGTATGAGACACAGGACGTTCTCGGTCACACCGTCGTCTCCCACACACATTGAGCCCCGTTAATAGTGTGAAAATGGAGATACGACCCGGCGCTTTCTTTCTCTCCTCTTCTTGCAGCCAACATTCCGAGTCCAGATAAGCGAACAGTCAGAGAGAGCCAATCTGTCCTACGAGCTGCTGAATGATGGACAGTAATTAAAAGTTAGCTAATAACCTCTTCACACCTGACATTTCAACAGGGGGGGTCCTGGACACCATTATCTACATATAGATTAAACAGCGTAATTGGCAGGAAGATAGGGTTAGGAGGATCGAGGTGGAAAAAGAAGGGGGGGGGGACGGGCCATTGCCAAACCATTAAGCAGAATATCTGAGTGACACTCTGATTTTCCTCCACTCGCTAATATGGCAGGAATTGAGCTGAACTAAGATGCTAAATGAACAAATGCAGCCTATCTTGGTGGCTATTAGCGGGGCAAACATCGGCCGTGGAAAATAGCTTTAATTTCATAATAATTGCTTGATGGACGTGTCTCGCCGGAGACACAGCGTGAGGGCGAACAAAGTGAGGCGGGGGAAGAAGACGAAGGAGAAGAAACTTCAAGATGAGGTCCAATTTGTGATGGAGTAGAGGTGGGTTTGAAAACGTTGGACAAAAGTAGCTTCATAAGTGGCGAGTCACTGTTCTTTATGCATTTTAAAAGGTGTGAATTAATTGGTGGTGACTTGGTTTTAACAAGGCTTTTGCACGTCCGCCACTCAAATAGGAGGTTGGGGCTTTAAAATATGCATTTTAGGTCAATTGAACACTGACTTGTCTATGGGTGTGAATGGTTGTTTGTAGGGCCGACCCCTGGCATAAACACTCTTTGGCAGTTGTAGGGAGGGTCACATGACCACGGCGACCACTCGGTTCAGTGGCTGATCATGTTGTCGTGCTCTGTTGGCGCCTCATGTCACAACAGTGGCGTGGTTTTCTTACTAAAAATAAACATAAGTTCAAATTAGTGTTGTCCCGATACCAATATTTTGGTACCGGTACCAACATTATTTCGATACTTTTCGGTACTTTTCTTAATAAAGGGCACCACAAAAAATTGCATTATTGGCTTTATTTTAACAAAAAGGGTACATTAAACATATGTTTCTTATTGCAAGTTTGTCCTTAAATAAAATAGTGAGCATACAAGACAACTTGTAACTAGTAAGTAAGCAAACTAAGGCTCCTCATTAGTCTGCTGACATATTCAGTAACATATTGTGTCATTTATATTCTATTATTTTGTCAAAATTATTAAGGACAAGTGGTTTTTGATTGATTGATTGATTGATTGATTGAGACTTTTTTTAGTAGATTGCACAGTTCAGTACATATTCCGTACAATTGACCACTAAATGTTAACACCCGAATACGTTTTTCAACTTGTTTAAGTCGGGGTCCACGTTAATCAATTCATGGTAATGTGTGGAAGGTGTGTAATTTGTTGTGAGTTCATGCACTGTGTTGGTTTTGTTCTTTGAACAAGGTGATTCATGATACAGATATATACTATCAGATATATACTATCATCATAATACAGTCATCACACAAAATAATCATCAGAGTATATACATTGAATTATTTACATTATTTACAATCCGGGGTAGGGGATGTGTAGGGTTTGGTTAGGTTTGGTTGTTATCATCACTTCAGTCATCAACAATTGTATCATCAGAGAAATGGACATTGAAACAGTGTAGTACTGACTTGGTAGGATATGTACAGCAAGTAGTGGACATAGAGAGAGAGAGAGATCAGAAAGCATAAGAAAAATGATCTACATTTGATTATTTACATTTGATTATTAACAATCCGGGGAGGGTGTTAGTTTAGGGTTGAAGTTGCCTGGAGGTGTATTTTTAGTGCGGTTTTGAAGGAGGATAGAGATATACTTTCTTTTACACCTGTTGGGAGCCCATTCCACATTAATGTGGCATAGAAAGAGAATGAGTTAAGACCTTTGTTAGATCGGAATCTGGTTTTAACGTGGTTAGTGGAGATCCCCCTGGTGTTGTGGTTATGGCGGTCATTTACGTTAAGGAAGTAACTTGACATGTACTTCGGTATCAGGGAGGTGTAGCGGATTTTATAGACTAGGCTCAGTGCAAGTTGTTTTACTCTGTCCTCCACACTGAGCCAGACCACTTTGGAGAAGTGGGTAGGAGTGAGGTGTGATCTGGGGTGGAGGTCTAGAAGTAATCTGACTAGCTTGTTCTGATGTTTGGAGTCTAGATTTGAGGGTTTTGGAGGTGCTAGGGTACCAGGAGGTGCATGCGTAATCGAAAAAGGGTTGAATGAGAGTTCCCGCTAGAATCCTCATGGTGCTTTTGTTGACCAGAGAGGAGATTCTATAGAGAAATCTCGTTCGTTGGTTGACCCTTTTGATTACCTTGGTTGCCATTTTATCACAGGAAAGATTAGCCTCTAGAATGGAACCTAGGTAGGTGACTTCATATTTCCTGGTGATAACAATGTCACCCACTTTTATAGTGAAGTCATTGACTTTCTTAAGGTTGATGTGGGACCCAAACAGGATGGATTCCGTTTTACCTAAGTGTATGGATAGCTTGTTGTCAGCGAGCCAGGTGCAAGTTCTACAGAGTTCAGCACTGAGGATTTTCTCCACCTGTGACTTGTCCTTGTCTGATACCAGCAGGGCCGAGTCATCCGCAAACAGGAACAATTTACAGTCGCAAGCTGATGACATGTCGTTTATGTATATTAGGAACAGTAAAGGCCCCAATATACTGCCTTGGGGGACTCCACAGCTTACTGAGAGGGGGGGGGGACACGGTGCCGTTCACCTCTACCATCTGTTTCCTCCCCTCCAAGTAAGATTGCATCCAGCTTGATGAGGTTTTGTCAAATCCGATTGCTCTGAGCTTATCCAACAGTATAGCGTGGTTAATGGTGTCAAAGGCCTTCTGACGGTCCAGCATGACCATGCCGCAGTATTTGCCCGCGTCCACCTCATGTTTGATGTGGTCGGTCAGATAGAGAAGGCATGTGTCAGTGGAGTGGTTAGTTCTGAAGCCGGATTGGAATTTGTACATGAGTTTTTTTAGTGGCAAGGTAACCATCGACCTGTTCGTAAACTATTTTTTCCATTACTTTCGAAATGGAACTGAGACTAGAAACAGGTCGGTAGTTGCCAGGTTCCAATTTGCTTCCTTTTTTAAAGAGGAGAGTTACTCTTGCTATCTTAAAATCTTTTGGTAATTGGCCTTGTGAAATTGAGAGGTTTATTATGTGCATGATGATTGGGGCAATGGTGGAGGCAGAGTCCCTGAGGAATCTAAAGGGGATATTGTCAAGGCCGGTGGCCTTGTTTGGGTGGAGCGCGCTCAATTTTTTAAGCACCTCATCAGCTGAGACCATTTCTAATTTGAAATCGTTGTTGGGTAGAAAATGAATTATTAATCTACTTGTTCATTTACTGTTATTATCTGCTTACTTTCTCTTTTAACATGTTCTATCTATACTTCTGTTAAAATGTAATAATCATTTATTCTTCTGTTGTTTGGATGCTTTATATTAGTTTTGGATGATACCACAAATTTGGGTATCAATCCGATACTAAGTAGTTACAGGATCATACATTGGTCATATTCAAAGTCCTCATGTGTCCAGGGACATATTTCCTGAGTTTATAAACATAATATACCTTTACAAAAACGAAAGAAGATGTTGTGATGCCAAAAAATATTGACGTAATCATAGTAGTATCGACTTGATACGCTATTGTACTTGGTATCATTACAGTGGATGTCAGGTGTAGATCCAACCATGGCGTTTGTTTACATGTTGACGCCGGTGGGCTACGGTGTGTAGTGAAGCATGTTTAGCTATTCCTCGTCCTGCAGGGATGATACTTGTAAGAAACTTACTTTAGTTGTTGCCATGGAGGCGAGGATTAGTGATTTGGAAGTAACTAAAACACTGCAGACTGGGGCCGGACGTTAGCCGCTAGCTAGTTAGCCATGTCTTAAAGCACCTCTTCCTGAGGGCATTTCAGTGTTATAACTTCACCTTTATCGTTAGTTTTTAAGCCAAAATGCGTCCGTTCTCCCTTTTCTGTCTACACACTGTGTCATGTCTGCTTGTAAGTACGCCGTGATTGTGTGCCGCCGAACATGCTCGTCTGCTCGTAAACCATCAATGACACGATGTGACGACGACTGAGGCACGGGGGGTGGAGGACCGGTACTTTTCAGAGGCGGTATTGTACCGAATATGATTCATTAGCATCGCGGTACTCTGGGCCTGCTTGTCAGGCGGGGGTCGGCGCCTCAGGCTACTGCAAATATCACCCTTATTTGAGATATTTAATCTTACTTAGATTTCAGTTTTTGCAGTGTGTGGGCCCTTAGCCGGTTCGTCAGTGATGTGCGGTCACTGGAGGCAGGTGAGGCCATCATGGAAAGAAAAAAAATGTAAAAAGAAAAAAAATCTATTAAATTGTTATATGTATTCAGTGATTATACTATAAAGTTATTTTCCATTTAACTTCACCAGTTTTAGATTATTTTTATTCAAAATCGCTGAATTTTCACATTTGCCGTTCAAATACTGAGAAGAGACGGTGCGGTGATCAGCAGCCAGTTGAGGCACGTCACTCAGTTGTGCCTTAACATGGATTGCGGACTCTGCTAACTGCTGGCCTGCTGTGCAGTGAGACCGTATTGCTATATGAACTATATTATACATTTCCATAGTTTAGTTAGCTGAGGTATATAATGTACAGTGTATTTTGTCAACAACTGTATGTGTGTAAAGTATTTCTTGTGCTGAGCAATCATAAAACTGCTGCGAAGACGCACTGGCTGAGGCTCGCGTAATCCCGCCTCCTGGTGCCGGTTAATGCACCCCCCGACGGGAGCACCACACCAACCAAAGCCCACACCCAAATCCTCCACGTGCAAGACCGAATCCACCCAAAAAAAGTCACTTAACAAGAAGCCAAAACGTGCAAAAACAACAATGCTCGCGTCGGAGGAGCGTAAACGACTGCAGGGACACAACATTAGGTACACCTGCAGACTGCAGCACGGATTTCATATTTCATTCATTAACAACTCCTCCAACACGAACACCACTGTTCCCGCACTTATAAGTAAAGGTAAGACCATAATAACGTTTTTTTTAATTAAATGTGATTTTTTGTGTGCTACAGTTTGTATGTGTAAAGTTAAAGTTAAGTTAAAGTACCAATGATTGTCACACACACACTAGGTGTGGTGAAATTTGTCCTCTGCATTTGACCCATCCCTTGATCACCCCCTGGGAGGTGAGGGGAGCAGTGGGCAGCAGCGGCGCCGCGCCCGGGAATAATTGTTGGTGATTTAACCCCCAATTCCAACCCTTGATGCTGAGTGCCAAGCAGGGAAGAATGCTGGTATGAGCTTTTAAACATAACCCGTTAACTACTGCCAATCAAATGGTGAATAAGATACTCTTTATGTTTGTAAATCTGACTGTGATGAAGTCAGTGCCTCACCAGTCATGAACCTCACCGCACGTCACTGCGGTTCGTAACGACCCTTCCTCCCATGGAGGAGTAGGGGTTTATTATCAGACGATTCAAATGCAAAGTTGATCGTGAAATCACTCTTCTAAATCGAATCTTTGAATCTTAGACGATTTGAAGACAGCCCGAGTCCTTTGTAACGGTTTTGGTTTGGTTTAGCAGCATCTATTCAAAAGCCCATAGAGATAATTGCTACTTTAGCATCGCTTCTAACGCCGTCATCAAGACCGATTCATGGCCGTATTTCTAAAACGACCGTACTGTTTAAGTATTGTAATTATACCCTTTCCTCGAAGATATAATGTCTAAAGAGTGTTTTTTATTGTTTATTTTTTACACAGCTTTTGGACAATCTATTGTGTTGGTTAACTTTTTCAAATAATCCCGACGCAGCATAGTTGACTTCACTGCAGTAGGAGATATCAAACACTTTTCTTTCCCCTTGAATCTGTCAACCTATTTTCTTACCTTTTGACATAAACTACATTATCTGAAATGTAAACATACGACTATTGACCATATTGGATTGAACTGAATGGTAGTTGTCAATGTTTTTTACGGTGTCGTGGCACGGTGATGCCGGAGGTCGTCTTTCCAAGATGCGCAGGAACGTCAGGAAGCAGCTTGCAGGTAAGAAGAATGATTCATTCTTCATGAAACATGCAAAATACAAAATAAACAAAATCTAACAAGAAGCTAACAGATTAGTCAACAAGAACCAGACCGAGTGAGGCGAGAGGTACGAATAAATAGCTCTCTGATTAGCGCCCGGGAGCAGGTGAGCGTCCCAAACACTAATCAGAGGCAGGTGAAAATAATCAAAACCCATGACAACAAAGAAACACAAAAAAGGGGTGCTGAAACAGAACTTAAACAACAAGTGAATCAAAGCGTAAACAAACTATGATCCGGGCAACATCATCACAAATGTAGTCTTTTTGTTTATTGTTCTTATGTGGTTATTTTAAAGTAAATACCATTCTTTAAAACTTTTCAAAGTATGATATTTCTTGATATCTAACTATAAACATACTTGAAATACATTTGTATTATTTCTGTCTTTCATGCACAAACTCCCAAAGCCAAATCTACTACTGGTTGCCAAATAGTAGTACAGTACACCCTCATTTATTGCTAAAAATAGATTTTTTTCCCCTCATCTTTTTCCATTTTACATACATTTTTTAAAAAGCTCCAGAGAGCCACCAGGGCGGCGCTAAAGAGCTGCATGCGGCTCTAGAGCCGCGGGTTGCCCTGTCCTAAGACATCCACTTTTTTATTTTTTTATTTTTATTTTTATTTTTTTTTACTTTTTTTTAACAGGCACACTTTCATACACTAAATTCATATACAAAAGCAAACAACAACAACCTGTTACACAATATTTTACAACAACAAAGGGAAAAATATAACCTCAGGGAATGTTATTATAATTATTTTTTAAACATTTGTAGGCACACAAAAACAATCAAAGCTGTATGTGGAATTAAATATGGAACACTGTATTAATATGAGCCAGTTCACATAGTCTGTTTACAAGGTATCATTATGACATTATTAGCCTAAATACTACCGTATTTTTCGGAGTATAAGTTGCACCGGAGTATAAGTCGCACCTGCCGAAAATGCATAATAAAGAAGGAAAAAACATATTTAAGTCGCACTGGAGTATAAGTCGCATATTTTGGGGAAATTTATTTGATAAAACCCAACACCAAGAATAGACATTTGAAAGGCAATTTAAAATAAATAAAGAATAGTGAACAACATGCTGAATAAGTGTACGTTATATGACGAATAAATAACCAACTGAGAACATGCCTGGTATGTTAACGTAACATATTATGGTAAGAGTCATTCAAATAACTATAACATATAGAACATGCTATACGTTTACCAAACAATCTGTCACTCCTAATCGCTAAATCCGATTAAATCTTATACGTCTAGTCTCTTACGTGAATGAGCTAAATAATAATATTTGATATTTTATGGTAATGTGTTAATAATTTCACACATAAGTCGCTCCTGAGTATAAGTCGCACCCCCGGCCAAACTATGAAAAAAACTGCGACTTATAGTCCGAAAAATACGGTATTCATCTTATTACATAATAAGGCATTATCTATTATCTATTAAACATTTATCTGTTAATTATACAGTGTTTATGCTAGTTTTCTCTATACTTTAGTATATATTTATCAATTCATCATAATACAATGTTTTGGGGTGGTATAGCTCGGTTGGTAGAGCGGCCGTGCCAGCAACTTGAGGGTTCCAGGTTCGATCCCCGCTTCCGCCATCCTAGCCACTGCCGTTGTGTCTTTGGGCAAGACTCTTTACCCACCTGCTCCCCAGTGCCACCCACACTGGTTTAAATGTAACTTAGATATTGGGTTTCACTAAGTAAAAGCGCTTTGAGTCACTAGAGAAAAGCTCTATATAAATATAATTCACTTCACTTTATGGTCATTTTACTCCTCAATTTATTGTTAACAGTAGTTAAAGTATAATTTACAGTCGTTAAGGTGTTATTATCATAAATCCTGCACAATGTTAACTTTATATAAATATATGATTGAATAAGTTATCTCACACACTGCATTAACTTTATTATTACACATCTTTATCCTTGCATTACTTTCCCATTTTATTAATTTATTTTGAACACACACACACACACACACACACAAACAAATATAGCATTTCCAATACAATATCGTCATATGTAAAAAATAAATACATTAAAAAAATAAAATAAAAAACAATAACAAATAAATACATTAATTAATTTAAAAAACATGTGGTGTGTGTTTGAAAAAGAGCAGGAAGAAGCAACAGATTATAACATTTTTCCTTGCCCTGATGTGGGATCTGAGCCGAGGATGCCGTTGTGGCTTGTGCAGCCCTTTGAGACACTCTTGATTTAGGGCTATATAAATAAACATTGATTGATTGATTGAATGTGTTATCCCATCACACAAATATAATACTACTATTACTACCAATAATAATCTGATTCTTTGTAAACAATACAATACATATTGACCTTAAAAAGTATATATAACAATATATTTATATATTTATAAATATCATATGTAAATAAATACATGAATACTTGTAACAAACACACCCAAGTTCTCCGGGTGTCTCTGCCACTACGCAATTAAGGAGTCACGGGTGGGACCTGATATTCAGCTGGGAATGATTAATATAATAAATAAACACAAGACATGTATAACTATTAGCCACAAGACGATCAGGCTTGTATTTAATATGCCACAAATTAATCCCGCATTACAAACACCTCCCCCTTCCCGTCCATATAACCAACCAATACAAACCACACACCCGCACAAAACACTCAATCCCACATCCCAAAGTACCGTTTACCTCCCCAAAGTTCATATAACACATATATTTCCCCAAAGTCCCCAAAGTTACGTATGTGACATGCACATACAGGCATGCACGTACGGGCAAACAATTAAATGTTTGGAAGCCGCAGCGTACTCACGGTACCACGTCTGCGCCTCCAACTCAAAGTCCTCCTGGAAAAAGAGTCTGTTGTCCCAGTTCTCCACAGGCCAATGGAAAGTCCACAAAAAAGGTAAAAAAATTAGGATTCTTCCATGAAGTGGCTCCGTAGCAAAAACGCTGGGTCTGACAGGTGCTCCTAGGTGGTTTGTGACTTCAATTTCCGCTTCTGCCCGGTCTGATAGCACCGGATGCCTTTTATATCCCCACATATTATTAAGTTACATTTTTAATATTAACATGATTATTAGATACGCCTGTAACAGTTTATAATAAGCAAATGGATGACATAATAAGTATATATATATATTTATTTTCCCAGCTGAGCACAAGTTAACTGTGACTGGCAATATTTATTATATATATACGCCTCGATGGACCCCAATGGCCATTACATACTTCCAATAATAAACCCACTCATCATAATAATAAATACATGACACCCTTTTTTTATCTTGCTATTAATAAAATGGATGCACGTTGAACTTAAGAAACTATAATTAATGTCTGTACTTTATCTAGAGTCTACGTCATGCAGATGACTAAAATATGCAGGTCATGTGGGCTGCACATAACAATGATGACATGCAGATGTGGTGCATGGAACAAAGCATATTCTCGCATCTGTAGAGAATAATTCCATTATATATTTCGTGACATTGTTTTAACATGCTATATGAATACATTGCAGTTGCATGACGTCTGACATGTCTGGATGTAAAAAAAAAAAAATGTTGGATACGTTCCCATTAGTTTATGTCAGAAGGATCATGTAGTTCGTACATCCACCACTAGATGTCTCTCTTGTGTTAGGAACAATCTGGTCTTTGGGACCACAACCTCAGTCATGACCAGCGGTATTTTTTTTAAAACAAACACAAATATTTATTTTTCACTTTCTTTCCATCTTCCATTTTCTTTTAGCTCTCTCAAAAAAAAATCTAAAATAACATGACTGATTTTTCCCACAATTTTTGTTTTTATTATATGTGTTTTTTCATGGATTATTCATAGATATATATTTTTTTAATACTTATTTTTCCACTTTCTTACCATTTTCCATGTTCTTTTAGCTCTCTTAAAAAGATCACCTGACTGTTTATTTTTTTTTAAATAATTATATATATGTATATTTATATTATTATTATTTTTAATTGCAGGTGAAGCATAAGACGATCCCTACGAGCAGGAGGGTCACACTCCTCCTCTCCTCAAGCCTCACACTTATGCCAACCGTCCTCTTCTGATGGATTGCACCACCATTCATCTACATTATGTCACCGCCAATGAGCTATCACTTCAATCCAGCCCCAACCACGCACTGGGTTTGTTTCTGTTGACACTCCCTAAGCACTCACTTCTCCTCCTGATTACTGTCTGTGCCTGTGGGAGTGACGAGGCCCACTCGGTGTGTGTGTGTGTGTGTGTAAACCTGCTTTCTGACGCTTCGAGTTACTGAGAAATTCGACAACAGCTTGTGACGTTAAAGTTTGCGCAAGGAGCAAAGTGGTTGCGAGTTGATTGTGAAACTATATTTAATGATCTCGGAATGTGAATTGGCTCACCTCATGAAGCATGTAGAATCATTCCAGTGCACTCCTGCAGCCACTTTGGATCGAATGTTTCTTCTTCGTTCTTGTGGCCTCGCAGGAATTCCTCCCAGCTGTATAACAGATGTATTCTGGTCCCTTGTTCCTTTTTTTCTGTAAAATTGTTCAATTTACTTGGAAATAAAGCACTAAAGCAAACTTTTACAATTGTTAGTTTTAAAGCAAACACCAAGGGGTGTTTATACGTATTTCCAGCATTCCCCTTACATGGGTCCACAGTTCAATTGAGCGGTGTTGGCCAATGAGCTAAAAGCCAAGACTTGTCCACCCATTTGACAAGAACTAGTTTGATCATATTACGCCTATACTGGCTCACCTGCTTCCTGTGAACTTAAGATGCGACTTTAAGGTTTTACTAGCTCCATCCTATCTTGCTGATTGTATTGTACCATATGTCCCAGCAAGAAAACTGCGTTCAAAGAACTCCGGCTTATTAGTGATTCCCAGAGCCCAAAAAAAGTCTGCGGGCTATAGAGCGTTTTCTATTCGGGCTCCAGTACTCTGGAATGCCCTCCCGGTAACAGATAGAGATGCTACCTCAGTAGAAGCATTTAAAGGCCTACCTAAATGCGATTTTCTTATTTAAACGGGGATAGCAGGTCCATTCTATGTGTCATACTTGATCATTTTACGATATTGCCATATTTTTGCTGAAAGGATTTAGTAGAGAACATCGACGATAAAGTTCACAACTTTTGGTCGCTGATAAAAAAGCCTTGCCTGTACCAAAAGTAGCAGACGATATGCGCGTGACGTCACAGGTTGTGGAGCTCCTCACATCTGCACATTGTTTACATTCATGGTCACCAGCAGCGAGAGCGATTCGGACCGAGAAAGCGACGATTTCCCCATTAATTTGAGCGAGGATGAAAGATTTGTGGATGAGGAAAGTGAGAGTGAAGGACTAGAGGGCAGTGGGAGCGATTCAGATAGGGAAGATGCTGTGAGAGGCGGGTGGGACCTGATATTCAGCTGGGAATGACTAAAAGAGTAAATAAACACAAGACATATATATACTCTATTAGCCACAACACAACCAGGCTTATATTTAATATGCCACAAATTAATCCCGCATAACAAACACCTCCCCCCTCCCGTCCATATAACCCGCCAATACAACTCAAACACCTGCACAACACACTCAATCCCACAGCCCAAAGTACCGTTCACCTCCCCAAAGTTCATACAGCACATATATTTCCCCAAAGTCCCCAAAGTTACGTACGTGACATGCACATAGCGGCACGCACGTACGGGCAAGCGATCAAATGTTTGGAAGCCGCAGCTGCGTACTCACGGTACCGCGTCTGCGTATCCAACTCAAAGTCCTCCTGGTAAGAGTCTCTGTTGTCCCAGTTCTCCACAGGCCAATGGTAAAGCTTGACTGTCATCTTTCGGGAATGTAAACAATGAAACACCGGCTGTGTTTGTGTTGTTGCTGCAGCCGGCCGCAATACACCGCTTCCCACCTACAGCTTTCTTCTTTGCTGTCTCCATTGTTCATTGAACAAATTGCAAAAAATTCACCAACACAGATGTCCAGAATACTGTGGAATTTTGCGATGAAAACAGACGACTTAATAGCTGGCCACCATGCTGTCCCAAAATGTCCTCTACAATCCGTGACGTCACGCGCAGGCGTCATCATACCGAAACGTTTTCAGCAGGATATTTAGGCGCAAAATTTAAAATTGCACTTTAGTAAGCTAACCCGGCCGTATTGGCATGTGTTGCAATGTTACGATTTCATCATTGATATATAAACTATCAGACTGCGTGGTCGGTAGTAGTGGGTTTCAGTAGGCCTTTAAGTCCCATCTTAAAACTCATTTGTATACACTAGCCTTCAAATAGACCCCCTTTTAGACCAGTTGATCTGCCGTCTCTTTTCTGCTCTGCCCACCTCTCCTGCGTGGAGACGTTATACGTTATTAGGTGACCACAGATGACGCGCTAGCTGTTCAAAGTCGGGACCCGGGGTGGACCACTCATCTGTGCATCAGTTGGGGATGTCTCTGCGCTGCTGACTTGTCTCCACTCAAGATGATCCCCTGCAGGCCCCACTATGGACTGGACTCTCACACTATTAACTAGATCCATTAGTTAGATCCAATAGATGTGGGGGTGCCCACATCTGCGGTCCTCTCCAAGGTTTCTCACTGTATCCCATTGGGTTGAGTTTTTTCTTGCCCTGATGTGGGATCTGAGCCGAGGATGTCGTTGTGGCTTGTGCAGCCCTTTGAGACACTTGTGATTAAGGGCTATATGAATAAACTTTGATTGATTGATATCATCCAGATGACCGAAATTTCACTAACAAGTTTTATTTATTGTATTTTTCACTCCAGAAAATGAATCTGGCAGTCATTTTCCATAATATCCATTAGTTTTTAAGTAAAGGTTCCTAACTGTACTTGGAACGCCCCCCCTTTCCATCGCCAGACTCGATATGCCGCCCCCTCTTGGTGTGACGTCATCTACAGAACTAGAGCACATTTCCCCGCAAAGACAGTGTGGATGAAGGTGTAACGTTGTGAAGGAGGCATGATGATGCGCGGATTGTTCTTCCGAGATGCAGCAGGAACTCTGAAGACAGTGTCCAGGTAGGAAATTGTAGGATAGGATAGCATAGGTCTTTATTGTCATTGCACAAGTACAAGAAAACTTTGTTTTCAGCACAAACCCGTTCAAGATTATACAAACAAACAGTGTACAGGGTTACAGAACAGAAACGCTGATGGGTCGCCACAAGGCGCCCCGTAAAAGATGGGGAAAAAGGTAAAACGCTGGGGAAGGATGAGTAAAAAAATACAATCTAGACTGGGCTCCTAAGGGGGCCCAGTCTAGAGTGGGAAAAAACCTCCATAGCAAAGCACATATACACATTACAACATACATCTCCAGATATCTAGCAACAGAGGGAAGGGAGTGCGGGGTCATGGTGATAGGCCGCAGCTCTCAGGCGCTGACCATCCTTTCATCACCCCTATGGGATTTGCGTCGAGGGCGTTGGATTGGGTGGTGGGGGGTATGTATGTGTGTGGCGCATATTTATGTGGATGCATGTTTGTGTGTAAGCCTGCAGTGTGTCTCTGTCCCGCGGCCTTGATGTCGTGCAGTCGCTAGTCCAAAGTCAACAACAGCAGGTGTGTGTCCATGAGAGACAAGAAGGGAGTTTGTTGTGTCTTCGCTGCACTGTCCTTCGGGCGAGTCTCAAAGCCAGGGAAACAATCCAAGTTAGAATGTTTTGTATACGAGTGAAAATAAAATTTGTTTTTCACTCTAAATTGTCTATGACTGGTCTTCAAACCTGCGGGGCAGACAGTCCGATGTGATTATTTATTCCCATAAATCACAAAACGAAGACAGGAACAAACCAAAAGAAGCGTGCCTAACACAAGGTAAGCTAGCGGAATAGCTCACAAGGAAAACACATCCAACGTAGCAGTTGCGCAAAGCAAACAAAAGCGGCAGACTGAGTGACGGGAAAAGGCATGACTAAATAGCTCTCTGATTAGTGCTCGGGAACAGGTGAGCATCCCGAACACTAATCAGAGGCAGGTGAACATAATCAGCACACATGACAACCAAGAAAACACAAACAAAATAAACTATGATCCGGCACCAAATTGATTGATTGATTGAGACTTTTATTAGTAGATTGCACAGTACAGTACATATTTCGTACAATTGACCACTAAATGGTAACACCCGAATAAGTTTTTCATCTTGTTTAAGTCGGGGTCCACGTTAATCAATTCATGGTATAAATATATACTATCAGCATAATACAGTCATCACACTGTATTATATGTGGGTAACCCCCCCTAGAGGGGGGGGGGTTACCCACATATGCGGTCCTCTCCAAGGTTTCTCATAGTCATTCACATCGACGTCCCACTGGGGTGAGTTTTTCCTTGCCCTTATGTGGGCTTTGTACCGAGGATGTCGTTGTGGCTTGTGCAGCCCTTTGAGACACTTGTGATCTAGGGCTATAAAAATAAAGATTGATTGATTGATTGATTGATCAGAGTATATACATTGAATTATTTACATTATTTACAATCCGGGGGTGGGATGTGGAGGGGATTGGGGCGGGGGGTTAGATTTGGTTGATATCAGCACTTCAGTCATCAACAATTATCATAATCATAACAGAAGGCATGTGAATCTATTATTTTGATCACTTTATTGCATGTTTTTTCACCTCGGTCCGTGACTACTTCAAAAATAGCAGATTCCAAACTTTTCTGCATTTCCATAGACACCATTGCCTGTGTTTCCTCACGCTCTTTTAGCATTTCCTAAAGCATCTTGAGGAAAACATCAGGAGAAGAGGACACAAAATTGAACGCAAATGGCTTACCCTCTCTTTCTCTCACTTGCCCTTCTTTCTACATTTTACCGCAGGTTCTGACTCAATCTTTCTCCCCTCTAGGGTGCTCCTGATTTTCTGGATCACATTTGGTTTGAGTCTTTTACATTTTTTAACCCCAAACTCCAACCAAAACCTTTCTTTTTCGAAGTCAGAGTCATTAAAATGATTGCTGCTAATTTCACGCCTTGCTTGGTCCGTCCCATTTTGCTGAGTTAATTTGCTTGTAAAGGTCCATCTTTTCCTCATATTCCCATCATTTGGAAATGTATGCAGGCTGACTCCGAGTTGTATTGCTCCAACCTGCAACAATGCATCTGGCAGACATATTCGATAATTCCTTCAAATTCTGTGTGCAAATAACATGATTCGGAAGGAAGATGCTACCTAAACACATACTAGGCAACATTATGATTGCCTCCAGTCTTCTGCAGGTGACGCCAGCAGGCTGATGCAGGCAGGCCCACATTTTTGAGCTAAAAGTGGGCATTCCAAAATGTGCTGAAACTTATTAGAAAACAAGCCTGAAATAACAACTTATTTGGGGGGATTTTACCTGTAGACATCATTTTTAGGTCTGGAACTATGAAATAACTGCCAATGTTGTCAGCATTAGAGGGGCCTTTTAAGACGTTACGAAGTAAAGTTTACACAACAAACTCTCACACGGCCACACTGGCTGGTATGGTGTTATATGACTATTATGCTCCCAAGTGATGATACAAGATTTTGTGTATTCATGATTTAAATGTTTTTTCTTTTTTATCTATTTATTTTATTTGACTTTGAATATCTCCAAAAATATTTATTTCTCTATCACCTAACGCAGTGTTTTTCAACCACTGTGCCGTGGCACACTAGTGTGCCGTGAGATACAGTCTGGTGTGCCGTGGGAGATTATCTAATTTCACCTATTTGGGTTAAAAATATTTTTTGCAAACCAGTCATTATAGTCTGCAAATGATGTGTTGTTGAGTGTCGGTGCTGTCTAGAGCTCGGCAGAGTAACCGTGTAATACTCTTCCATATCAGTAGGTGGCAGCAGGTAGCTAATTGCTTTGTAGATGTCAGAAACAGCGGGAGGCAGCAAGCAGGTAAATAGGTGTCTAATACTTAAACAAAAAATAACAAAAGGTGAGTGCCCCTAAGAAAAGGCATTGCAGCTTAGGGAAGGCTATGCAGAACTAAAGTAAAACTATAGTTAACAAGATAAAAAAAATATGAATAAATAAATGAATGCAAAAAATGAAAAATGAATATATGAAATACAATATTTTTTACATACATATTGCTTAATTAACATTAATGATGTGCACTTTAACAACTAGGCTTACAACTATACCTAATATATAAAGGGGTGGAAAAGTGACTATTACCTGCAGGGCAAACATTAGCTAACCAGAAGGCAATAACACCTGCTTAAAAGATCTAATACAAATGTCCCTGAGGAATGTAAGGTGGGAGTACTGTAATTACCTAACGTTACATTATTATTTTCCATAACAATTTAGCCCCTCCACAATATTAACCCGACGTTAAAACAGAACTAGCTACTTATTGATTAGCAATTGCCGAATCATGTAACATTAGCTTAATGCTAAAAAGCCAGGTTACTATCACATTCTGTAACAGACAAATAATTTCATGTAGGCTAACGTTACCTACCTGCTACCTCTGTCTTTTTCTCGTTTCTCCTCCTCTTCTTTTCTCTTTTTTCTTCCCTGGGCACCTGACAGTTTTGACCGTTTTGACATCTTTTGACATCATCGGGAAGGGAGGGGGCGCACCGTGCGGGGGTGGGGGGGGGAGTTGTGGGGGGGGGGGGGGGGGGCGTACCGGTAATATTATAACAAATAATATTTCTATTATATAGGCTTTACTTTGCATTTTAATTAACGTGGGATTATTTTTTGTATTTAGAAATAATAGTACCAACTTTTTTTTTTTTTCTCCAACATTTGTGGCACTGGCGTGGCGCCCCCTGATGGACAGCGCCCAGCGCCCTTAGCATTTGCCTATACGGCCTATGCCACGGGCCGGCCCTGCAGTACATACCTACACACTTAAAGTTTGTACATCCACACGCACATTCACTGTACAAATGTACATATACACATACTGTACATATACATTCACTGTACAAACATACATATATACATACTGTACATGTACATTTACTGTACAAACATACATATACACATACTGTACATATACAAGTACATATATATACATACAGTTATGCATATAATCACGTTTCATCAAACATATATTAATGTTGTTGCCCTATGGGAAACTGGGTAACACATGGCACACTGACAAAGCTTAACCAATTGTTACTATAACAATCTAGAAGGTTAATATAGTTGGCTTCTCTTTCTTCCCCTCCATTTATCTGCATACTTTTGTATTTCAAGTTATCATTACATATATGTATTGTTACATTTGAACAATTGTATTGTTGATAATAGAGGTAAATTATTGGTATTGTTCATTATCAATAGTGCTATTTCTATAGGTATTTGTATTGCTCCATTTGTAGTGTAATAATGCTCATTGTCATTTCTGTGTTATTATTTATTGCACTAACTGCTTATTTGCTATTACTTTTACCATCATATTTGTACATACCCTATTTGCTGATGTTGTTCTCTTGTTGTTGTTGTTATTGTTATTGTTGTGTTTGCTGTTGTTGTTTTTGTCTCTGTCTTATCCCCCTCTTGTCCCTGCAATTTCCCCCTCTGTCTTCTTTTTTCTCTCTTTCTATCCCCTCTTGCTCTGGCCCGGATGCACCAAATAATAATATAAATACATTTAATAAAGTCAAATACAAATAAGGCAACAAGAGAGGTATCCCACACTTCTCTTTTGTAAAGTAAATCTGTACAGCCGATATGGGCATCTACATCAACTATATGATTTGCCTGAGTAGCTGGACAGGAGAAACAAATAAATAAATAAATAAAAATAAAAAATTGGGGGGGGGGGGCCGCGTTACCTGCGTATAGAGAGACGCGGCCTATTTTTAGGCCTCGTTGTCACAAACTCGCATGTTGGCAGTAGGCGTGACCCCAGGATGCAGAGACAAGATGCGGCGTGCTGGTAGAAATGCAACTTTAATTATTTTAGCAGCAACAAACCAAGCAAGTATGCAAAAGATAGCAACGCTTTGCAAAACAGCGACACAAACAACGCACCAGCACCGCCTGAGCCCCGTGGCTGTGGCATATAAACCACTCTGAAGGTGATCGTCAACAGGTGCGTGTCCTAATCACCAAACGGAACCAGGTGTGTCCATCAGCGCTGCACACTGGCTGTGTGAAAAGGCAAGGGAAGAAGGAGCGCGGACACTGGGAAAAAATATATAAAGCCAGACTGGTCATGGCAGGCCATGCATTCATAAACAACATTTATTTGTGAAACGTTGATGCTTTCTTCTTCCCGTTAACGACAGTCTCATGGCTCCCAAACCTAGGCTGTTTTAAGATTATAAGAAACTGCTTAACTCTCAGCTGTGCTTTGACTTTTATGAATTCAATGATTATTTCACACATCTCTTATGGGTTAACTACATGGTCCCAGGCACACCAGTCATCAATCAAGACCATTGAGTGTCTCTATAACCATGCCTTGAAAGTCCTAGACAAGAAGAGTATACCATATCATCATTGCCAAATTCTAACCAAATACAAAATTTTAAGTTTTACCAATTTCATTTTGTTACACACAGTCAAACTGTTTTTTAAATGCTTGAATAACTCTGCTCCCCAATTGCTCTGCAAGGCAATTACAAGACTGCAAAGTGGTACCAGATCTACCACCCGAGCAACGTCAAAGGGCAACTGTTGTGTTCCATTCCGTAGAACATCTTTTTGCCCAGACTGCTTTTTCAATAAAAGAACCACAACTATGGAACTCTCTACCTGACACTTTGAAAAGTATACCTGCACTTTGTCACTTTCAGCAACAATCGTGTTCCCATGTTTAGTTTTTACACATTTTTACTAATTCTTATCTAGTTTGCACTTTGTCTGTATTATTACCATTATCATTATTATCGACTCCTCTTTGCCTCATTCTTTTTATTTTCCTATTTTAATGACGTTGGATCTGTGTTGTTGTTGTTGTTGGGGACATCCATCCATCCATCCATCCATTTTCTACCGCTTGTCCCCTTCGGGGTCGCAGGGGGTGCTGGAGCCTATCTCAGCTGCATTCGGGCGGAAGGCCGGGTACACCCTGGACAAGTCGCCGCCTCATCACAGAGCCAACACAGATAGACAGACAACATTCATATCATCGGCGGTCACTCGAACGAGTATGACGATCCTCCTGGTAGGGGTGTATCCCTTTATGGAGGATGCATGTGCGTGACTTTGTTTTACGTGGGGAGACTGGTGCACAGACAGTCACCACACGATCCTTGACAGAATCGGGTCACGGTCCAGTGGCATGGAGTCCAAGACGACTGGGGACCCTTTTCTGCTGCAGCCTTCTTCCGCCATCGCAGCCGTTGTGGTAGTTCTTAAATCTATCGTCTTCCGCCTGCTCCGCCGTTGAGGTGTTCACCGTATCCCTGGCTAGGGGGAAGTCAGGTACTAGGCCTTTGCCAAGGGCCACCTGGGGTAACAGTAGTAAAGGGGTTAACCTCCTAGTGCCCCAAGACCCCATAGAGGAGCCTCCACTTCCGGATGCACTTTAACGTCATGCCCAGGACGAACAGACAAAATTCACACTCATATTCACACACGAGGGCCAATTTAGTGTTGCCAATCAACCTATCCCCAGGTGCATGTCTTTGGAGGTGGGAGGAAGCCGGAATACCCGGAGGGAACCCACGCAGTCACGGGGAGAACATGCAAACTCCACACAGAAAGATCCCGAGCGCAGGATCGAACCCAGGACCTTCGTATTGTGAGGCAGACGCACTAACCCGTCTTCCACCGTGCTGCCCTTGTTGGGGACAAGTGTTGTAAACACTGACGTGCGGTGAGGTTCATGTCTGGTGAGGCACTTACTTCATCACAGTCAGATTTACAAACATATGAACCCTAAAGAGTATCTTATTCACCATTTGATTGGCAGCAGTTAACGGGTTATGTTTGAAAGCTCATACCAGCATTCTTCCCTGCTTGGCACTCAGCATCAAGGGTTGGAATTGGGGGTTAAATCACCAAAAATTATTCCCGGGCGCGGCGCTGCTGCTGCCCACTGCTCCCCTCACCTCCCAGGGGGTGATCAAGGGCATGGGTCGAATGCAGAGGACAAATTTCACCACACCTAGTGTGTGTGTGACAATCATTGGTATTTTAACTTAACTTTAACTTTACACATACAAACTGTAGCACACAAAAAAGCACATTTAATAAAAAAAACGTTATTATGGTCTTACCTTTACTTATAAATGAAGTCCATGCGCAGCTCATTTTGAACAAAAGCATCGATAACTTCTTTATAGAAGTCTTCCTTATCTTTCTTCAGTTTTAAAAGTCTCTCTGTCTCGATGGAGCTCTTCCTTTAATTATTACCTCCTGCTTCGATTGAAAGTCCAGTTTAGAAAACTGTTTTATTTTAGATATGTAATCCTCCATGTTAATAGTCCAGGCGAGAGGAAAAAATAAACGATCGCTAACTGTTGCTGCTTGTTGTCACTTCTTCTGCAGCCCAGTAGTCGCAAGAATGATCTCTGGGATCACTAGCGCCCTCTACCACCAGGAGGCGGGATTACTGCAAGCCTCAGCCAGTGCGTCTTCACAGCAGTTTTATGATTGCTCAGCACAAGAAATACGTTACACACATACAGTTGTTGACAAAATACACTGTACATTATATACCTCAGCTAACTAAACTATGGAAATGTATAATATAATTCATATAGCAATACGGTCTCACTGCACAGCAGGCCAGCAGTTAGCCGAGTCATTGCGCAATCCATGGTGAGGCTCAACTCAGTGACGTGCCTCAACTGGCTGCTGATCACCGCACCGTCTCTTCTCAGTATTTGAACGGCAAATGTGAAAATTCAGCGATTTTGAATAAAAATTATCTAAAACTGGTGAAGTTAAATGGAAAATAACTTTATAGTATAATCACTGGATACATATAACAATTTAATTATTATTTTTTTCTTTTTACATTTTTTCTTCTTTCCATGATGGCACGTGAGGCCCCGCCTCACCTGCCTCCCCTGACTGCACGTCAATGGTTGTAAACTAGCTTTGGCTACAAACACTATGACGCATACATTGGATGACTGTTTCAGATATCTATGTTTCCGTATCTGTCCCTATTTCAAATAAACCAGAAAGAAAAGAACCCCGATTCATTTTTTGTCCACAATTATAAAGAATGCACCACTAAAGTGAAATGATTCCTGAGGTATTGTGATAGCTTGTGCACATGTCTGAATGACATACTTGCCAACCTTGAGACCTCCGATTTCGGGAGGTGGGGGGCGGGGGCGTGGTCAGGGGTGGGGCGGGGCGTGGTTGGGGGCGTGGTTAAGAGGGGAGGAGTATATTGACAGCTAGAATTCACCAAGTCAAGTATTTCATACATAAATATATATATATATATATATATATATATATATATATATATATATATATATATATATATATATATATATATATATATATATATATATATATATATGTCTTAATAAAGTTATCCAAAAAATAGTGCTCGATACCGTAGTAGAGCGCAATATATGTATGTGTGGGAAAAAAATCACAAGACTATTTCATCTCTACAGGCCTGTTTCATGAGGGGGGGTACCCTCAATCATCAGGAGGTTTTAATGGGAGCATTCGCATACCATGGTTTATATAGGGCACAGAGTGGGTGGGTACAGGCTGGCGTAGGGGCGTGGTGATTGGCTCATGTGTTACCTAGGAGGTGTTTCCGTCTATGGCGGCATGCTGTCACAATTTCGCTGCGCTTGTTGAGGGATGACAGGTCTGGACGGTAAATAATAAACAGTTTCTCTTTCAAGCATAGGTTGCATCTTTTATTACCACTATTGTAAGGTGTGCTGGATGCAAGAATTTGCCATGTTATTGAATATTCAACATTATTGTCTTTGAGGTCCCAAATGTGTTTGCTGAGTTCTGTGGTATTTCGCAGGTTTTTGTTCCTGAAAGAAGCCTTGTGATTGTTCCATCTGGTTTTAAATTCTCCCTCGGTTAATCCTACATATGTGTCGGATGTGTTAATGTCCTTGCGTATTACCTTAGATTGGTAGACAACTGATGTTTGTAAGCACCCCCCGTTGAGAGGGCAATCAGGTTTCTTTCGGCAGTTACAGTCTTTGTTGGTTTTGGAGTCGCTCTGTCTGGGGGCCGACGGCTCATTTGCAATTGTTTTGTTGTGGTTTGAGATGATTTGTCGTATATTGTTCATGCAGCTGTAGCTCAATTTAATGTTGTTCTTGTTGAATACTTTTCTTAGGGTGTTGTCTTTTGGGAAAGTGTTTGTCAATCAGATTGAGGAATTTGTGTCCAATGTTAGTTGAGACGTTTTTGCTGTATGGGGGGTTGTACCAGATGATGTTGTTTCGTTTTCTGTTCTTTTTTGGCTGGTTTCCTGGCGTGGGTTCATAGGTGAGGGTGAAATTGTATCCGCTTTCATCAAGGGCTTTTTGGTACGGGGGGGTTTCTTGGTCAAATTCAGCTTTGCTAGATGACAGCATCGATAGCCTTTTATTGATTCCGGTAGGTATTCTTTTCGTGGTGGTGGGTGGGTGGTTGCTGTCATGGTGCACGTATTGGAGTGTTGTGTTGGGTTTCGTGAATGGTTGGTAGCTGTTATTTCTCAGGTTGAAAGTGACGTCAAGGAAGTTGACGGTTTGCTTGTTGGCTTCAATCGTGATCCGTAGGCCGTTCTCTTTGAAAATTTGGCATATGCGCTTTTTGGTATTCTCGCTGCTCCTTGGCGAGGCGCGACACACTGCCAGTCCGTCATCACGGTAAATACCAAGGTTCAGATTGAGGCTAGCGAGCTGGGAGAGGAGGAAACTCCCGACGAGTTCACACGTTTCTGCTCCGTCAAAACTTCCCATAGTGACGTCAAATGTTGCATTGTTCTTTTTTTGCCATGGTGTACTGTTGTGGATGAGAATGGAGTTTTTTGCGTGGATGATGATGTTTCTTTCGTTGCCTGTGATTGAGTCGTAGTCTGAGGCGAAGTCTAGTGCTTGAGTCAGTAGGTCTTGCGTGATGGAAGGGTAAAATTCCTCGATATCAAAGGAGATAAAGTTTGTGGTTTTATCGGCAGCTATGATGAGGTTGTTTACTTTCTTGATGCGTAAACAACCTCATCATAGCTGCCGATAAAACCACAAACTTCTACAGAATGGACATACCAGAACACCACACCTTACTGGACAGAAGCATCACCAAATCATACAAAAAAGCGCAACCCAACACCTTACAGAACATCCACCTGGAAAATAAAAGGATCGCGGCTGAACTGGACATTGAGGACAGGGTGGACGCCACAGCCAACAAGGAAGCCTTCATCACATTGAAGGACCACAAACCCAACTTCGCAAATAACCCAACATGCCGACTAATAAACCCAACTAAATCTGAAATAGGAAAAATCAGCAAAATAATCCTGGACAGAGTCAACACAAAAATCAAGGACAAAACACCACTCAACCAATGGAGAAATACAGCAGCAGTAATCAAATGGTTCAACAACATCCAAGACAAACAACAGCACAACTTTATCTCCTTTGATATCGA
Organism: Nerophis lumbriciformis; assembly: GCF_033978685.3. Lineage (NCBI taxonomy): Eukaryota > Metazoa > Chordata > Actinopteri > Syngnathiformes > Syngnathidae > Nerophis > Nerophis lumbriciformis. Next base: position 28,192,642 of record NC_084559.2, on the reverse strand, counting down.
GGAATTTTACCCTTCCATCACGCAAGACCTACTGACTCAAGCACTAGACTTCGCCTCAGACTACGACTCAATCACAGGCAACGAAAGAAACATTATCATCCACGCAAAAAACTCCATTCTCATCCACAACAGTACACCATGGCAAAAAAAGAACAATGCAACATTTGACGTCACTATGGGAAGTTTTGACGGAGCAGAAACGTGTGAACTCGTTGGGAGTTTCCTCCTCTCCCAGCTCGCTAGCCTCAATCTGAACCTTGGTATTTACCGTGATGACGGACTGGCAGTGTGTCGCGCCTCGCCAAGGAGCAGCGAGAATACCAAGAAGCGCATATGCCAAATTTTCAAAGAGAACGGCCTACGGATCACGATTGAAGCCAACAAGCAAACCGTCAACTTCCTTGACGTCACTTTCAACCTGAGAAATAACAGCTACCAACCATTCACGAAACCCAACACAACACTCCAATACGTGCACCATGACAGCAACCACCCACCCACCACCACGAAAAGAATACCTACCGGAATCAATAAAAGGCTATCGATGCTGTCATCTAGCAAAGCTGAATTTGACCAAGAAACCCCCCCGTACCAAAAAGCCCTTGATGAAAGCGGATACAATTTCACCCTCACCTATGAACCCACGCCAGGAAACCAGCCAAAAAAGAACAGAAAACGAAACGACATCATCTGGTACAACCCCCCATACAGCAAAAACGTCTCAACTAACATTGGACACAAATTCCTCAATCTGATTGACAAACACTTTCCCAAAGACAACACCCTAAGAAAAGTATTCAACAAGAACAACATTAAATTGAGCTGCAGCTGCATGAACAATATACGACAAATCATCTCAAACCACAACAAAACAATTGCAAATGAGCCGTCGGCCCCCAGACAGAGCGACTCCAAAACCAACAAAGACTGTAACTGCCGAAAGAAACCTGATTGCCCTCTCAACGGGGGGTGCTTACAAACATCAGTTGTCTACCAATCTAAGGTAATACGCAAGGACATTAACACATCCGACACATATGTAGGATTAACCGAGGGAGAATTCAAAACCAGATGGAACAATCACAAGGCTTCTTTCAGGAACAAAAACCTGCGAAATACCACAGAACTCAGCAAACACATTTGGGACCTCAAAGACAATAATGTTGAATATTCAATAACATGGCAAATTCTTGCATCCAGCACACCTTACAATAGTGGTAATAAAAGATGCAACCTATGCTTGAAAGAGAAACTGTTTATTATTTACCGTCCAGACCTGTCATCCCTCAACAAGCGCAGCGAAATTGTGACAGCATGCCGCCATAGACGGAAACACCTCCTAGGTAACACATGAGCCAATCACCACGCCCCTACGCCAGCCTGTACCCACCCACTCTGTGCCCTATATAAACCATGGTATGCGAATGCTCCCATTAAAACCTCCTGATGATTGAGGGTACCCCCCCTCATGAAACAGGCCTGTAGAGATGAAATAGTCTTGTGATTTTTTTCCCACACATACATATATATATATATATATATATATATATATATATATATATATATATATATATATATATATATATATATATATATATATCCTGAAAATATGCAAACAAAACTGTGTTTAGATAATTGATACTTCAACCTTGCATAAATAAATCTTAAGGAATATAACATAACTTGGCTTCTGAGAGCTTCAAAATGCAATGAATAAAATGCTAAAGTTGTTGATAAACAAGCAATTATTTTAATAATTAAATATGGTCATTTTAAATGAATTATGATCATTTAAAATTAATTATTTCAAATATGTTTATCCAGCCATATTCTATGGCTGGATGTATTAAGGAGTCAGAAAAAATACAAATAAAAATACAATTAATTTTGATGTTTTTAGCAAAATATAGTAAAAATGTATTTCGTTTTTGTTTTTTTTAATTAGTAAATATATTTATTTTTAGGTAAGATAAACATAATAAAACAATTTATCTCTAGTATGGATGATTTAGTTCTTGTCACCCTGTTGTCTTCCCGTCTGAAAAAAGGCTGTCCTCACTCAGGTCCGCTGAAAATCGGGAGATTTTCGGGAAAATATTTGTCCCGGGAGGTTTTCAGGAGAGGCGCTGAATTTCAGGAGTCTCCCGGAAAATTCGGGAGGGTTGGCAAGTATGCTGAATGATGATTGCTTGACTATTAATCTCTTATTAACTCCTTAGTTTCTTTACTAACTAAATATAAACACATGCATAAAGTGAGAGAAAAAAAAAGGGACGAGATTTGCAGTTTGATGAGCCCCACTAACATAATTATTACTTTAAATGGATAAATGTCCACCGCATTACAGTATTCTAGTCGTAAAATGTACCATATAAAAACTCATGATCATGCTTCTCATGCGCTCTTATTGTATTTTTTATACTGAGCTGCTCACCCACGGGAGTTAACTATAGAAGTAATTTTGCATCGACTGAAATTACATGCAATAACCAGTGTGGAATCATGGCCTCCGTATACTTTTAAAGTGCGCATTTTACCCACGCCTGGCAGCATGTTCTGTGGAATTACAAAAGAAAGCCCTTTTCACAACAGTTGCGTCATTCCTTTCATGTCTAGACATTATATGTCTTTTTTTTTTTTTAAGAAACCCAACCACCCTCCATATGACGGGCGAGTGTGTCATCTCCTAAGAGAGTGCTAGTTGACTGAAGTCACAGTGTAGTCACTACAAAGCATCCGCAGTGGTCCATATTCATGAAGGTGTAGCGATTACTGACATATTTTCTTATGGGAACAAATCAGCAGTAGGGTGCGAAGAAGCTGCCGTGTACGTAGCGTCTCGGGAGCTTTGTTAGATTCAGCTGATCTGAGGCCAGGCTTGCTGTTGTCTGTCATCTGGGGAAGTTCCGATGGACGGGACACATTTCAGCCTCTCTCCTCGGAAAGTCACCGTAACAGTGAATGAGAAGATGGGGGCTACCAAGAACATGTAAAAATTAAAAAATAAACACATTATAATATATAGCTGCTAATTTATGGATGATTCATTATTATTATTATTGTTAAAACATAATGTCCATAATGTTTTTGTATTCAACAAATGTTTTGAACGCCAACAAAGACACTGAAAAGTTATCGATTGTGCAATGGCGCCATGTTTTTGACAAGTTCGCTGACTGCAGGTGCTGCAGTGTCCTTCCATTCAGTGCTTTCGAACCAGAAGTAGTTAAAGTTAAAGTTAAAGTACCAATGATTGTCACACACACACTAGGTGTGGTGAAATTTGTCCTCTGAAGTTGACCCATCCCCTTGTTCACCCCCAGGGAGGTGAGGGGAGCAGTGGGCAGCAGCGGTGGCCACGCCCGGGAATCATTTTTGGTGATTTAACCCCCAATTCCAACCCTTGATGCTGAGGGAGGTAATGGGTCCCATTTTTATAGTCTTTGGTATGACTCGGCCGGGGTTTGAACTCACAACCTACCGATCTCAGGGCGGACACTCTAACCACTAGGCCAGTGGTTCTTAACCTTTTTACAGTGATGAACCCCCTGTGAATTTTTTTTTAATTCAAGTACCCCCTAATCAGAGCAAAGCATTTTTGGTTGAAAAAAAGAGATAAAGAAGTAAAATACCGCACTATGTCATCAGTTTCTGATTTATTAAATTGTATAAGAGTGCAAAATATTGCTCATTTGTAGTGGTCTTTCTTGAACTATTTGGAAAAAAATATATAAAAATAACTAAAAACTTGTTGAAAAATAAACCAATGATTCAATTATAAATAAAGATTTCTACACATAGAAGTAATCATCAACTTAAAGTGCCCTCTTTGGGGATTGTAATAGAGATCCATCTGGATTCATGAACTTAATTCTTCACAAAAAAGAAATCTTTAACATCAATATTTATGGAACATGTCCACAAAAAATTTGTCTGTCAACACTGAATATTGCATTGTTGCATTTCTTTTCACAGTTCTTTTTGACAGACATTTTAATGAGAAACCTGAGCTTGTGCTTCACTGAGTTTATGAACTTACATTCATATTTTGTTGAAGTATTATTCAATAAATATATTTATAAAGGATTTTTGAATTGTTGCTATTTTTAGAATATTTAAAAAAAATCTCACGTACCCCTTGGCATACCTTCAAGTACCCCCAGGGGTACGCGTACCCCCATTTGAGAACCACTGCACTAAGCCACTGAGTAGGTAGTAGAATGCCGTTCGGTCCTCTCGCCGTCCATGGGTTTTTTGAAATGTACTTACTGTTTTGTGCCTTTTTTTGTCCCGTTTTGTCTCCTATTCGTCTATGGCAGGGGTGTCAAACATACGGCCCGAGGGCCGGGTCAGGCCCGTGAACAGGTTTTATCCGTCCCGCGGGATGAGTTTGCTACTGTGACCGTCTCATGCTGTCGTGCGGGTTCCAAGGACCATCAAAGACAGACATCGTTGCGAGCAGGTTTTGACTTTCTTTATTTTTCAATAAAGCTGTCTCTTGCCGGGTTGCTTTTCAGCTGTTCCGCTTGCCTGCTCGCTCTTCCGTTCGCTTTTCAGCTTTCCACGTCGTCGTCTTCGCCGGGCACTCTGTCTTTCACGCTCAGTATCCGCTTCTCTTTCTCCCACTTGCTCTCCGACTCTCTCTGCCCCCACGTTCACGGCTGCCGCCCTTTTACACAGTTCGAGACGATTATGCGATTGTGCCCAGCTGGGCGATTCACGCACCTGATTTCGTTTGCGGCGTCGATCCCGCCGCTGGCCCGCGGTCTACACCCCCTCGCTGCCATCTTGGAGCGGGCCCCGGTGTGCCCTGCCTCGCTGTCGGACTGCCAGCCCCGCCTCTCCACAGCTACGTATAAAAATGCACCTGAAATTTTTGAATGAAAAAAACTGCTGTTCTAAATGTGTCCACTGGATGTCGCAATAGCAATTATTTGTATCTTTGTAGATGATGCTACATATGTACAAAATAAACCACATGATGTTAGTACATCAGTCAAGGAAAATGATCAAACTTCATAAATAACATACTGTAATTAGATTTTGATGTAATTTTTTTTATCTTGATTGATTAAAAATGAACACCAATGAGTTGACTGATGAACATTATCACATAATTTATTCAGAAAATATAAATAACGACAAATAAATATAGAATACTTTTAACCGCAACATGTAAGTGTAAAAAAAACCTCAACAACATTATGATTTGTACAATTTCAGAATGTTCTTGTTCTATTTTTAAACAAAGAAAACAATCTGAAGTTGTCTTCATTTTTAAAGGCCTACTGAAACCCACTACTACCGACCACGCAGTCTGATAGTTTATATATCAATGATGAAATCTTAACATTGCAACACATGCCAATACGGCCGGGTTAGCTTACTAAAGTGCAATTTTAAATTTCACGCGAAATATCCTGCTGAAAACGTCTCGGTTTGATGACGCCTGCGCGTGACGTTACGGATTGTAGAGGACATTTTGGGACAGCATGGTGGCCAGCTATTAAGTCGTCTGTTTTCATCGCAAAATTCCACAGTATTCTGGACATCTGTGTTGGTGAATCTTTTGCAATTTGTTCAATGAACAATGGAGACAGCAAAGAAGAAAGCTGTAGGTGGGAAGCGGTGTATTGCGGCAGGTGTTGTGCCGGATAACGCACCCCCGCCGTAGAATGCACCCCCTGACTGTTGTGCCGGATAACACAGTCGGTGTTTCATTGTTTACATTCCCGGAAGATGACAGCCAGCTTTACCATTGGCCTGTGGAGAACTGGGACAACAGAGACTTTTTCCAGGAGGACTTTGAGTTGGATGCGCTGACGCGGTACCGTGAGTCCGCATGCAGCTGCGGCTTCCAAACATTTGATCACTTGCCCGTACGTGCGTGCCAATACGGCATGTCACGTACGTAACTTTGGGGACTTTGGGGAAATATATGTGCTGTATGAACTTTGGGGAGGTGAACGGTACTTTGGGCTATGGGATTGAGTGTGTGGTGCACGTGTTTGAGTTGTATTGGCGGGTTATATGGACGGGAGGGGGGGAGGTGTTTGTTATACGGGATTAATTTGTGGCATATTAAATATAAGCCTGGTTGTGTTGTGGCTAATAGAGTATTTATATGTCTTGTGTTTATTTACTGTTTTAGTCATTCCCAGCTGAATATCAGGTCCCACCCGCCTCTCACAGCATCTTCCCTATCTGAATCGCTCCTACTGCCCTCTAGTCCTTACCTCACTTTCCTCATCCACAAATCTTTCATCCTCGCTCAAATTAATGGGGAAATCGTCGCTTTCTCGGTCCGAATCGCTCTCGCTGCTGGTGGCCATGATTGTAAACAATGTGCAGATGTGAGGAGCTCCACAACCTGTGACGTCACGCGAGTCGTCTGCTACTTCCGGTACAGGCAAGGCTTTTTTATCAGCGACCAAAAGTTGCAAACTTTATCGTCGATGTTCTCTACTAAATCCTTTCAGCAAAAATATGGCAATATCGGGAAATGATCAAATATGACACATAGAATGGACCTGCTATCCCCGTTTAAATAAGAAAATCGCATTTCAGTAGGCCTTTAAGTTGTTGTGCCATGATTTTACCAGTCTGGCCCACTTGGTAGTAGATTTTTCTCCATGTGGCCCCCGATCTGAAATGAGTTTGACACCCCTGTTCTGTAGCGTTTCTGCTCGAAAGGATTCTTTACTCATCACTCCAAGCAATGTTTGTAAGTTTTACAATATAACTAAAACTACTCCTACTTACTAAACCGTCCCATGTGTGATGTCTGTGCACATTAATATGTTCTATCATAATATGCAATCACGTTTACTCGTCTCTATGTTAGTATTATTCATTTACAATGGCATTCTTTTTGTATTGTTTCAGATTCGTAAATTCACCAAAACGTCACCGTGGAGTTATTGAATCTGTTAAGCTGATTAGAGAGCTCGCTTCTGTAGCTTGTGGGTCCATGACGATGACTTCTGTTTTGTTTTAGCAAACGTTTTACTGACATGTTACAGGCACCGTTTGGAAACAGAGTACACAATGTAAAACAAAAAACATATATATATATATATATATATTTTTACCTGTATATATATATATATATGTGGCTAATATGTGGCTAATATATGTGAAAAGATAAATTTTTTTAAAAAATGGGATGGGTGCAGATTAAGTACCGGTGCACTGTGCTCTGTGTTTTCTATTGATGTTCCCTTACTGCCATCGCTCCGAGCAGGGCGGGAATCCACATCGCCCGTTTGAGGGGTAAGCGTGCTAGCCACTAGGCTAAGAGCTGCTAACCCAGCAGCAAGCAGACTTTTTTGAAGTTGTCAGGGAGTGACGTTTACGAACGTACACATGGCCCAGGCACCCTGACCTACACTAGCACGAGCGTAAACAGTCACCTGTGCCAGTCAAAAATCCCGCATTGACTGGCAGGGTGAGACGGACATATAAAGGGGAGTGATTAGTGGCGGCAGCAGGTGGGGACACTAATCAACAAACAGGTGTGTGAGCTCGAGCGCGCCGAGCAATGAGAACGTAAACAAAGGACAGCAAGGAGCGCTAGAAATACAACTACACTTCTTTTTTTTTCTCAGTGTACATGAATGAAGGTGTGTGTTGCTGGACCCGACTTGGACATTATCTGGACTGGACCTGGTTTTAAAAAAAACAACCTTTAAACGAAGCTAATTTCATTTACAACCAGGTCTGGTGAAGATAAGGTCCTTTCTTTTCTTTTTTATTTTATTTCATTTTTATTTTATTTTTTAATTTTTTTAATTTTTTTTAAATTTTTTTAAATTTTTTTAAATTTTAAATTTTTTTTAATAGATAAGATAAATACATATTTTCTTGGATAAAATATTTATTTATTTAAATAATTACATAAGGGAGGAAAAAAAAAGAAAAAAAAAAGTAATTAAATGAAAATGTTAGTGGACCAGCAGCACAAACAATCAAGTGTGCTTCAGGGACTGTGTTGTGTCCCTTGCAGAAGTGTTGTCCATGTTGTGGGAACCAGAATATTGATGGCAGAAAGAAAGAACCCCTTTTGTGTGAGTGGGTGTGTATGAGTGTGAATGGGGGAGGGAGGTTTTTTTTTTTCGGGTTGATGCACTAGTTGAAAGTGTATCGTGTGTTTTTTTCTATGTTGATTTAATAAAAAAAAAAAAAAAATACAACTACACACAAAACCTGACAAAGCATGACTTGGGGCATGACACGAGTAAGTGTTTTAAATGTAGGAAAAATAATCATAATATGACCCCTTCAAACAAAGTATGGTATGTAATCGGGTTGTACGGTATACCAGTATTAGTTTAGTACTACGATACTAATGAATCATATTCGGTACTATACCGCCTCTGAAAAGTACCAACCCCCGTCGTCGTCATGTCGTGTGATTGCTGGTTTACGAGCAAAGTAGCATGTTCGACAGTGCACAATCACAGAGTACTTACAAACAGACCAGGGGCGCCGCTAGGGATTTTGGGCCCCATGAAAAGAATCTTTACAGGGCCCCCAACACAGTGTCATTATTTTTTCTGTATTATAATTTCATCATCATTAGGGGCCTCTCTGGGCCCCCCTCCATCATGGGCCCCTAGAATCCGTCTCCTTTACCCCCCCTTTTTGGTGCCCGTGAAACAGACACAGTGTGTAGACAGAAAAGAGAGAACGGACGCATTTTGGCTTAAAAATTAACGATAAAGGTGAAGTTATGACACTGAAACGCCCTCAGGAAGAGGTGCTTTAAGACATGGCTAGCTGGCTAGCGGCTAAAGTCCAGCCCCAGTCGGCAGTGTTTTAGCTACTTTAAGTCACTAATCCTCGTCTCCATGGCGACAAATAAAGTGAGTTTCTTACAAGTATCATCCCTGCAGGACGAGGAATAGCTAAACATGCTTCACTACACACCGTAGCTCACCGACGTCAAAATGTAAACAAACGCCATTGGGGGATCTACACCTAACATCCACTGTAATGATACCAAGTACAGGAGCATTTAGAGTCGATACTACTATGATTATGTCTATGTTTTGGCATCACAACATCTTCTTTCGTAATAAAAAAAATGTATATTATGTTTATAAAGTCAGGAAATATGTCCCTGGACACATGAGGACTTTGAATATGACCAAAACAAACAACAGAAGAATAAGTGATTATTACATTTTAACAGACGTGGAGATAGAACTTGTTAAAAGAGAAAGTAAGCAGATATTAACAGTAAATGAACAAGTAGATTAGTAATTCATTTTCTACCACTTGTCCTTAATCATGTTAACAAAATAATAGAAAGGAAAATGACACAATATGTTACTGCATATGTCAGCAGCTAAATTAGGAGCCTTTGATTGATTACTTACTACTAAAAGACAAGTTGTCTTGTATGTGTGACAACCGGGTCGCATCGTGATGCAGGGTTGTTCTCCCAGGAATGCAGACGGGCTTCAGACACCGCGTGCAGGTAGGACAATGATTTATTTAAGGAATAAATCAGACGGGAACAAAAGAAAAACTTGCTCATAGCACTTAAGGCAAAAACTAAAGAGCCTAGAGTGGAAGCTAGCAGGTACAGAGCATGAAACAAAAGTCTTCAACTGTTGCAAATGGCAAATTAGGAAGCCAGGCCGAGTATAGGCCAGGGCATAGACTAAATAGCCCTCTGATTAGTGCCCGGACAACAGGTGAGCGTCTTGAACACTAACCAGAGGCAGCTGAGTTCAATCTGCCGTCATGGCAACTGAAACAAACAAACTCAAGAGGTGCTGAAAACACAAGTGACTAAACAACGTAAACAAACTATGATCATAAAAGTATGTTCACTATTTTATTTAAGGACAAACTTGCAATAAGAAACATATGTTTCATGTACCCTAAGATTTTTTGTTAAAATAAAGCCAAAAATGCCATTTTTTGTGGTGCCCTTTATTTAGAAAAATATCGACAAGTATCCAAATAATTTTGGTACCGGTACCAAAATATTGGTATCGGGACAACACTAGTAATAACTTATTATAAAATGTGTCAAAGTTTATTACGAAATGAGTTCGAAAGTTCACTAATTGCTGTAGATAATCACAAAATGGGGCGTCATTACTTAATGAGGTAAAAATGTATTGCATTATCACATGCATTCACTATTATTACATAATGTAGAAACTAACCCAAGTATCATCGCTGCAGGATGAGGAATAGCTAAACATGCTTCACTACACACCGTAGCTCACCGACGTCAAAATGTAAACAAACGCCATGGGTGGATCTACACCTGACATCCACTGTAATGATACCAAGTACAGGAGCGTTTCGAGTTGAAACTACTATGATTACGTCGATGTGTTTTGGCATCACAAGATCTTCTCTTGTTTAAAAAAAAAAGTATATTATGTTTATAAACTCAGGAAATATGTCCCTGGACACATGAGGACTTTGAATATGACCAATGTATGATCCTGTAACTACTTGGTATCGGATTGATTCCCAAATTTGTGGTATCACCCAAAACTAATGTAAAGTATCCAAACAACAGAAGAATAAGTGATTATTACATTTCAACAGAAGAGTAGATAGAACATGTTAAAAGAGAAAGTAAGCAGATATTAACAGTAAATGAACAAGTAGATTAATAATTAATTTTATACCACTTGTCCTTAATAATGTTGACAAAATAATAGAATTATAAATGACACAAAATGTTACTGCATACGTCAGCAGCTAAATTAGCAGCCTTTGTTTACAAGTTTACAAGTTGTCTTGTATGTTCTCTATTTTATCTAAGGACAAACTTGCAATAAGAAACATATGTTTAATGTACCCTAAGATTTTTTGTTAAAATAAAGCCAATAATGCAATTTTTCAAGGTCCCCTTTATTTAGAAAAGTACAGAAAAGTATCAAAATAAAGATTGGTATTGGGACAACACTAGTATGTATATTAATGCAACATGTATAGCTTTAAAACTGACATTGACTACTGAAAATGCTTGTGTGTTTGTGCAAATCCTTCTAAGTCAGACCTGGGCAAATTAAGGCCCGGGGGCCACATGCGGCCCATTGAGCTTTTCAATCTGGCCCACAGGACATTCCCAAATCATTTTTTTAGGTCTTGTAGCTGCCATTATGATGTGCAGTGATGTTTTCTAATGACCGTAAGTCTTCAACTATACAAAGTATTTCAATGGTTGGAATCTGCGCTTATGGATGATATACCAGTTACTATGGTAATCTAATTAGTAAATATGGTAATCTAATTAGTCACTATGGTCATCTAATTAGTTACTATGGTAATCTACGTCACAGCAGCTCAGACGAGGCACCAAGCAGTGTGGGCGGGAAGCCTTTCCACAGACGCGGAAGGAGATTTTTACAACAATGTTCTATAGCTTAGTGATATATAGAATAGAATAGAATAGAATACAATAGAACAGTGGTTTTCAAATGGGGGTACGCGTACCCCTGGGGGTACTTGAAGGTATGCCAAGGGGTACGTGAGATTTTTTTTAAATATTCTAAAAATAGCAACAATTCAAAAATCCTTTATAAATATATTTATTGAATAATACTTCAACAAAATATGAATGTAAGTTCATAAACTCAGTGAAGCACAAGCTCAGGCTTCTCACAAAAATGTCTGTCAAAAGAACTGTGAAAAGAAATGCAACAATGCAATATTCAGTGTTGACAGCTAGATTTTTTGTGGACATGTTCCATAAATATTGCTGTTAAATATTTCTTTTTTTGTGAAGAAATGTTTAGAATTAAGTTCATGAATCCAGATGGATCTCTATTACAATCCCCAAAGAGGGCACTTTAAGTTGATGATTACTTCTGTGTAGAAATCTTTATTTATATTTGAATCACTTGTTTATTTTTCAACAAGTTTTTAGTTATTTTTATATCTTTTTTTCCAAATAGTTCAAGAAAGACAAATACAAATGAACAATATTTTGCACTCTTATACAATTTAATAAATCAGAAACTGATGACATAGTGCTGTATTTTACTTCTTTATCTTTTTTTTCAACCAAAAATGCTTTGCTCTGATTAGGGGGTACTTGAATTTAAAAAATGTTCACAGGGCGTACATCACTGAAAAAAGGTTGAGAACCACTGCAATAGAACATACTTTATTGATCCCTGGGGGAAATTCAGCAAATATCAGATTGTAGGTGGGTTTTTTTGTGTACACTTCGCATTCATATTTCACTGTTTGTTGCATTTTTCTTGCGTTTCACTTAATTGTCAAATATGTCGATTCGAAGGTGGAGTGACGTTCATATTTTGTCAATATTCAGAGTTTTATCGTTCATAGAAAAATGTGAAATTCCATTACGTTTTTAGCATTCAATCAGACATTATTGTGAGGTTTTGTATTAGTGTTCCTAAAAATAGACACATTTTTTTCTCTAAAATGTGGCCCCCCGAGTCAAAATAATTGCCCAGGCCTGTTCTAAGTGAACCGATCGTTTACCCGCTAATTTTGTCTTTTCCTCTTAGGATCGGGGCTGTCCTTGGTGCCGATACCCCTTCCGCTGAACGATGACATTGAACATGTGCCAGGCTGCAGGTTAGCAACAAGTCAATAACCAAACAAAGCAAAGCGGCGAAGGGTGCGGAGGTGTTGTTTGAATGCAGATGGCTACACTTGCGCCTGTCTGTGCGCTTTAATGGGCGTCTTCTCTCGTCTGCCACGAGGCCCAGGTATTCCTCCTCTACCTCATTAGTGCTGATTTACGCCACAGCAAGGTGAAGGCAGGCAGGACGGACCCCCCCCCACCCTCCCCTGCCTTCCCCGTTCACATACTTCTACATATATTGCCCTGTACTCCCCCATTCCTCTTCTCTCTCTCCTTATTCTCCTGCCGCGCACAGACAATGGGGCCCTGGAGAATACCGGCTTGCGCTGAATTATTCAAATCAGCAGTGGCAGCGAGCTGGAGAGCAAAGGCGAGGAGATAGAGGAGACCGAGGGTGCAGCAAAGTGAAAGAACGCCGTATGATGGGAAGGGGACGCGGAGGAAGAGGGGAGCAGTCGGAGAGAAAGACAGATAGGATGGAAAAAAGTGTGCGAATCCGCTCGACTCTGCATGCAAATCGCCTTTTTTTGCCCCTCATCTCGCTTTCCCCTCTCTATGAGTCACCCCCCTGCCCTTCACCGCTTCATCAATACACATCTGTACCCCTCCCCTCTCTCCAGAAGGGGGTGCGGAGCGTACAGGAGGTGTTCGACAGCGGCGGCGTGCGCCTGGCAGGAGGAGAATGCGCCGGTAATTAGCTCGCACCGGCACGGATAAAACAAGAGAAGGAGCGATGGGAGGAGGAGAAAAGAGGAGAGAAGAGCCCGAAAACAAGCCTCCTGCCAGGTCTCGTCTCCCTGGAGGCGCGACCTGGACATGGCGGTGTGCAGTCTGGGAACAAAGAGACGATGGTGAGGCTGAAGGGAAGGCCTGTATGACAGCACTTGCAGAGAGGGGGGGGGGGGGGATGACTGCGTGTGTACGTCTGCCGGCTGGATTAGATTGTGATGGTGGATGTCACCCGGTGGTAGATGCTCTACATGCGCGTGTGATTCAGACAAACTAATGGCGACACCAAATCATCAGTCACATCACATGAACACGTGCAGAATACAAAAGGCATTTCGGACCAAAAAAAAAAAAAAGTGTTTATGCTCGGCGACTGTGCCAGAAAGTGAGGTGAATTTAGTCTGAAAGAACTATGGCGTCAAAAAGGTGTCAAACTCTCTGCGTGCGCCCGGCCTATCTGAGCGCGGACGTGGGCTAATTTTTTACGCTGTGGCAGGGAGGCGTCTTTTGAGTTGAGTTGAGTTGAGTTGAGTTTGAGTTTATTTCGAACATGCACGCTAGAGATGAGCGGATAGGCAATTATTTCATCCGCAACCGCATCACAAAAGTCGTCAACCATCCGCATCCACCCGAACCAACATTTTATCAAAACCACACCCGCCCGCCATCCGCCAGTTGTTATATATCTAATATAGACGATGCAAGCATATTAGTGAGGTTATAAAGCTTTTGCCTGTTAAAGAAAGGAGACTGATCCAATGCAGCAGGGACTGCGTGCCACGCATTAATATATCTTGGCCACGCATTAAATAAATGATAAATGGGTTGTACTTGTATAGCGCTTTTCTACCTTCAAGGTACTCAAAGCGCTTTGACACTACTTCCACATTTACCCATTCACACACACATTCACACACTGATGGAGGGAGCTGCCATGCAAGGCGCTAACCAGCACCCATCAGGAGCAAGGGTGAAGTGTCTTGCTCAGGACACAACGGACATGACAAGGTTGGTACTAGGTGGGGATTGAACCAGGGACCGTTGGGTCGCGCACGGCCATTCTTCCACTGCGCCACGCCGTCCCTTAGTGGCTAAGATATATTAATGCGTGATAATATTATTTATCATTATTATAATATTATTGTCATTTCCATTAAGAAAGTGTTGACTATTGTTGCCAATGCCCTCAGATCAGGAGTGCGTTCCTCACACTTTGTGTGCGCAGTTGCAGAAAGCAGAACGAGGCTTTTAAGAAGTTAAAACAATGTTTTAGAAAGACTAGGCTTATATTTTCGTTAGGTGAAAAAAATGTTCTGAATTTATTTCAATCAATATTAACTTGTTAACGTTATAATGCTCAAATAGGGACGAGGGCGGGGTGCACAGTGAAACAGTGAACAATTTCGCGACAAAGATGAACCTTTATTGATTGATCTGCAGCCATGACAAAATATCAGACAATCTCCATTGTCAACGACAGGCAGGAAAATAAAGATAAACACATAGCCTATGTTGTAGGCATAGGCATAGGCTCATACGTTTTTAAGTTGAAATAAAAAAATAAATACAAAATGTGCCTCATAAGCCTTAGGCTGTCAATCACGCGCACAAACTTAAATTATACAATAACATATGTATGTCATCTCTATTTAAACAAAAATAAATTAAATAAATAATAATAACAAATGACCTGCAACTTATTGGCCAAGGCAAATAGCTGAAGGGGGGAAATCAAACCCATCAGACTGCACTTTATCATCAAACTTGAATTATAATGAAAATAGACGGTCGCGACAAACAAAGCAGGCTAAATAGCCTTACATTGTCGCCAATCGGAGATGCGCTTCACTTGAAAGCGAGGCCAAATAATTATTCACACATAGTAGTATATCTCGAATAGAAAAAAACCACAATAAACAACGCAATTGCCTTAATTCCTTTGCATTGTAGTGCGCCCAAACAACACGTGACCATCAAAATTATTTAGCTGACCGAACTCAATATAGGTTAGACATGTGCTTATTTGGTATAGCCTAGGTAACGTAGACTAATTCGTTTAACATATCCAACCGTATGTCTATTTACTTTTTTTTTTGTTAGCACTATGCAGGAATAAAATGGCATCTACAGTGCCAGGATTCATGCGAGAGCGCCTGGCCTCTAAAATGCGCCCTGCTGCGCTGAAGGAGCGCTCACTTGCGCCACTTGTTGCTGGGACGCGGTGCCTGATTAATAATTGACTGTTTCAAAGAGTGCTGCTCGTTTTTCGTATGCGGGTAACAACATTTAACTATGTATATATATTTCCGAATTGGTTCAACCGCCAACCGCCCGCATCTATTTAAAATCTATTTTTACCCGCCCAACCCGCGGTTTATCCGCGGACTCCGCGGTTGTGTCCGCAAACCGCGCATCTCTAATGCACGCATACAACATGATACATCACAATTTCCAGTTTCTCTTTTCAACATGATCGAAAAGGAGTAGGAAGAAGCACAGCTTATTTAATCCGACCCCTTTTCTTTTACGAACCCCGTTTCCATATGAGTTGGGAAATTGTGTTAGATGTAAATATAAACGGAATACAATTATTTGCAAATCCTTTTCAACCCATATTCAGTTGAATGTACTACAAAGACAAGATATTTGATGTTCAAACTCATAAACTTAATTTTTTTTTTTGCAAATAATAATTAACTTAGAATTTCATGGCTGCAACACATGCCAAAGTAGTTGGGAAAGGGCATGTTCACCACTGTGTTACATGGCCTATCCTTTTAACAATACTCAGTAAACCTACCGTCTTCCGCCTGCTCCGCTGTTGAGGTGTTCACCGTATCCCTAGCTAGGGGGCAGTCAGGTACTAGGCCTTTGCCAAGGGCCACCTGGGGTAACAGTAGTAAAGGGGTTAACCTCCTAGTGCCCCAAGACCCTATAGAGGAGCCTCCACTGCCGGATGCACTTTGACGTCATGCCCAGGACACGCCTATACTGGCTCACCTGCACTGGCTTCCTGTGCACTTAAGATGCGACTTTAAAGGGGAACATTATCACAATTTCAGAAGGGTTAAAACCATTAAAAATCAGTTCCCAGTGGCTTATTTTATTTTTCGAAGTTTTTTTCAAAATTTTACCCATCACGCAATATCCCTAAAAAAAGCTTCAAAGTGCCTGATTTTAACCATCGTTATATACACCCGTCCATTTTCCTGTGACGTCACATAGTGATGCCAATACAAACAAACATGGCGCATAGAACAGCAAGGTATAGCGACATTAGCTCGGATTCAGACTCGGATTTCAGTGGCTTAAGCGATTCAACAGATTACGCATGTATTGAAACGGATGGTTGTAGTGTGGAGGCAGGTAGCGAAAACAAAATTGAAGAAGAAACTGAAGCTATTGAGCCATATCGGTTTGAACCGTATGCAAGCGAAACCGACGAAAACGACACGACAGCCAGCGACACGGGAGAAATCGAGGACGAATTCTAACCAACGATTGGTATGTGTTTGTTTGGCATTAAAGGAAACTAACAACTATGAACGAGGTTTACAGCATATGAAATATATTTGGCAACAACATGCACTTTGAGAGTGCAGACAGCCCATTTCAGGCGCGCTAAGAACATATATTTTTCCACGATTTCCGCACTCAGGTTAACCATACCTAAATAGACACAAAATACTGCATTACACAAGACTACCCGAATGTACTCGAATGATTGAAAAAAATAAATGTTGTTAAGCTAAATTATTGGTAAACACAGTTTATGTATAATAATTTACGTAAAACCGCGAGCAATGAATAAAGTTTTCATCAATTGATATATTCTGTAGACATACCCTCATCCGCTCTCTTTTCCTGAAAGCTGATCTGTCCAGTTTTGGAGTTGATGTCAGCATCTGCTTTGAGTGTTGCAGGATATCCACACATTCTTGCCGTCTCTGTCGTAGCATAGCTTTCGTCGGTAAAGTGTGCGGGACAAACGACTGACCATTTCGTCGGCTTTCCCCACAGCCTCGTATTTTGAACAAATTTCGTCCAATTTCTTGACACTTTCGCATCTTTGGGCCACTGGTGCAACTTGAATCCGTCCCTGTTCGTGTTGTTACACCCTCCGACAACACACCGATGAAAGTGAGAAAATGGCGGATTGCTTCCCGATGTGATGTCACAATTCGTTTAATTCGCCAAAATTCACCCATTTAGAGTTTGGAAATCGGTTAAAAAAATATATGGTCTTTTTTCTGCAACATCAAGGTATATATTGACGCTTACATAGGTCTGGTGATAATGTTCCCCTTTAAGGTGTTACTACTTACGTATAAAATACTAAACGGTCCAGCTCCATCCTATCTTGCTGATTGTATCGTACCATATGTCCCTGCGTTCAAAGAACTTGATTCCCAGAGCCCAAAAACAGTCTGCGGGCTATAGAGCGTTTTCTATTCGGGCTCCAGTACT
The DNA here is from genome assembly GCF_033978685.3 of Nerophis lumbriciformis. Classification (NCBI taxonomy): domain Eukaryota; kingdom Metazoa; phylum Chordata; class Actinopteri; order Syngnathiformes; family Syngnathidae; genus Nerophis; species Nerophis lumbriciformis. Next base: position 28,174,854 of record NC_084559.2, on the reverse strand, counting down.
CTGGAATGCCCTCCCGGTAACAGTTAGAGATGCTACCTCAGTAGAAGCATTTAAGTCCCATCTTAAAACTCATTCGTATACGCTAGCCTTTAAATAGACCCCCCTTTTAGACCAGTTGATCTGCCGTCTCTTTTCTGCTCTTCCCCCCTCTACTGCGTGGAGAGGTTATTAGGTGACCACAGATTAGGCGCCAGCTGTTCAAAGTCGGGACCCGGGGTGGACCACTCATCTGTGCATCATATTATGCTAGATCCACTCCACGTCCATTGCACCGGTCGCCCTGGGGGAGGGGGGGGAGGTCCCCACATCTGCGGTCCTCTCCAAGGTTACTCATTGTTCCATTGGGTTGAGTTTTTCCTTGCCCTGATGTGGGATCTGAACTGAGGATGTCGTTGTGGCTTGTGCAGCCCTTTGAGACACTTGTCACTTGTGCTATATAAATAAATATTGATTGATTGATTGAATGATTGATGACGTCTCTGCGCTGCTGACTTGTCTCCACTCAAGATGATCCCCTGCTGGCCCCACTATGGACTGGACTCTCACACTATTAACTAGATCCACTCCTTGCCATTGCACCGGTCGGTTAAAAATACATTTAGAAGGTTTTTAAACAGTTTTTTTTTTTAACTCTAACTATTGTGAGAATGAGATATTTCTAACTGTTCTTTTTTAATTCATAGCCATGTTTAAGGCAGTTAGTATTGATTGTAACGTGCATCTTATTTGAAGTTTTGATTATAGAATTTGGAGGTAATTAAATCATTTTTAACCATGTAAAATTGTTATTGGTAACCAGTAGTGTATTAGGCATGTAAAATGTTGATTAGCATCGAACTAGCACTTTTTTGAAAAATGGAGCCTTACTTTTGAGCACTTTCTATCAGGTGGGCTTGATTTGTTGGTATAGAAAATGTACAGAGTTACCCAGAGGCAAGCCACATTGAATATGCAAGACATTGAGCCTGCAACCGGACCTGATGTCACATGATGTAACCCAGGTGTCAAAAACTGATATGGTTTGGTTTTACATGAATATGGAGTACAAGTAGAAATAGGTCGGTACCTATAAAAGTACCGTTTTGGTACCCATCCCTAATACAAGTTGCCAAATAGATTGTTGCACCATCCCTTTTTGCATCGGGTTGTACTCAAAAGGCATCTCCTGAAGTCATTAAGCTGTTATTTCCCACAACAATGAAATATGAAAGAGGCACTCGATCATTTAGCGGCAACGAAGGTTAATGAACTTAAGTGTGTCTGTCCTTGCCAATTAACAAGAGCCACTCAATTTTACAACTGCTTTTTTCGGCATTTAAGCGGAGAACAACTGTGTGTGTGTGCGCGCGTGCGTGTGTGTGTGTGTGAGTGTGTGAGAAAGACCGCTTGACCCTTGAGTCCCTTGGTAGCCTCATTAGCTAAAGGACTTGCTTCATTAAATGTGAGCCAGCGGTGTAGTCTGAGCAAAGATTACACACTAAGGTGCTTACATTGCAAGCTATTGGTTGTACAGGCTTGAAAAATATATTTTTTAATACCGTATGAGTCCATAATGTAGTTTCAAATATTTATTTTTTATTTGTTATTTATTTATATTTTTAAATTGTGTTTTATTTAATTTTTATGTATTTTTTGTTTTAGTTTGAAAAAACATGCACCGGATTGAACATTGTCAGCAAAATGATGCTAATCCAACTGTCTAATCCAATATGCTCATAGAAGTGCAATTTATATTCATACACTTTGTGGGGGTTTGTTTATGTGTAATATCACGACCCTGATGATACACACATTTGTTTTAAATAAAAACATGATATCCTACATTTCAGGACAATACAGTACCTATATTATAATCTAGTGAAAATGGCTCAATATGCAGAATAGGATTAGTAAACACAATTTGGGTCAAGCATTAAAAAACATTCTTGAATGCGATGTGTGGTACAGTAGATAGTGATGTGTGGTACAGTAGATAGTGATGTGACAAAGTCGTACTGTCATTTTGTTGGGTGAAACAACATGAATATGTCAGGTGTGACTGATTAGAAGGTGATGAAAGACGGTCACTTGACGTGACAACATCCTTGAATGCTTCTGATTTCAGGTATTGATCCTGGTAACCCTTCTTTATTGCGTTGTAAATAACTGGATTGCCGATGACAACCGTGATCAAGTTCTCCTCTGTCAGTGTTGACAGTGTTGATGTCACAAGTCCTGCCCTCATGCTTGAGTCTGATTGGTTGTGAAAGGTGACATTGGTAAGCTCGAAAGGGGTGAACTATTTTCATACTAGAGTATATCAAAATTATATTCTAGGAAGGCGTTTACAATTAGTTCATCCGCTTATAATTCACAACATTTCCGCAAGTGATAGGGTTGGAGTTAGAAGTGCAGAGTCTGTTCTCATGAGGTTTATGCTGTATCTCAGGAACCCGACTATTGCGGTCCGTCCTTTGGACTGCATCTTCATCCAGTGCTGCCAAGTCCGCTTATCGTAAACGACTTTGGGCTTGTTTTTAAAGAGCAGGTGGATTGTTTCTCTATTGATATCTAGCAACACTGCATCTGTCATGTGTGACAATAAGAACCAGGAAATCTTTGTTTAGGTTGCACACAGACCCCTTTTCAGTGACGGACCGAAGAGGTCAGAGTTGACAGCAACCTATACACTATATTGCCAAAAGTATTTGACCACCCATCCAAATGATGAGAATCAGGTGCCTTAATCACTTGGCTCGAAGTATAAAATCAATCATTTATGCATTTCTACAAACATTTGTGAAAGAATGGGCCTCTCTCAGTGATTTCTAGCGTTGAACTGTCATAGGATGCTACCTGATCAACAAATCCAGTCGTGAAATTTCCTCGTTCCTACATATTCCATAGTCAACTTTATTATAAGGAAAGTGAAGAGTTTGGGAACAACAGCAAGTTGATTGAAACTTTTATTTAGGATTACAAAGGAAGAGAATACATTATATGAAACAATACAGTTTACACAGCACAGTACATATTCCGTACAATTGACCACTTAAATGGTAACACCCGAATACGTTTTTCAACTTGTTTAAGTCGGGGTCCACGTTAATCAATTCACGGTACAAATATATACTGGTAGGCCACGTAAACTGACAGAAAGGGGTCGGCGGATGCTGAAGCGCATAGTGCAAAGACTTTCTGCACAGTCAGTTGCTACAGAGCTCCAAACTTCATGTGACCTTCCAATTAGCCCACGTACAGTACGTAGAGAGCTTCATGGAATGGGTTTCCATACATCACCAAGTTCAATGCAAAGCACGGGATGCAGTGGTGTGAAGCACGTCGCCACTGGACTCTAGACCATACTTGCCAACCTTGAGACCTCCGATTTCGGGGGGTGGGGGTGGGCGGGGTCGGGGTGGGACGGGGGCGTGGCTGGGGGCGTGGCTAAAGTGGGAGGAGTATATTTACAGCTAGAATTCACCAAGTCAAGTATTTCATATATATATATAGATATATATATATATCTATATATATATATGTATATATATATATATAAGAAATACTTGACGTTCAGTGAATTCTAGCTATATATATATATATATATATATATATATATATATATATATATATATTTTATTATATGTATATATATATATATATATATATATATATATATATATATATATATATATATATATATATATATATATATATATACATATATATATTTATTTTATTATACCACTATTGTAAGGTGTGCTGGATGCAAGAATTTGCCATGTTATTGAATATTCAACATTATTGTCTTTGAGGTCCCAAATGTGTTTGCTGAGTTCTGTGGTATTCCGCAGGTTTTGGTTCCTGAAAGAAGCCTTGTGATTGTTCCATCTGGTTTTAAACTCTCCCTCGGTTAATCCTACATATGTGTCGGATGTGTTAATGCATCCAGCACACCTTACAATAGTGGTAATAAAAGATGCAACCTATGCTTGAAGGAGAAACTGTTTATTATATACCGTCCAGACCTGTCATCCCTCAACAAGCGCAGCGAAATTGTATCAGCATGCCGCCACAGACGGAAACACCTCCTAGGTAACACATGAGCCAATCACCACGCCCCTACGCCAGCCTGTACCCACCCACTCTGTGCCCTATATAAACCATGGTATGTGAATTCTCCCATTAAAATCTCCTGATGATTGAGGGAACCCCTCATGAAACAGGCCTGTAGAGATGAAGTAGTCTTGTGATTTTTTTCCCACACATACATATATTGCGCTCTACTACGGTATCGAGCACTATTTTTTGGATAACCTTATTAAGACATATATATATATATATATATATATATATATATATATATATATATATATATATATATACGTATATAAATCTATTTTATTATAAATATATATATATATATATATATATATATATATATATATATATATATATATATATATATATATATATATATATATGTATATATATATATATATATATATATATATATATATATATATATTTTATTATATATATATATATATATATATATATATATATATATATATATATATATATATATATATATATATGTATATATATAAAATAAATACTTGAATTTCAGTGTTCATGTATTTACACTTATACACACACATAACACTCATCTACTCATTGTTGAGTTAAGGGTTGAATTGTCCATCCTTGTTCTATTCCCTGTCACTATTTTTCTAACCATGCTGAACACCCTCTCTGATGATGCATTGATGTGTGGCACGCACAAAAGTGCTTTCATCAAATGCACTAGATGGCAGTATTGTCCTGTTTAACCCTTTCATGCATAACATATGCACACCCCTTTTAATGCACAACATGGGTCAAAAATGACCCGCATCAATTTCCCATGTTATTTCATGCTGCCTGAGTGTTTCTTTGCTGTATCTTTTGAAATCAATGTATTTTATAATTTAATAATTCAAGTATTCTTTAAAAATCTTGTTTTTGATTACCACAAATCATTATTTTTTATTTTTCCTACCATACCTTATGAACAAAAGTATTTTTTGTAATACTACATCAAGTTTACACACATGGGTCAAAAATGACCCATTATCCAAGTGCGATTTAAAAATGGATGAAGGCATATTACAATAATATTTTACTTCAAATACTTATTTTAGATGTGATTCGGGCCAAACAATCATAGATTTATTATTTGAAACCTGTTTATTTGTCATTTTGGCAAATATCTGGCAGTAACAAAAATACATTTGTGAATTAGACCAACGTAAAATAAAATTGTCAATTCAGTTCTTATGATTCTTTTATTCTTTATTAGTTAGTTATCAGATTCCTCACATGTAACACACATTACCACTGTGCGTTTGTGCTCCTTGCACACAGGCTTCTTGCACTGCGAACACCAGCTGCTGACTTTTCTGTCTTTGGCAGATGGGCAGATCGCACACCTCTTCCTCTTCGCCGCGCCCTTCTGTCTTATGTCCTCTTCTGGTTGGGTGGTGACCATGGTTTGTTTTTCTATCCCGCATCTTCCCATTGCCTCTATGATATGCTTTTGGAGTGTGGGTATGCCCTCCATGCGGCTCTTCATATGTGGCATGACCAGCTCTTTGCCCAGCTCCTTGATGAATAGTCGGCGTGCATTGGTGACACCACCCATGTAACCAGGGTGTTCTGCAGTGAAGTTGGTGTGGTTTTGAGGGTGGCAATATCCAGCATATTGTACCAGAGCACCATGGGCCACCTCCGTGTTCTCCGCTTGCATGTGTAGGTGCCAACCATTGGATCTGTTGTGTCCACTCCTCCTTTTGTTCTTTTGTAGTACAGTATCACTTCTGGTTTCTTCTTCTGACTGTCATCCACTGCTTTGTCATCATGCATTGTGCTCAGAAGGAATTAATTCCTCTTTCTTGACACTTCTCCACGTTTTCCCTTTAGCTGCGGCTGCTCTTCGTCTCTCTAAGTTGGTGCATTTTAGAACCTCCTCAATGATGTTGTCACTGATGAACATATCCCATGCATCTTTCGGTGAAACAGCTCTTGATCCGGGTGTAGGTCCTGGGCAGCTTCTGAGCCTCAGAATGTTATGGCTTCTTGTTCTGCTGGAAGTGGGGGGATTCTCATTCCAGTAAGACCCCTTTTTACTCAGTCTATTGGACTGGGTCTGTGCTTCCTCTTCTGAGGATTCATCATCAGATGAGTCACCTATGTATATGTCTTCTTCATCTAGGAGAGCTGGATTTGAAGACACACCCACATCTTCAGCTTGATCCTGGGGCCAGGGGCGCCGCTAGGGATTTTGGGCCCCATGAAAAGAATCTTTACAGGGCCCCCGACACAGTGTCATTATTTTTTCTGTATTATAATTTCATCATCATTAGGGGCCTCTCTGGGCCCCCCTTCATCATGGGCCCCTAGAATCCGTCTCCTTGACCCCCCCTTTTCGGCGCCCCTGCCTGGGGCACATAGTCAGGGTCATCATCCTCAGATATTTCAGACTCCGAATCATTTCCAATCGCCTCCTCATCTGGTTCTTCATCCAGCATCCTTAGAACCATCTCAGCTGTAAATCTTTTAGCCATACTCTGGATAAAGCAAATCAAACGTACCATACTGTAAAATGCACATCAATCTAAATTTCTATCTTGAGTTTTATGTTGGTGACCCAGCTATAAGATTAGTTTAGCTAACAAGAATATGTCAACAGTTAGCTAATAGTATTGCAAATATTTCCCTTTCTGACAAGTGACGCACTAAATTATGCCAACCCTTTCACAAGGCATCAAATATTTTCTGAGGTAGAACAATTGTAAAATAACTTACTTACTTATCAGATGTTCAAAGGTGTTGAGTAGAAAAATGTGTCAGGTGAGTAGTTGTTCGCACCAAATACATTCCTAATTGCAAACGTGCTCAAATTCTAAAGGTTCCTACCAAATGTCACAGTGAATGCAGGTGGGTCATTTCTGACCCATGTGTGTGAAGTTGATGTATGAATACAAAAGCTGTGCTTGTTCATAGAGTAAGAAAGGAAACATAAAAAATATGATTTTAGCTGAACAAAAACATGATATTTACTGAATATATGTGATAGTAAACAATAAAATACATTTATTTGAAATATATAGCAAAGCAACGCTCAGGCTAACATGAAATAACATAGAAAATAGATGTGGGTAATTTTTGACCAATGTTGTGCATTGGAAGGGTAGTGGCGCAGTGGAAGAGTGGCCGTGCGCGACCCGAGGGTCCCTGGTTCAATCCCCACCTAGTACCAACCTCGTCATGTCCGTTGTGTCCTGAGCAAGACACTTCACCCTTGCTCCTGATGGGTGCTGGTTAGCGCCTTGCATGGCAGCTCCCTCCATCAGTGTGTGAATGTGTGTGGGAATGGGTAAATGTGGAAGTAGTGTCAAAGCGCTTTGAGTACCTTGAAGGTAGAAAAGCGCTATACAAGTACAACCCATTTATCATTTATCATTTAATACAAAACTCATTTGTATTCAAAAATTATGAAAAGAAAGAATACAATAACAATGTTTAATGACCAAAAACAAGTTAATTGAGGAATACCTGGAATACTGAAAGATTACATTCAATTATTGCAAAGAAACAGATAATAAAAACTTGGTTGGGTCACATTTGACCCATGTTATGCATCAAAGGGTTAAGAGTGTCACGGCAGACGAACAGCTTTACGGTATACAAAAACGTGACTGCTGTTGTTGTGTGTTGTTGCCGCGCTGGGAGGACGTTAATGAAACTGCCTAACAATAAACCCATGAGGATCTGAGTCCGCCTGAATTTCGGGAGATTTTCGGGAGAAAATTTGTCCCGGGAGGTTTTCGGGAGAGGCGCTGAATTTCGGGAGTCTCCCGGAAAATCCGGGAGGGTTGGCAAGTATGCTCTAGACGCCTTTTCTGGACTGATTGTCAGGCTTGTCACTGACAGTTTTGGTTATATTTTAGTTTTACCTCTGTTATTTCCTGTCAGCGCTCTTGTTTTTGTTCAGTTTCCTGCTTGCCTCCCTTAGCGCTGTTCCCCTCAGCTGCGACTGATCGGCACCTGGCCACACCTGGTGTCAATCAGTCAACTGCTATTTATACCTGCCTTGCCCTCCAGTCAGTGCTGGAGTATTGTTTGCTGTATGCTGTGGACTGCCTGTTTCTTGAATGCTGTGAGCTATTCCCTGGATCCTGACTCCTGTCCCTGTTTGCTGTTTCCTGGTTTCTGGTTCGTGTTTTCCTTGCTTTTTTTTTTTTAACATTAAAACCATGTTTTCTTGTACCAATCCTGTCATCTCTGCATCTTGGGGTTCGTCACCACCACTTCATGACACTGATGAGTCACGCTTTTCCATCTGGCAATCTGATGGATGAGTCTTGGTTTGGAGGTTGCCAGGAGAACGCTACATTTCGGGTGCCGAGTGTGAAATTTGGTGGAGGAGGAATTATGGTGCGGGGTCGTTTTTCAGGAGTTGGGCTTGGCCCCTTAGTTACAGTGAAAGGAACTTTGAATGCTCCAGGATACCAAAACATTTTGGACAATTCCATGGGATGGCACTTCAAGTTCATATGTGAGTAAAGGCAGGTGGCCAAATACTTTTGGCAATATAGTGTATGTATGTCTGACTCAGTGAGCAAGGCGAATGCCCGCTTTTCCAGTTTGTAGAGCAGTGGTTCTTAACCTGGGTTCGATCGAACCCTAAGGGTTCGGTGAGTCGGCCTCAGGGGTTCGGCGGAGGTCAAGACACACCCGACTCATCGTGTAAATAAAAACTTCTCCCTATCGGCGTATTACGGATACGGCAACAGCAGAAGTCAGACTGATTTGCAGGTGTGTAATTTGTTGTGAGTTTATGCACTGTGTTGGTTTTGTTGTTTGAACAAGGTGATGTTCATGCACGGTTCATTTTATGCACCAGTAAAAAAAACATGGTAACACTTTAGTATGGGGAACATATTCACCATTAATTAGTTGCTTATCAACATGCAAATTAGTAACATATTGGCTCTTAACTAGTCATTATTAAGTACTTATTAATGCCTTATTCGGCATAGCCTTATTATAACCCTAACCCTCGAACCCTGACCCTAACCCTAACCAAATAACTCTAAATGAAGTCTTTATTACTTAGAATATGTTCCCCTAGTGTCTAAATAACTCTAAATTAAGTCTTTGTTACTTAGAATATGTTCCCCATACTAAAGTGTTACCAAAAACATATAACTTTGTCTTGAATTTGAAAAAAAAACATTTTATTTTTCACTAAAGAAGGATTCGGTGAATGCGCATATGAAACTGGTGGGGTTCGGTACCGCCAACAAGATTAAGAACCACTGTTGTAGAGTCAGCAGAAAAGAACCATTTGAAACACGTCGGGCAGACAATGCAGCATTTCATCCATATTTTCATGGATTAATGTTCTGCTTCGCAGTGGTGAAGACTTTGAGACGGGCAACTGTTACTCGGTAGGACATGTATTTCATGGTTTTCTTTTCTGACTGGTGGCTATCGCCCTTCTTTCTCAGTTCCGGTGGTTGAAGCGTAGGATCGTGTCGGTCTTTGGCAGTTTGCTGTTTTTTGTTTATTTGATATGGACATTGCATAATACATACTGTATAGTGTAGCAAGAGTCAACGTTGCCTACGTAATTACACACTGCTCATAGCAGCTGGGTGACTTAAGGGGCTGATTTAAACAAATTAAATTGATGTGTTTTGGTGTCACTTAATATATATATATATTTTTTTTTTTCATTTTATTTTTATTGACATCCAGCATCAGACATTCCTATCCATTACATCATATTCACATCAATCATATATCTATTGTCTGCCCTAAATGTAAAAATATTTTTGTTTATATCCCACCCATACCACTCACCCCCCCCCCAAAAAAAAGAAACAACAAAAAAACAAAGTAATATCTACAAATACATCAATTAAATAAACAAAGAAAGAGGGAATAAAAAAAAAAAAGAAGAGAAATAAATAATAATACATTAATAATAATAGTAATCAGAAATAAAATAAAATATAAACAGATACCTATATATATATATATATATATATATATATATATATATATATATATATATATATATATATATATATATATACATATATATATATATATATATATATATATATATATATATATATATATATATATATATATACCCACACATACATATATATATAAATATATAAATACATATATATACATACATACATATACACTTGTAGGGAGTAATCCCCTTTTTTTTCTTTTTTTTTTTCTCTCTTTTTTCTTTCCCTTTCTTTTTGGCAATACAATCACTAATTCAAAAAATTAAAGTCAGGTTTATGGGGCGTGACATAGTTGACCCAATTTTCCCAGTATGAAGTACATTTCTCCAATTTATAATTAATAAAGGCAGTTATCTTCTCCATTTTATATATGTCCATTGTTGTTTCCATCCATTGCTTCAAAGTTGGGCTTTCCTGGGATATCCATTTCCTAGTAATGGTCTTTTTACAAGCCACCAGTAGGATATTCATTAAGTGTTTATCTTAATATATTTTCAATTATGTTCGTTTTTTTCCACATAGAATATATATGATTAACATACCGTAAATGCGGCTATTTGACGCCAAAACAAAACGAGTAAAAAAAACAAAACAAAAAAAGCACCTGAGAAGGTGTTTTATTGTTTCTGCTATAGCGCTATCTTTTGGACGAGTTCACTCCCTGCAGGTGCTGCGGTGTCCTTCCATTTAGTGCTTTCAAACCAGAAGTAGAGTGCTGTTTCGTCTTCCAGCCGTCCACAGGGTTTCTACTCGTATGAATTCTTCATTCATCAATCCAAGAAAAGTTTTTTGTTATACAATATAACTAAAACAATTCATACTTACTAAACTATCCCATGTGTGATGTCTGTAGGAGTGTTTTCATGCATATTCTTATGCGGAATAGTAATGTCTTTGATTGATTGATTGATTGAAACTTTTATTAGTAGATTGCACAGTACAGTACATATTCCGTACGATTGACCACTAAATGGTAACACCCGAATAAGTTTTTCAACTTGTTTAAGTCGGGGTCCACGTTAATCAATTCATGGTACATGTATTGATGCTAGCGTCGTTAGCATTAGCAAATAGGCTAACACGTTTACAAGTGTCTGTGTTAGTATTTTTTAACTTACAACAGCATTCTTTTTGTATTGTTTCAGTTGCACAAATTCCTCAGTAAATTCACTAAAACGTCACCGTGGAGTTATTGGGTCTGCTTTGCTGATTGGAGGGATAGCTTCCGCACCTAGCGGGTCCATGACGACGGCTTCTGTTTTGTTTGATCAAGTGTTTTACTGTCTTGTTACAAGCGCCGTTTGGAAACAATTAAGTTATGTAAATCAACACTAACATAATCTTTTTTTGTAAATAATTCTATTCAAAACATATATATCTGTGGCTTACAGTCAAGTGCGGCTAATAAATGGAAACATATATATTTTTTCTTCAACAATTTTATTTGGTGCGGCTTATATCCCGGTGCACTCTATGGTCAGTAAAATTCAGTATATTCTACATCAAGGGTGTCAAACTCATTTTAGCTCAGGGGCCACATAGAGGAAAATCTGGTAAAATCATGACATGATAACTTCAAAATAAAGACAACTTCAGATTGTTTTCTTTGTTTAAAAATAAAACAAGCACAATCTGA